>NC_052536.1:29641554-30241554 GCF_016699485.2 Gallus gallus
AGGTATCTGGACAATGTTCTCAGAAATATAGTTTGTATTTTGGGTTGTACTACGTGGAGCCAGGAGCCTGGACTTGGTGATCTTTGTGAGTCTCTTTCAACTCAGGACATTATGATTCTATGAAAGAAACTTGTGTGAATTGAATTTTAGAGGTATTATTATTTTTTTCCATAACTTCTGTGATGAATATGAAGAGGTCTGGCTTCTTTACTTAGAACAGAAATTTTAGAGCAAGTTTATTGTTTTTGCGAAGTGATTTTATACTATACAGTGCTGCTTTCATCAGCGGCTCCTGTGGATTCCTTATATCCAGACCCTGGGGCCCCTCCAGCCTAGGCTAATGGATGTGGCTACTGCTTTCCCATTTGCAGGGTTAGCTACTGGGGGCAAAAAATATAACACATCTGTACCCTCTGTGGAACAGCCGGCTGCACAGGCTGCTATAGACAAGAAACCTTTTTAAGGCCAGGAAATCTTGGAGGCCTCTTTGAAACACCTACCATTGTAATAATTGATTTCTACTCATAATTTTGTCTGGGACTAAAAATAGGTTAAGTATCGGCGTTGTAAATATCATTGAGTAAGTCTGGCTTAACACAAGGTCAGTGACTTTTGTCTCCTTTTTATTATCCTGCTTGTAGTCTCACAGTGAGATGCACACAAGACAAACAGAAAGACTGCTCATGAATTCTGTAGGTGGCATTTTCCAGACTTTCCTGGTGTGCATTTCGTTAGTCATAGAAGTCAGAGAAGATTGTTTCTAATATTACCAATTGCAAAGCCTTCTTTATTCCTCTGAATTGAATAAATTCCATTAAGGCTGACAGTATTTTTGTAAGTGTATTTTGAATGTGAGTCATATTCAGCTGTTGTGCCTTCATCTTTGTAGAATCAGAGAGATGCGTTGTGTGTCAGCTTTTAAGGGTATTGTTGCATTGATTTACCTTTTTTTTAGGTGCAATACTGATGAATTGTTAATCTTGGATGTTACGCTACTACACAATGCAATAAAAAGCATTTCTTAAAAGTACAGTAATCTATTTTTTGATAACCAAGTATAATTGGATGACGGCCCAACATACCTTACTTCCTTCTGACATTAATCTAGGAGTTTTGTGATATGCTGCTGTCCAAATTTTGGGGACATAGGACTTGTTGAGATTAAACTTGAAACATTAATTTTACTAATGTGTGTATGATCCTCCCAAATTCTCTTTGTTTTTGGTTTTCATGCCAGTGAGCACTAATTCCTACTTCAGAGTCTTCTGTCTAAGCTGGTCTTGCAGTATTTTAATTTCTACAGTGACTCATAATAGATTAGATTTAAGTAAGGAAATTGTTTCTGGCAGGTTAGAACAGTTCGTGTCCCAAAAACATCTATAAAGTGCAGGTGAGCTTTGACAGTTTAAGTAAATTTTTAATTTGACTTTCAGAGACTTGTAGGTGCTGGTATATATAGTCTGCAGTGGAGTTAATGCAGTAGTTAAATTGTTGTTCAACTTAAAATTTATTTTTTTAATGTTGGGTTATACCATTCCTAACCTTTGTTATAGAAAACAAATTCTCTAAATGAATATTTTAAAATAAACACTAGAGAGCACATTTAAATCTTGTGTTATTTGAATACGGAATAAAAATTGTGTTACGCAGATCTGCAAATCACTGTGTATTAATGATAAATATGTAGCCCAAATGGTGTTTGTCAACCACAAAACTGTAATTCATCTTTCTGTATAACCTCTGCACGTTTTCCAGCTTGTGTGACAGCTGTACTTCTTGTTACTGCCACGCAAGGAGAGCTTATGTAAGATGGCTGCAGGATACATTCCTAGGAGGTACTGTAAGTAACAGAATGTGAGTTGCTGTAGTGTGTTCAGGCAAGCTCAAGGCGCAGCACTGGAGATACTGGTGTTTGTACCTGAGCTAACCCAGTCTTTTTTTGTGTTAAATTTATTGGAATAGATTCAAAGAACCTGATACGAAGCATGAGCAGAAGCTTATATGTGGCTACAACTTCATTTTTTAACGTGGCCCAAAGACTTGTAGGTAGTAAGGAATTATTTTTCTCCTTTCCACTTCACAGAACGCTTGATTCTATTAACACAGGGTTTTAAGCTTTGTGTGGAACAATTCATCTGTAGTAATGGGAAAAGTGTAGACAAAACCAAAGATAAGCTTCTAGCTTCTGTGGTTAGGTAATTTTTCTTACAGGTATAGAGGGCCCAGAATGTAGAGGCTTCCTCAGACTTTAGTGAAAGAAATGCAGTGTGCTATTTGCTTGTATTTTTTTTTTTATCTGAAGTGATCACTTAACAGTCTGCTGTTAGTTTTAAGTTGGTGTTGAAAACTCTCTAAGCCATTACACTTCATATCTTTGGAGAAGTAGGAGTACTTTGCATATGCAAACACTTTCCAGGCTTTTCTGTCCATACAGAAATGTAACTTTTCTAGATTTGTTCTTTGCTAATTTTAATTGTTGTCATTTTATTAATATATCAGAGGAAAATTCTCCAGTGTCTTGTTTTCTGGAGCTGCATCTCTTTTGATGTTTCATTGCATTAAACATAAAAATCTTGCAGGCTTCTGCTGGTAGTGTGACTTGTGATATCTTGCAGAAACTTTCATAACTACAAGAAAGCCAAGCCTCATATTCAGTGTATCAAAATGCTTGAATATTTTTAGGCTTACACCTTAATCTATAAATCATGGATGCTCTGGAAGGTCTCATGGAAATGGCATGCTGTGCAACTTTTGTGAATAGTGATTTCTGCTTTCATGAAAAATTTTAACAATTCTGAAGTGATGTATTAAAAATATCCAGCACAGCAGCATGAATAATACTTATTGATTATATAGTTGCATATTTTGTTGTAAATGTTCTGTGAAGTACAGAGTAAGGAATGGAAGTGTAATGCTAACAGAAAGTTTGAACAGTCTTGTTGGGTTAAGAAATTCTAATATCGCAAGGGCTGTCAAAGACTGTGTGTACCATCAACAAAAGCTGACTGTCTTTAAATGCTTAAAATTGAAGCTTGAATAGTTGGCAGACTTTTTTTCTCTAATTGAGTCAAATTCTTCACTATTATCAGAACAAAAATAGCAGTGTGCTTAAAATAAAGTATTTTAAAGTGTTTTTTTTTTTTTTTTTTTTTTGCTCAAAGATTCTCTCTTTTTTGTTTGCTTCTTTGATCAGTAGAATGGGTAGAATGTTTTTGGAAGGAGGTACAATGTGAAACAGTTGTTTTGTTTGCTGCTCTTTGTAAAGAAGAAAGATATCTGATTAATTTTGAAGTTTTCAGACCAAATATTCTGACAGCATATCTACAGAAAACTGCAATGTAATACTCTTAAGTAAATTTTCTTAAATGGAAAAAGCGCAAAAATATATCTGAACTGTGTGATATTTAATGAACTGTGTGATATTTTCATCTTCCAGCTTCGTTAGCATGATATACTTGAATGCACTGTTTATTCTGGAGGTTGAATGATCAATACATAATTAATAGCATTGAGAAAGGGCTGTCTCCGAAAGAAGCCGTAGTTTGGGGGTTAGAGCTCTCTGCCAAGTTCACACCAGGAACTGAGTTTTGAATCTGAGCTTTGCAATAATTATTGATCTATCCAGTATTTGTTAAAGTTTAAAACTTTATTTTGTTAGATACAGTACTGCAGTTATTATATTTGGAATTAGAAACATGGTAGAAGTTAGACTTTGTGAGTAATTTGGAAAATATGGAAACTTCCCGAATAAAGTGCAGAGGTTATGTTTTCAGTTATGGAATATATATATATATATATTCCATATATATATGAAAATATATATATATATATATATATACACACACACACACATATATACATACACATACATATTTTAACTTCTCACAGTACCTCACTGAGAAGTGTGGGAAGTCAAAGTATGCAGAGCAGTGTGCCCAGGCCTATGTTCAGGTGTCTGCTGAAAATCTCCAAGGAGGAGACACCACAGCCCCTCTGGGTTGTGCTGGTGTTCATCACCCACGCAACATGCTTCTGTGCATGCCTTCCATTCAAAGCAGTTGTTTTTCCTTGTCCCTAAGGAGAGTTTCCTGCCACATTATCCTGCTGCTTCTGAAAATAAATAGATACGTAGATAAGTAAGTTGTCTTTGGTCATGAGTATTTCTGCATTAAGAAGTTTGGTCATCTTTGCCTTTTTTCAGTCCTTCTCTTCAATGTTACTGCTGAAAACCCATCTTACCCTATGGATTTTTATACTTTGTGTAATTTAGCAAGCTGGTTGCAGTGACATTTAAAAATCACTAAGTATGTTGTAGATTAGCAACCCAAGGAAAATGGCACTAGAAATGTCATAAAGCATCAGGAAAAATGTAAATATTTAAGTTGACTAGCTTAAACTTAATAAAAAGTTTGTTTAATCTATTGGGAAATCAATAACTTCACACTTAAATATTGTTTTAATGTTTATTCAATATAAAAGTGAACAGTGGAGAAGATGGAGTTGGTATTTATGAATAGCTGCGTTTGGTTGACATTCTAAACTTGTTCAGTGCAATTGGTTTTAATACTTTGCAGTTTTGCTGCAATCTGTTTACATTTGCTGCAAGACTTACTGCTGTTACGTATTGAAGAAAAAATTACACGTTAAAGTAGTGGAACATTTTAGAAAATGTGCAAAAGTTAATAACAAAGCAAAGATTTCCTTAGTGTTATTTTTACAGTTACGTGTGTGATAGATACAGAAGATGGATGTATATATCTTTTTTTTCCTTATAAATGCTGCAGATGTAGAACTCGGAACAGACCAAAAGAACTCTTAGCTACAGAATAAAAATAAATTAGTGCATTCCCTACTTTTCCTTCCTATTTTCTTGGAAGATGACAACTAATTGAGGTAACTCTCTGTAGAGCTCTGTAAGTAAATACTAGATGTTTGCTTCATTTAATGTTGGTTATGTTTAATTAGATGCAGACTCCATCTTAGCAGGGTAAGCTGAGCATGCTACCTGATATACTGCTTTCCCAAATACTTTCTTGCTTTGCAACTATTTATGTCCCACAGATTTCTTGAGCCAGGTGTGGAATCTTTGTATTCAAAAGCTCTTGCATTTTCCTTCTATCCCTCCTTGCATCCATGGAAACTTGTAGCATCTGCACCACTTGCCAAGGGGTCCATTCTTTTCTCTCTTATTTCTTAGTCACTTGTCTTCATGCAGAAGCACAAGTACTACTGTTTGTTTCCCTGAACCTCTTTGAATACCTTTTTATTTGTACTTTTTTCCTGTCCTGACTGTTGTAAACTTCTACTTTAGTTTTTAATTATTTAAAAAAAAAAAAAAAAAAAAAAAAAAGCAACCAGAATTTGCATTCTTTCCCCCCCCCCCTCTTTTACCATTATGTTCTCTGGGACTGGTTGGTTTCACCCTCCTCCTCATTTGAAGAACTGGTATCTAACCTTGCTTTTGCAATCCTCTATGTTAAATTCATTCTGTTCTTCCTATGTAGACACTCCTTGTTCCGGAAATGGCACCAGTTTCCAAAGATCTGTCCTTATTTGTGAAATTTTGAGTGTATGATTTAACCTTGATCGGACAGTCATGCTGTTTGTCAGATCCGCCTGTTTGTTGTGGTTGTTTTTAATGTGACCAATAGCACTGTACAGTTGTGCCAGGGAATTAATTTTGAACTTTTTTCTCAGTCTGATTACCAATATGCTTTATAGCTCACAATGCAGGATACAAGTATCCCTGACTTCAGTACATTTGCACAGAGCTCAAGGTCTTCTACTGCTCTGTGAATAGAAGAACATTCTATAAGATACCATTCTAGAATTTTGGTAATTCTGATTTTTATGCTGAACTGTTGTGTGAGGTTTCTGGATTTCGTAATACGTTTCTGTGTGATCTACTGCTGGATTGCAGAACCAGGGGAAAATGTAGATTATGCCGAAGCACTTGTGGTGAAGGTCTGTTGTTTGCAAATAACTGCCACACACTTGATAAAAGACAGACTTTGCAGTTGCTTGAAGTAGACGGTTCTTAATAATATCTGAAGGAATTAATAATGTTGATTTCTTGCAGAGTCTTTCTGTTGTTTTTGTATTCCCACGTTCTGTTCCTCAGTCTACATTTATGGCAATAAGTAGAACACTGCAGCCTTAGTCATAGTAAAAGATAGTAGTTACAGTGTGTATTCTATCAAAGTTGAGTAATTAAAATTGTAGAAATAAAAATCAGTGAAATTATTACAAGGGCCATGAAACTTTGTGTCCTTCAAAAGTCTGTTCTGATATAATATATGCTACTTTATTTTGGCCAAATTATTATACCTGTTCATGGTGTGTATAAAATTATTCATATAAACTCCTTGCAAAACAGATGCTCTAGGGTTGGAATAATATTTGTTATCCATTTATATACAGGTTAGTCTCCCTTTGCAGAAAAAAAAAGAAAAAAAAAAAGGTGTCTTCAGTGGTATTTATCTGAAGATATGTTATTTAGAACAGGCATTAATAGTAGATGGACTGCTCTGTAAGTTGCAGCATTGGAAACACAGTGTAAGGATTAAAAAAAAAAATCTTTTGGTACTGATGAGATTTGTCAGTGCCTGGTGTGTAGTTCTTGCTGTTTCCAGAATCTGCTAGCTAGAGCACGCCATGACACAGATGAGTGGGAGCTCTTCCTCATGCTTTTTCCTCCAGTTAGAGGAAGATGCACTCACACTTAATTCATCACAAATGACGGATAGATTGTAGTTTTCTCTTTTAGTTCTTTCATTTGCTCAAGATTCATAAATCCAAAATTCATTCTCTACCTTTTGTTTGATTGATCGATTTGTCTTGGGTATTCTGTGTTAAGTTTTCTGCTTGTAAAGGAAGAAACGTTGCTTGTTGTCATTACAACTCCTGAAGAGAGTTGTTCAGATTCCTATATGAGCTGTTGATGTTAGATGACATTTCAAGCACCAGGCATCCTTAAACAATTCAGATTGTTTTTCCCTGCAGAAAAGTTTTGAATTGGGGAATCTGATTTATTTTTTTCTACTTTAAAAATTGCATCTGTTTTCTCTGGTGTTTTTGAATCCTACGAAGAAAACTGAAGGGAGGCAGGCAGCTTGTTTTGACATTATGTTCTTCTTAAATAGCTGTGAACTGGGGATCAATACAGAAAGAAGGGAAAAACGGGGAAATTTTCTTAAAATCATTAGTATAAAGATATAGACTTGTTTATGTGGGGAGAGAATCTTGTAACTCAGAAAGAACTTTCGTTAGCACAAGGGGTCCAGGATGTGTTTTGAGCTGCTTTGGGTCTCATGCTGATTTCCCAAATGTACCTGAGCTGTAGTTTTGTGGTTTATCTTGCTCATCTGCAAGCTGCCATCATAAATTTGTTGCATAGTTTAGCTGACCAAACAGACTTGTAGATAGAGGCTTGGGTTGCTGTAGTTAAATAAGTGAAGGATGAACAAAGGTTGGAAAATCCTAAATGAGTTCATCAAAATATCTGACATCTGCTTAGGAGAAGATAAATTCTGTTTAAAACAACTGTTGAGATTCTTTATTTGTGTGTGTGCTTCTGTACCACAGTGGTTGTCTTTGAAGGTCACCGTTACATTGTTTGTTCCTCCTCCCAGTCTGAAAATGTATTTCACAATCTCTAAGACTACCAGGTATTTTTCTTCTGTCTTCAGTAATGTTTTGTCTTTTGCTTTCAGTGAATTAGAGAGTTAAAGTGAACAAAATTATGCTTCTAGCGTGGCCGTTCTCTTTTCACACTGAAATGTGTTTTTCAGTGTTTCAACTTTCATACTAATGTCAATTCACATATTAGAAAACGTTTAGTACAGGTTACAGGGAGGATTTGTTTGATTCTGCTGTTCAGTGGATAATTATATCAAGAGATAATTGGGCTAATGAGGCTATGAGATATGTGTTCTATTTGAATCAATTGATATAGCTTTAAATATATTCAAGTATTAGTATAGTGTGGTGCTTTAGAAGTGCTATTCTTTTATAGCAAAGTTGCATTTTTCAAAAAAGATTATTAAGGCTTATTGTGAAAGTTACAAAAAAAATGATGTGTAAGGTTTACTTCAATGCATTATTTTTAGCTACTCTGTGTTTGGAGACCAAGTAATGTTTGTAAGTAAGATTAAAAACTCTTCAAATTCAAATGAAGAAAAGCAGTTCTTATGCTGGAAGGATCTCTGAGTCATTGCAAGATGTTTGATTAGTATTCATGACACAAAAGGAAGTTATTTTCAGGGTAAAGGAATTTGTGAAAAGATAATTGGTTAGACCAACATTCTCATTAACCTAATTTGCATCAAATGTGCTACTGTGAATTGTAGTTATTACTTTTCCATTTGAAAGGCATGCTTTGTTAATCTATTTAAGAGCTTAGTTAAACTACCGTTTAAGTCATACCCTTTAATTCAGCAATACAGTATGTGTGGATCTATTATTCCTGACTTATAAGTGTGGAGAAGCACAACTCAGACCTTGAGCCTGGCTTATTTTCCTGGCGAAGTAGGTTTGTTTAGCTGCTTTACATAAGGTCATTCTCAGCTATCTAGAGCATCCAACTCATTATTTTATTTAATTTTACTTCTTTGTCTTGAAGAAACTATGTGACTTTTTTCTCAGTAGTGTGAGAGGACTCTGAGAATCATTTTGGTTTAATTATTTTTCAATATGTACTTCTTTACGTGTGTAACTAAATTGACCCTTTAAAAAATGAGCAGTTAAATTAATTTGCACTCTTTGGTATCTACTGTAAAATCATGAATGAAGAGTGAATCTGGATTTCTTTAAATTTTAGCTTTAGCTATTACTTATTAGCAATGTTCTCAATGCTCTGACAGAGGGATTTACTTACAGTGCTTTGCTTTACAATTACTTTGCAATGAAAAGGCAGACACCTTTGTCAGCGGCAGTCAACTGAGTTTTCAAGTTAAGCATTTACATCTGCAGTTAGGTACACAAAGTACCATATTTCTCCAAGTAATCTGAAATTCTCAGGATCAGATTTATCTCCTTCACACAGTAATTCAACAACTGTCTACTGTCTATTGGTACAGAGATGCAGAAACAACTGTTTGTTCTCAAACTGCATGGTCTAAGAAGACATATATTCCATGCTCTGCATCAGCAACATAAATGCTATGTCTTATTTTAGACCTTGGGTCATATTCTCATCTTGACATTCTCTTATTCCTGATAATTTTTATGGCATATTTCTTGACTGCAAGTTGATCAAAAGAAGTAAAAAGGTGTTCCCCACACTTCCCTTTCACTTATTTAGTTTGAAGTAGCCTGTTCTTTAAATGCTGCCATAATCCAAAATGATTCATTTTAAAATTTTAAAACTGACTAACAGTGATATGTTGAATAGAAGCACCTGAAAGCATAGCTTGCTTGCTGAAAAGGCTGAATATTAGTTTTCAGTGTGTGTATGTTTATATATATAGAAATATTGCCAGTTACTAACAAGTAATAACTTACTATAGAATTATTATTTTGCTCATATGCTGTGAATAATTAATGTCATAAAATAGCTCAACTGCTGCTTTAATTGAACAATTTAACACATAAGAACATAAGAAGTTTTCATGGTAGTTCCAATCTTACATGATTATGTATTTGTTGTAGGTTGAATCTGATTCTACCTGCCTCTGCAACCGTGATCTTTCATGTTTCATCTGATAGACCTTACTAATATTTTTAGAAGAGACCTGATGAAAAAATGTTTCTACAGCACATTTAAAGCCGTTCATAAACGATATTCATGTATATAATTTTCATGTTATCCACTTTAGACTTTTCAGTGAAGTTCTTACTTGTCAACATTGCACCTAGCACCACCTCGTTCAGTTTTGAATCTGTTGTGCCTTTTTCAGTACTGTTTTGTAAATAAGAGAAATTAAAACATCATTCAGTTGTGCTTAGAGGAGTTTACTATTTTGAATGCAAGAAGCATTCAAATTAAACACAAATTTGCTGAAAATTTGAGGTTTATTGATTAAACATAATTCTGTAGGATTTGGGGCTTACAGGGAGCGTGCTATTTAAAAATTAAAATATTTTTTTTATTTCTTTTCTGTAGGAGATTCCTTTACTCAGTTTCGATTTGCTGAAGAGAAAGATTGGGATACAGAAAACGTATACTGTAAGCAGGTAACCGAATTTTCTATGCAGATAATTGCCTGGCACAGGCTATGCAGGGAGTTGTGCTTTCAGCAGTGAGTGGTATAACACAATAATAGCACTCTTTAATTTATAGATACGTTTATTAATTTGTTTCTGATGCTGGAGGCTCTTGAGTCTTGTCCTTTTCTTTCCTACTGAAGAACGTTCGAGGCAGCAGGCTACGTTTTTAAGTAACATTAAAGGAAAAGAATGCAAACCTGTCCAGAGAAGGGCAAGTAAGGGGTAGAAATCACCTTGCTCTGCTGACATATAAGGTCAGCCTTCCATTTTCAAGTGTATTCAGGAGAACAGTTTAGCAAAAGGACTGTAAGGGGGACCTATAGGAGTATATTCACATATTTGACTGCAAACTGTGTTTTCATTAATTCAAATTAACAGTGCATATCCTCTACTGGAAACTTCAGTTCCAAAATGACTGTGGAACTCAACAAGGTTTGAATTTTTTTGTATGTGGATTCTCTGTGCTAATACTAATAAGTGGGCTGCAACCCACTACATCATGGTTCTCAGGGCCCCATCCGACCTGGTCTTGAATACCCCCATGGGATGGGGCATCTACAGCCTCTCTGAGCGGCCTGTTCCAGTGCCTCACCATTCTTTGAGTAAATAATTCTTAGTTACTTTCTAAGACGGCACCTAACATAAATCTCCCTTCTGCTAGTTTAAAGCCATTCCCCCTTGTCCTGTCACTATCTGCCCACGTAAAAAGTCAGTCCCCCCTCCTGCTTACAAGCTCTCCTCAAATACTGGAAAGCTGCAATAAAGTCTCCCTGCAGCTTTCTCTTCTCCAAGCTAAACAAGCCCATCTTTCTCAGTCTGTTTTCATAGGAGAGGTGCAGCAGCCCTTTGACCACCTTTGTGGCCCTTCTCTGGACCCATTCCCACAGCTCTAAGTCTTTCTTGTGCTAGGGGCCCCAGAACTCCAAATGAGGCCTCACAAGGGCAGAGTAGAGGGTGACAGTTACCTCCCTCTCCCTAATGGTCACCCATCTATTTGATGCAGTCCAGGATACTGTTAACATTCTAGGCTGCAAGAGCACACTGCTAGCTTTTGTCTTTGAAGCTTTTCTTAAATTGCTAAAGAGCTGTTCTTGAGTCTCTCTTGAAACATTTATACGTATTTGAATTTTGAACATTTGCTGCTTATTCCCTAAACTATTGAAAATAATTTTTCCTAGGGCACTGATATTTAAAGTTATATTAAAGTTGCAAAGTCAAATTGAGATGAGGAAATACAACCAAGTGGCTTGCACAGGAATTTTTTAATCCATCGTGCGTTTTTTCAGTGAGATATGGTTCTTCAATGATTTTATATTCTTATCAGTTTCTTTCTTTCCCAGTATGCAGTATGCCAGTAGTACAGCATATGACCTTTGCTTCCTTTCTCTGCAGATCCAGAATATTAACTTCTTCGTGATTTCTTCCTAGACTTTTCATTAAAACATTTAGCTGATCTGAACATATTAGCTCATTTATATGCTGAAGCCATGGTGAGCAGAGTGGAGATTTGCATTGCCAGTGAGTTTCAAAGTTGCTCTGTCTACCAATGCAGAGAATGTACAGTTTGGGATTTGGTCCGGCACTGAAGTTTGCTGTGGTGGGCACATTCTTTGCCTCTAACTCCTACTCATTCATTTTGCCTCATTCAAATTCTGTGCTACAAGTAGGTTGTGTCTTTGACTTCTTGTTTTAGTCCTGGCCCAGGTGACTTCATAGCATGAGCTTAGGCTTCATGTTCTTTCTGGTCTTCAGCCTTTATGTTTCTTGCCTGTCTTTTTTTCCCTGAAAGCTGGATTCAATCCTTATTTTCATCCTAAATCCACTGCTCCAAGTTTCTTGTCTTTGCCTCTTAGTTGACCTGCTTCTCTAGTTCTTTGCCTGTTTCCGCATGTACAAGAAGTTATTATAGAATCATAAACTGAACTTAATGCGAGGGAACAAAACATAGCGGAAAAGGCAAACAAGTCATTGCAGAATGAGTAGATATTTCCCAGTCTTTGTTTTCTGTAGAAAGGAATGGCAAAGCAACAGTTTGGAAAACTGTGGAATTGAATTGTAACGGTGACACTGACACTTTGTTATTGTTAGCCATTTTTACAAAAGCAAACCTGAATTTGCTTTGTTGTACGTTGATAAACCACAATAGGAATGGTTCAGAATGCTGCAATTTAAAAAATCAAACAAGTAGTAATTATCTGGTTTTGGTTTGGATTTTTTTTCAGTAAAACTGGCAATTCCAGTGACAAAGTATTCTTCTGCTTATTTCCTTGCACGAATAGCTGCATATGTCAAGAAGTGTTTGTAATTCTTTAAATACTGCTTTCATCCATTTGTTTTTGTTTCTTTCTTTTTTATTCAAGCGCCAATTATAGTGAAATACCTACTTGGATATCGAATTCCTATTTCCATTATATTATCTCTCAGATGCTCTTTTCCTTCATCATCAGCCTTCCCTCTTACTCCCTGTCTTTATTTTCACCTTCATTCACAATATTTGATTCACATTAATATTTTTGCAGGTGTACATAGCTCACAGCCCTTCCGCAGTGCACTTAAATGTTATTCAAGGATATCTGACATTTTACAATTTTTTGTTATTGGACTCATATGATTTTCCTGCTCTTTGCAAATGTGCGGAAGCCATTGTCTCATATGACATTGTCACCTTGTGGAACTGTTTCCTACTTTGGACTTTCAAGGCATTCATCCTCTGTTTTTAACTGAGTAATGATTTGCTTTGTAGGTGTTTAGCCAGATTTAGCCAAAATGCTTTGTATGTGTGTACTTTTAGAACTCTGAATTCCTGCTGTTATTGCCAACGTCTTTTAGATACTGTATATTTTTGAATTGGTCTTCATATTCTTACAGTGTGTGGAACAAAGGAATGTGATATGCTGAAGACATAAACAGTTTCAACTTTTTTTTCTTTAATGCAAGCGTGCTGTGTGTTGATTTACATTTCAGTTATCTGCACTTTCTGTTGACTGCCAGTCCTTGGCCCAGGCGCTGCAGGAATTGCCTTTACATCTGAGGTTGAATGTAGCTGCTGAACTTGTACAGGTAACTCTGTGAATATTCACAATAAAAAGTAAATATTTTAAATGATATAATATATGCTGGAATTTTTATTTTAAACCTGGTTTTGAAATGTAGCACGAATGCATTTTATAAGTAAATATATTTTTGAGACTGTCACGTGAAGCGGGAGACCACTGTAATCAGCCCTTTTTAAGCTTTATTGGTGGCTTTAAACAAAATGCTCTGTGTGCAGTGCATTGGACTTCAAGCCAGGTATCTGAGTGGTACGGAATTATTCTAATGTTTTTATGTTCGCTTCTCTTTTTAGCAGCTATTAAAAACTTGCAATAAAATTTTGAAAGTGCTTTCACATTCTTTCCAATTAGATAGTTATTTTAAGTTTGATTTACTGTTCTAGAGAGCCAGTGTGAACGTACATGGTTGTTCTATGAATTAGACTTAATCTGCATTCAAGCAGCTAGATCTGTCAGTCAAACAAGTGAAGGAAACATACTCTGGTTAAAGAAAGAATAGAATGGTTAAAGAAGCAATAGAATGTTAGCAGAAGTGTTTCTTCAGGCTGTGAAAACAGAAAATATTAATGTAAGAGGAAAAGAACTAATGTCACAAGATAAAAAACAAAAGCAGAAAAAAAATCCTTCTGCTCAAGCAGAGGGAAATGAAGATTTTTAATATTCTGTCTAATAATTAGAAACTCTGAAGTCCTCTCTTGTATTCTTAGGCATTGACACCTGTAGAGCTCCCACAGATGAAATCTAAAGTTGTTGAAGACAGCAAGAGGAGAGAGCTATTTCGACAGTCTTTGTCTCAAAGGGAAACGGCGTTGGTCTCCCAGTCTGTTGGTGATTCTGCTACTTCATCAGAGCCTGGGAGTAAACGTGGTCCTGTGACAAGTGCAGCAGAACCATTTCAGAGAGCCCATCTGCTAGCAAAGCAAGAGACTGACCATTTGGATGAAGAACTGGATCGTCTCCTAAATCTGGATGCTCCCATTGATTCTGTGTCAGGTGCATTATCCTACAACATATCAACAGAGAAAGATCTGAAAATGGAAAGTAAGGAAAATGGTAAGATTTTGCTTTTTCCCAGTGCCTTTATTTTTTTCCATTGTTCTCTTTCTCAGTAGTGTTTTTAAATTCCTAACTTGCAAGTAAATAGTTCTGGTATCAGTATCTCTCTCATAGGGCAATTCATTTATCTGGGGCTGTGCTCTGACCCACTCACCTGACGTTTCACCACTGTCACGATGTTCATTTTAAGCATTAATTCTTCTGTAGAACAGCACTGGTCTTATGATTCAGCCAAATTTGATTTTTTTATTATTATTTTTAAAATTAAATAAGTACTGTTACAGAATTTTAGCTAGTGGAAGATTAAAATAGTTTTTATGTAATGTTATCAGCCCTTAGTTCCCTCTGATAATATAATGAAGACCTGATAGCTATTTCTGATAACACTGCAATTGTTGTTTTCAAACTGTACTAGCACTGATAATACAAAATGAACTTTTTAATAGACACAATACACATGGAAATTTTCCTATTGCAGAAATTTAGTGAGCCACTGGAATCTGTACTACTGTTTGTTAGCTCTGATGGAGAAGAGTTATACTTCTCCTCATCTTACAGTGACGTTGAAGAACTTTAGCATCTCTGATTTTTGTGTGTGATTGTTTTGTTGTGTTAAAAATTAAGTCCAAAGAGGGAGACAGCTGAAGACATAAATAGTACCATGTGCAATACAGTAAGCCTCGTCTCTGAAGAGAATCTTTCATTCCACTGGTATATTCACTCCAAAGCACAGTGTAAATCCCTTAAGAAAACAGTGCCATCAGAATGTGGAATCACGATCATCATGCAAATGTGCATTATGATCCGCTGTTGTTGTCTCCTGCTGCTCTCCTACATTAAACAGGATTTTCTTTATGTCAGGATTGTGAATAGATTGCAGTGGAGGGTTTGCTTACATAGAAGCAGTCTGCTGTGGATCAGATCCTGCTTTCCCTTGAATCAGGTGGAAGCTGCATTGCTATGGTTGAGCTTATCAAACTGCCTCATTGTTTTTTATTGTTGCTACTGTTTTTGAAATGTGACACACTATTATTCTTCAAGGGAAATTGTGTTTCAATAAAATATAATTAGTCGTGCATTAAAAAGCACACTGATGAAGGAAAAAGAGACAGTACAGAGTTTTTTTCCGTGTTTACAAAAGTCTGCTCTTTTTACTTTTCTAGACCCTCCAACAGCAGATGTGCCAGAAGAGAAAAGTACAGCACTACAGCAAGAGCAGAAAACATCTAAAATCGTTACTGAGGAAGAGCTTGAAGATTGGCTGGACAGCATGATTTCCTGAATCCAATTTTCCGTATGTGAATAAATGAATATAGCTGAAGTCATGTAGAAAGTGGGATCCTCCTTTAGCTGTTCTTTATTTCATTTATCTGTTTCGCTTGCCTGATTTTATTTGCAGGCACCTGAAATTCTGTGCCACCAAAATTTGATTAGGTATGATTGATTAAGTAGTGTCTAAGACTGTAACGGTCTTAGAGAGGCCTAAAATTTGTGATGAAGTTGGGATTTTCTTTGCTTAAATGTAGGCTGTGCAAACTGCCAGAGCTGTTTTCCAGCTTGTACTTGCCACATGCAGTCCTTAAAATAAAGTGATGAATGCACAACAAATACATGTTTTTAATGACCTTCAGCACGCCACATCTCTGTATTGCAGAAAAATTAGAAAGAAATTACAAAGGTAAGTAGTTGATTTATAGTATTTTATTGCAGTGGGCACTTACTTTCTACTAGAAGAAAAATAAATGCATAAACCTTGCAGCTTCTATTTGCAGGTGACAATAGAGGATTGTTTTATTTTGGGCTATGATTTAAATTGTATTCATTTTGATACAGGGTGTGTCTTGTAACAGCAGCATCTAATAAGCTGTTATTGAAGGTTGTATACAAACAAACTTCAAGTGCAGTTTCATACAGAAAGACAGATAAGCAAATACAGTCAATGGATCTGTTCATCTAGAACACTAACAAATAAAAAGTTTGCATAGCTATGTCTACGGAGGTTTTAAGGCACTTAATGATTCAAGGTCAACAAAGTGTTTGAAAATGTTTCTTTGCTTAAATCTGCTTAAAGCTTTTCAAGCTGTGTCATAATACATTCACTAGCAAATATTGTGGGGCAAAAATGGGACAGCACTTAAAGTACTTTTTCTGAGGCATGGCCTCTGATGTTCAAGTTCTTAAATGTCAAACGTTGTACGGTTAAGACATCTTTTAGCCCTTTCGCTCTTACCAAACATTAGGTTAAATGGTGTACTTAAAAAGTTGTTATAATATCAGAACGTGTTGAAAGTGGAAGGCTTGATTTGATATTGGCACAGATTTTTCTTTTCAAATTACAATTCTGACAGAAGACCAGTTTTGTACGTGGTACGTACAAAAAGCTTATGCAGTTGTTTCAAATTTTACGTATGTCTTCAAGTTTGAAGGCATTTAAAGCAAATACAGGCCCAGAATTTACATCATGAGAAGGAAAGAAGTTTATATACTGGATATATATCTTTTGTTATATTAGCCGAGTTGATCCTCATACTGTTTCCGGAAGCAGTCTCCTGCTGGGAAGAAATCCCAGCATCTTTCTTGGTACATCTTCCACACAAATGACTCCTGAAAATGATAAAGAACATTTATTTTAGGATTTATATTTAAAATTCAACATTTATTTTAACTCCTTACAGCCAATGCTCTAAATGGTAACAGTAAGCAGTTACTGTGCTTATTAAAAAAAAAAAAGCTAAAACAGCGCAGGTAAGTGAAAATTAATCAGTCCAATTCTACACAGCAAACCTCTGTAATCTGCATTGTGAAATGTGTTTTAGTTTCCTTGGAAAACATTGAGTTATACGGTACTTTCACAGTATTGTTGTAACAGCTTATTTGTAATAAGATATAATTAAATCTTATTTATTTTGCTTATTTACATTTAGGACCTAACATTACTGAACTTACACATATTCATATGTTGTCTATATATACGTATATATGGGTATACACTATAGGTACAGTAATGTATCTACTGATAACCGTCTTCTCCAGGAACCCTACAGTGCTGGATAGGACAGCATGCTGCTGCACCTGTCCTTTTCCTCAAAAATCTTGGGAGTGGGATATTTATCTCCACTCTCTGGTGGTACGTCAGTTCCACCTGGTGGTACATAGCTACAAGGCTGGAGAAGGAAGATGCATCTTTTCAAGACAAATTTTTAGCCTTTATTTTTTTCAACTCACCTGGCCAGTATGCTCAGTCTCGTCCTTGTTTATGAGGTACATTAAGAAGAATCTGAAACAAGTGCATGGAACAGGTATTAATGCAGGAAACATAGTTTCTCCCCTAACCTTTCCTAGAATGGGATTTGATGTTTATGGTAGCAGCCAGCAAATGACATTCCTAGGCTTCTAGAATGCTTTAAAGAAGAAAATACTATCCTTGGGAACTTCTCCTGTGAAGGTAAGTGCTGACAGCTGTAGGATCTGTAGAAGTGGAAAAAAGTATTTTAGCAGTTTCTTCATTTCAGTGCTGATAGCAACACCTGACTTAGTTCTACATATACAGCTCTTTTATGCTCCAACTCTGCCATGTTGGAAGAAGTTACTTCTTGCATAGATGCTATAATATGATAGATTATGAGCTTATAAGGTAGATGGTAGATAGCTTGGAAATCTTGGTGAAGATAGATTGAAGTAGCACCTATCTCATCTCAGGTACTGCTTGTACTCAAACGTACAAAAAAGTAATTGTAAAGTCTGTAGAATACTAACACTGGTCTGTTTTATGTGACATTGCTCTTAGATAGCTGGTTTTGATGTAATGCATTTGGAATTAATATGTTTTCATTTTAAAAAAGGAACATATACTGACTTTTAAAAACTGTTTTTCTAATTAGAAAGCAACCTGCATAGAAAGATTTTCTTCTGTAAGTTTTAGTATTAGGAAAATGACAGTTTTTAATTTACAGTGAATGACAGGATCTCACATGCCAATCAAGTGATCCAATATAGCCATAGAAGCCTGGAGGCTGTAGATTGGTAAAGCTATGGATACAAAAGGAAACCTGACTCATGTAAGTTATGTGTATTATTTCTACAGAGTCAGTTACTGTGCAAGGAATAATGCAACATGTATACCAAGAGGTACACTGTTGGTTTTTTTTGTTTGTTTGTTTTTAGCTCAGATACAACATTGCATTCCAAAGCCAGACTTCATAGAAGGACCTACCAGTTTGGCCTCCTTGGTTCTGCTGGCATGATGCTCATGTAGGTTATCATTTTTGTCAGGGTAACTAATGCCACCAAATTCACTTTTCAGTAACCCTCTTTGATTTGCTCTACACTCACTAATCAAAGTATGAAACCACTGTCTTAGGAGTCTTGGCGATAGTCTGAATGTATACTAGTGCCAATTGTTCAGTGGTTTTGGAAAGCTGCACTACTGGTAAGAAACTACAGGATCAGATTTGTACATTATTTTTTGTAGCTTATTTTCCAGAAATGCTTGTTTTTGTTATTTTGAATATAACTTGTAGAAACCAAACCAAACCGAAGACCTTCCTTCTGCTATTGTAAGCTTTTTTTGTAGATGCTCTCAGTGTTCTCTAATCTGGAGGCGATGAGAAGTAACATTTTTAGATCAGCAATGATTTTCAGTGATTTACCAATATGACCAAATCACCAGAAAGTCACAATTGTCTTCTAGACTAAAACAATTTACTAGCTAGTAAACTGTTGTTCCCTACCCTTCCACATATGTGGCTTTCCTTACAGAGAGTTAAAGGGGACAAAAGGGGCTGATATGCCTACAGGAATCATTCCGCTAAGCTAGCACATGTAGAACAAGCACTGTAAAGGTAACCAATAGCTCAGAGTGTAGGAGGGAAAACAAGAAAGGAATGGAAATATTCCTCTGTCTTAGGGCACACAAAAATGTGTGCTTCTAAATTGCTTTGGAGCTGAAAGGTCTTATTATAATAATTCCAATAGTAAAATATACTTACAGGTAGTTTGCCAAGTTGTGTTCCTGCAGAGTGTGTGTTTCAAAGCCATGAGGGATTGTGTCAAAATAGTCGTTGCCAATTCCACAAATAAAGCACTTGGTCTGGAAACACAATTTGTGTTTACAAATCAATTATAACTGTAAAAATCTAGATTAGTAAGAGAAATGGAAAAATGTGATGTTCTTTTCATACCTCCATATCTTCTCTCACTTGTTCTTGCTGGTCTCTTAGTTCACCAAAAGCATCAATAATCAGACCTATTTCAAATGGATAGGTTGCAACAGTTAAGTACTTAGCAATACTTCTATTTCAAGTAGTGCAAAAAAGTAGCTTTGGTAGACATCCTCCATCCTGTTTGGAGTTTGGCATACTTCTGTACAGGTCGAATAATTCAATTTCAAATGTATCATTTTGAAGACATTTTATATTCATTTATACTGCACTCTCAGCAGTGAGAACTTCTCTTAAGGAAAAACTTTTCCTTTTGTTGAGTGAAGGAGAATTGGCTCCCACAGTCACCATCCTCCAACCAGTCTGTGATGCTGCTTCACACTTCAAGCATTATTCTTTCACTTCCAGTGCATTAAGAATAAAGTTAGGTCATTTGAGGTACTGCAACATTTGTAATATCTAAAAAAATATAGTCAATTTACATTTTTTCTTTGCCACTAGACTGCCTGAAAACTGGTTTGTTTTACTTTCTTTCCTTCCTACCTTAGGACAGTTTATACAATGAGTGTTCAACGCTGACAGTCATTCAATATATGTCCCGTTCTCTGCAAGCCACAGTTGCAAACAAATTAGAACTGAAAATCATCCTCTAAAGAAAGGAGGAAATGAGTATGTGGCCATGATGCCTTGTAAGAGAAAAAACCCAAGGGGAATGACTAGCTCCAAACTAATGCTGTGAAAAGAGTCTACAGTAAGGCTCTCCAAGTTTGAATAGTATTCATAGAAGGAAGAGTGACCCTCCACAAACTGCCATTGCTGGGGAGTTGTCAGGATATTTATAAATGCTGTAATCAAGGTAAGTTCTATCTCTAGTACTTTGTGTAATATTTGGTAGAATGCATTGTTTATAAATTAAGGTTATAATTATAACTTTCAGAGTTAATGACTTTACAAGCTCAGAAATAAGCCTTTAAAGCAATACTGCATAATTTACCTCAAACATGAATGTTATTTAAATGCACTGCAGAACTTAATTAGACTAAATTCTGACAGTTTCTACTAACATAAGTGAAAGTACCTTGAATAATGGCCAGTAGGATGACAATGACAAAGAAGAAAAATGTGATGTCGAAGACAATTCGATACATTTCATAAGGGTCTCCAGCAGGATCCTCAATTTCATCCCCAATGCCACCACCAGCTCTTACACCCACGTACATGTGGAATAGGTAACACTAAAAAAAAAAAGTGGGGAATTTTATTTATTGTGAATTATTTTGCCCTACTAATTCTTTTTCAAAAGTTAGAAAAATAGAAGATGTAATATCATTCCTCACGTATCATACAGTAAACCAAAAATCTGTTAAGCATCTTAACTAGTGCGGTTTCATCTTTGAGTAAACTTGCAAAGAGGTGGGAGTCAGAATCAAGTGTATTATCCTCTCATCATTCCCTAAGTCTTAAAGATTAAGACCGTTCATGAGATATCTTTCTTCTCTTTGGTACTATTCAACTGTATTATACCCATTACTACTCATTCCTAAGGCTCAAATTTGATGAGTAAGTAGAGGACATCTTTTAAAGTCTTGTAATGGAATTCAGGAAATATTATTATAAAATGTTGATATATTCACAGCAGATAGATCTGTTTGTGCTTTGATAATTTCATTTTGCACTACTAGATGTCTGTTTCAGTATATTTTAAATTATGTATGATCTCAGAAACAGGCTCCGTGCAGTTTGATGTGAAAGAAATCATTTTATAGAAATATTGCTGTGTGTTTTATCTTTTAAACATAGAAGCCTTCGTGGGATGATCTTTAAAAATGTGGATACTTAAACTATATAAACATTTTAGAATCTATCCATCTATGTAATGCTTCTGTATGAAACAGCTACAGAATTTTGTAAACCACCTTAAGTTATTGAATATGAGTGAAAAACAATGAAAATTTCAGACTAACTAGGGTTCTGAAGTCACATTAGACAGAAGCTGTGGTGCTAAATAATTATCATGAAGTGAGACATCTGGTCTTTCACAGGCAAACACTAAACAAAACTATACATCCACTTTTAGAATGCAACTTTACTCTTGACATATCTTTGCCATTGTAATAACATTTAAATCAATTTCAATTTATGTTTTTACCTCAGTTGGCAAAGTGGTTTAAAATGTGACAAAGTTTAATGATTCCTATTACTAGTACATCCATTTTATGACCAGAAAATTATATTAAATCCACAGAGGGATCATTTGAAACAATATCACTTAGACAGTTTTCATACTTCATATCATTTGTACATGTGACTTACATTGACTGTTTGACTGAAGGTCCCTGAATAGGGAAAATCATTAGTTGAAATCTATTTCAAACCTTTGTTCTGAGGTATCTTTCTCTATTTTTGCACTTAAAGCAGGCAGTGACTATTCCATGAAAGAAATAAGGTGTCCACAAACTCAATATGTTCAGTTTCCAGTACATGAAATTGTGCCACATTTCTTTACAAAAAGATCTGTAGAATAGCTTTTCTTATGACATAAAAGATTGTTGTTGTTTTCTGTTGCAGTAGGTGGAAATCATAAGGGAAATTATTAACGATAGATTAATCTCCCTTTAATACCCCCTTTTGTACTCACCCTTGACTTCTTCATGACTAAATTATCAGCGGTAAGCAGGCTGAAACAGGAGTAGTGCTAACATATTTCATGTAAGAAGACCTTAAACAACAGTTTGATCCAAACATTTGTATGTATGCTGCAATAACACAGTCTGACCAGTTTCTCACAACATTTGTTCCATGTACTTTAAGTGTGTGTTTTCACTAAGTGAGTTTAGACCACTGGAGAATGCAGAGGGAATTTTAGGACTGTAAACATTTTCAAAATGACTATATAGCAAGAAGAAGAGATGGATAGCTTTAACAATGAAAGCATCCTTTCTTATGTTATTGGACTAGATGATCATTTGAGATCTTTTTCCAATTCCTGATGTTTTGGGATTTCATCTTAAGTATCTATATAAGAATTCAGAATGAGATTTGAAGCGTGCTGGTGTTGTTTTACTTACCGTCATCATGTCATCACATTTCATATCTGGTTCATCTTCATCTTCACTTTTATTGTAGAATTTGCGGAAGAAGTTGAACGCCACAACAGTGTAAAGATACACTACTACAGCCAGGAGTCCTACAGTCAGCACAAGCTGTATATGGAGACATGACAAGAATGTAGGTTTCAATTTCATTCTGTTATAACTGATGAACTAGCTCAATTTATTGTCTTAAGTATGGAAAAGATATCATAGGGTGTGTTTCCCAAGAAGGGAACTAAATAGAGCAGTAATGACAGCTTTGAAATATCCCCATTGCTTGGATCAGTGTACGGGTTAAGTGGCACTGTAAATTGCTTGCAGGCAAAACTATATGGAAAATGGTCTCACAAACAGTATGTAAGTTAAACTAAGGAGGATGCTTTTACAACAGTTCAAAATGTTGCATTTCTTAATATGTTTTTACATGCCTAACAGACTGTAAGAATGAACTTAGCATATATGCTACATTTGAGAACAAATGAAATGTGTTTGTTTGAAATGGAATTTTTGGGAGGTTTTCTTAGGTTTAGGTTTCTCAACTGTATCATAAAAAAAAAAAGCATTCATGTAACAGTTGCTTTTGTTGGTATATAAGCTTACACAGCACAAAGATCAAAGAGTGATGTCCCATAGAAGTTTCCACAATTAGTTTTTGAAGCAGATTTTAACATGATTTTTTTCAGGACATAGTTACATCTAAATACATTCCACAGTGCAGAATGTCCATACCTCTAAGAAGATTCTTACTAGCTAAATATTGAAATCTCAGTTGTTTTCAGATCATTATTACCGCTGTAGCTAAGGAAAGGTTGTGAATTCCTGTCAGTTATCACCAACCTGTTCATCATAGAGCATACAGAAGGGGCTGGTTAAGTCATAATTCATATTCGTGTATTCTTCTGAAATGACACATTTTTATTGTATACAAAACAACTTTAGTTATCAGCACTCTTTGAGTATAGATTGTTATATTTTTATAGGAATTAGCTTGTACTAAATGTGCTGCAGAGGACTTGGAGGAGTCTGTTCTTTAATCTATTCATGGTCAAAATCGATTGTATTGTAATATTTCCTAAGTACCCCAGGACTTTTTCTAATATTGTTACAAAATGCATTAATTTCAGAGCTCTATATGTAATACTAACCTGTTTGCCATTGTGAGTGACGGAGGACAAAATGGTTCGCAATGTCTTGAAACCCATAGCAATGTCCAGCAGATGAGCAGCAAAAAAGAAGTTGTTATAGTGCCCAAGGATAGACATAGTTGTGTACCAAGCTAAATACAAAAATGACTGCAGAGAGAGTGAAATTTGAAATGAAGTAATAAGTCTAATGATCTGATTTCAATGTAGTATCTCTAATACACTTGTGCAAAAATACTGTTTCTTATCAACTCCACTGTACATTTAAGGTGTGTTTATTGCTCAGTTATGCTAATGAGACCTCTATAGATTACATATTTAAATACAGTTTTCAGCATATACATTATAAGCATTGAAATCCCCTACCTTAAAACTGGTTTGGTAAGGGAGCTTGTTACACAGCACCTATAGTTTTCAGACTGATTCTGAATAATATAATATGCATTATATTATTAGGGCACTTAATATTATTAAGGAACTTATATTTTTTAAGTCTCAAGATGCCCAGAAGGCATAGGGCCCACAGTACAACTTATTTTTTATGAGTAGTGAACCGGAACGCAGTTTGACATGAAAGAAATTGTCTTATTCATAAACAGTACTTCTAGTGCATATTGAATTTATACTTCTTCACTTTATTCACCTTGGTTTTCTATTTGCTTGGGCATTCTCAGAAAGGTGCAAAAAAGAATGTTGACGAAAGAAAGGTATTTTAATGTAAGTTTGAGGCTTTCAGAGAAGGCATGAAAGCAGAGAATTAACGAACCATATCAAGCAAATTTAAGAATAAAAAAAGGGTAAGTTTCTATGCACTATGTTGGATCTGAGAAAAGACACCTTCGGTTGCTGATATGATTTATACAAGTTTAAATGAATGTTCCTTTAACTTCCCAAATGCTAGCATCATGTTAATGGTAAATAAGTATTTATTTCCCTTTGGAATCAAAAAGAAAATTCTAACACAAAGCCATTTGCTTCAAGTCAAAACAAAAAAACTATTTTAAAAATGGCTCTGTAATTCAATAGTACTTGCGTAGCATATATTTGTTTAATATAAAAGCAAGTAGTGGAAGACATGCATTCACATTTAGAGTAAATCAAAGAATATTCCGCTAGGTTTACATACTTACATTATCAGTGAAAACAACACCGAGCTTCCAAATGTGGTACTTTGTATCAATGGAACTTAACCTAGGAAATACCAGATTTGAAATGCATTAAGTGTCAAAATGAAGTACTAAATCCTCCAAGTAACAAGCCAACTGTTATGCACTTCGTATGCATGTTGTTGAAGGTGGTGATGTGTATTTGCTGTTTATTATCTGGGCTTTTTAGATGCTTCATTTTTCAGAGTGAATTCTTTAAGTCTTAGCACCCACACAGTTTCTAACATCCGAAATTGGTGAAATGATTTCACTAGAAGTGATGCTGGCCTGCTCCAGACTTACAAAAATTAAGATGGGTGTGTGTTAAAAGTAATGAAATATGGATCCTACATGTTTTAAATTTAATGGCAAGTGTTCTCTCTACTGTAAAATGTTGCCCAAATTACCAAAAGAAAAGGTAATTATGTTTGCAATAACCACTATTAGATAACTGGTGAACAGAAATCCTTTTCCACGTCTTAAAGAAGCCAAACTCTCATGGGAGCCTAAATCATCAGTGAATTGTGACTAGGCTACTTTCACTCACTTGGTTTCCTGACTTCGTCAATTATGGTAGATACAGGGAAGATATCTGAATTTTGCCTAGATATCTAACATCTAGATAGCCGTTAGCAATATTTTTTCTCTCTGTTGGTAAGCTTTTTGTGTGTGTGTGTCTTAAAACATGCTTGCTTATTTTAATTCTTCCCAAGAAAGACTTATCCATTTAAATTTTCCATACAGAGTAAAATATCACTACAATTTCAATATAGAATCCATTTTTATCTTTAAAAGGGAAGCTACAACAACATACAATTCGTTTGTAAAGTTCTGAAGTCATACCATGACACAAGAGATGCTGCTTCTGGTTCGCTCTCTTCCACGGGACTAAAATCAAGGGCATTTTTGTCCAAACCCAAAAGTTCTGCTATACGCTCTGCTCCGTACAAATCTCCATACTTGTTAATAACCTAACAATTGAAGAAAAAAGGCTTTTGGTCAGAGAAAGACTTTGGTAACTGTTACCTTAAGCCAGTAGCTGTTAGGAATTAAAAAAAAAAAACAAAAAAAAACAAACAAACACTGCGAGCCTCTACAAATAACAAACAAAAAAACCCTCTTTCATAATTAACGTTACTTGAAATATGAGAACTCCCAAGAGGACCAGAGATAGGTAGGGAGCATATGAAAGAAAAGTGGAAGCATTAAATGCCATTATCTGAAAGCTTCTGTATAATTTACCATCATTTAAGCTGACATGTTTTTCCTTTTTTAGGGGATGAGTGGGCTTTATATCCTAAAGATGACAGCGACTGTAAAATGGACCGAGATGGCTGATTGACAGCACAAGGTTATTGAGTGTGTTTGAGTCTAGAAACTAAACCAAAGCATTCTCTCCCCCTCCCTCCTCCACATACACTCGGAGCTACCTCTTCACTGACAGACTTACCGCAACAGTGACTTTCACAAAACAAATTTCAGTTCTCAATTATTTGTATATGAAAAGCTCACCTTTCGTTTTACAAATTTATCCCAGTAATTGTTAGGAAAGGACCTGCATGGATAAGACAAAAATCTTTCAAGTCATCCAGCTTGTTACGGAAAAGAAAAAACAGCAACAACAAAAATTCACAATCAGTGCAGATTCTGGTACAATTTCATTTACTCATACTTTGAATTAGGAGAACAATTTCTTTTGGTGTGGGCAACACCTATCAGGACAGCCTCTTTGAAATAGTAGTCACTGCTTTATCTTTTTTTCCCCTTGTTTTTTTTTTTTTCCTTTAGTTACAAATGTGATTTGCTCCAAAAAAAAAAAAAAAAAAAGCTACATGCACAAAAAAATGCAATGATATTTTGAAAAAAAAAATCAGTCAGTGGTCACCTTGTTCTCAGGTGTTATCACATTGTTTTCACAGGATCTGGAATTTCATAACAAAACTAGGTAAAGCACATAATTTCAAAGCTGCAAGACAGTTCAGCTAAAGAGGTTTTTCCAGCCTCTGCTTCTGAACAGCCATATCCTTCCTGGTAATTACAAGAAAAGCATACAAAAGAGAAAGAAATGGAGCAGTAAATTGCAAGTATTTTAGGTGTCATACATTTTCTTGAAAACTCCCTGCTTTTTTTCAGAGTAGTGAGCAACCACGATGCTTCAATAAGCAACTGGTTTTATCTAGGAGATCTACAACAGACACTAAGAAATACAGCAGCTGTTACCTACAAGAGAAAATGCTTTATGCTATCAGTGAAGTTTCCCTATCATAAAAATCTTCAGTCTAATCATAAAAATACTCTTCTTGAACTGTCTTAAGAATAGCAGTTCCACTTCTTCATTCTGACAGCCTTACTATATTTTATGTAGGTTTTTCTCTCTTAGTTTCCTGGTTATGTTGCAGGAAACAATGTTGAGTTGCAGCCATCAGACGGAGAACTGTGGAAAAGGTCGGTTTGAGACCTTTTTGCTGCTCAACAGAATGAAATCTAATACAGGCAAGTACAGAAAAAAAAACAAAAAAGCAAACAACAACTCTTGAAGCTAAAGGACAATACTGGTAAAATAAAGCTAGCGTTAAGATTGAAAGAGTGAGTTCCTCTAACACTGGTCCACTGCAAGGAGTTGAGGAAAGCTTCCCAGCTACTACATGTTAGATTTCTGATTTTTCCAAATTGAATTTCTGAATGAAATTATTCCAGATGGCCATTTCAGATAAATAGTTTCAGTGACTCAGATGACATATTTTGGTCCAATCCTCTATACTGTTACTTCTTTCTTTGATTCCTTATGGTTGTAAGCCAAGATTGTCTCTACTGGAGGCAGTTTTGTGTGTATGACTTCTACTGCAAAATGCAACCCTGCTGCATTTATAAGGGTATCCTGTCTTTTAAAATAATTTTTTAACTTATAAAAAGCACATCTCAACATATTCATAGCATTGTGTACCCTCCAGCAGTGGGAACCTGATGGTATAGCCACTAAACCTTATGAGTTAGTTCCCATCAGAAGGAACGTTTTGTCAGCTTAAATTAGCTTTAATCTTTCATTTAACTTAACTAGATTGTGCAGCATGCTGAGAACAGGCTGTACAGCATGTCAGTTGGAATAAGCTGGCAATATATCATCTTATTAATTAATTCATGCTTATTTTTGCTGAGGATAGGCTGGCTGGGTGTCTAGATAGCTTGCTTTCAAAAGTTAAATGTTAGAAATGAGGCAAGAGCTCTTAGTTACCCAGAAGAGAAACCATAGTTCCCACCATCACTAAAATTGCATTTGCTAAATTCAAGAGCTTTCTCTTAGCCCTTGAGGCCATAGTGATCTATGAATGTAGTATTTTTAATAATAATTCAATAAGGAAGTCAGCTCTTTGAGAGCTGCTTTATGCTTATCAGGAGTAAAAGCGCGCGTGGTTTGGGTGCTCTAAGCCAGATCTAATATATGTTAAGATTTTTTCTTTTGTACTTCCTCTGATTTTTCTATTTTTGCCTGTTCAAGAGTAAGCCCATAGAACATTTTTGAAACTATGTTTCCCGACGTTTGGGAATCCACAGCTGTAATCTATTTAACATGGCCTAAGCCTGTGCCACTACTGGCTTAAAGGCATAACAAGGATCAGAAAAATAATAAACTGAGAATCTTCCAATCATTCAGCTTTCTCATCCTAGAAGGAGCATCCATAAATCAAAGGAGATATGTAGATATTATATATTCTACAAAATTTATCTTGACAAAAAGCAGCTTAATTAACTCTGTGACAGTGACAGAAAATGAGGTTGGCTTGGTACAGCAGTATTGCTAAAGAAACAGATGACAAGATTTATGCCACTTCAGAGGGCATTATCTGTTTCACTTAGCATATTAGTAAGTCTGGCTAGGTCAAAATATATGGGACTCAAAAATAATGATTGCTGTGTTTTGGACCCTCCAGAGCAACTATGCAGAAGAAAATATAACTGTTATTACCTTTTCATTCCCATGTGTTTGAAACTGGTCACACACCAGCATGAACTGGGCCTATGATGTAAAGTAGTTTCTTCTAGGAAGTCAGCCAAAAACATTTTACGACAGAGGTCCTAGGATAACATTAAGTGCAGGGTACCCAGCAAGCTGTAAGAAGACTAAGGGAACCTATTTAACTGATGTCTGTGTCCACATTATTTACAGGCACTTCTAAAAGCACTGTTTGTTTGAAATTGCTCACAACAGCCTTTTTCCTCATGACTAGGTTCATATCTGTAATGTGTTGTGGTTCTACTGCCTCAGACCAATCTATCATTTCATCAATTTCCCTATACTTCCCAATACTTCAGATGTTTATTCTGATTTTCTAGCATTCAGCTGTCTCCACGCAAAACAAAAGATTACTCTGGATTTAAAAATATTTTGTCATCATTGAAAAGAATTATAATCAAGTGACCTTCTGTTGTAGTCTAAACTTCAAGCTAAAATAAATGAAAAATTCTTAATTCTCTGTAGGAAAATAAGGCGTTCAAGAATTTCGGATAATGTGGACACTGTAAATTAAATCAAAGTACCAATGGTGCTATTTATTATGTACAAAAACATTGTATGTCTGATAAGATGGATAGTTTGGCTGTTAGACAACGTAGTATAACTGATACGCTGAGTTGGTGATTTTTGCTATCTTGTTTTTATCAAATAGTTATTTATGGCTCCACACATTAACAAAAACTGCATTGTAACTTCTTTTCTAACTTTATTATTTCCCTTAGACTGTGAAAATGTGTGCCATATTGGTGGAATATATTTATGCATTTTTTTGGTGAAAGATTAAAATAAACTATTTACCCACATTTCTGGTTTTTATTAATTTGCCCAAGGGCAAATGACTGTTACTTACAGAATTATCTTTAAATAAAAGCTCTAAATTTAATCTCTTCAAATTAAATTGTGCTAGGTTTACACAGAAATAACCTGTTTGACAGCATTTCTTTCTGTAAATTTAGAATGAATCATGCATCCAACTATTTTGGTTACACAGCATCTGGACGAAGGAAAGAAATTCGAGGTGACCTCTCAGACCAACTGCTATAGCTCAGCAGGAAGAGCCTACTGCCATTTTTCTTTCTCTTGCCTGCAGCTCTATCATCCATATACAGAACAGCAGGCAAGCCTCCTAGAATCAGCGTATGACTACTGTAGTATTTGCTATTGCATACAATCTGACAGTTACAGCTTTTGGGCCTACTTAAATTCTGCAGTTTCTATTTTATATTTATTTTAATTTCCTTGTCATTTATAAATTTTGTTAGCAAGAAATGGGAAAAAGATGCAGAAGAGAATAATGCTATATGGTATAATATGAAACTGAGGCAGGGAAAATTCTCAATAGTGACTAGCTTGTAAAATGTCTCAGAGAGAGATTGTGAGAAAAGATGCACAATTCTTGCAAACAGTGAAAAGGCAGATTTCAAATTGGAATTTACTACTGTAGTATCTAACACAGAGTGAAAAATGCCTTTCTTTTAGACAGAGTAGGTGTATGTGAACAGGTTAGGTTCTATATCAATGGCTTAAAAAACTACAATATATATATAAACAATTAAAAATTGTACATACGGTGTGTTTATAACCAGGCGATCCCATTGTCCTTTAATGTCATCTTCAGATGGTTGTTCGGTTATGTATAATCCATCAAATTCCAGCTTCCTAGCTACTTCCTTTTCTCTCTTGAATACAACCAAAGGGACCTATGAAAATGACAGTGGACATCTTAGTTAAGGTTTATATATTGCTAGAAACTGTAATATACCATCTACTTCATACTCTTTATACAACTATATAAACCCAAACAATTCTGAGAACTAGAGACAATGATCAGAGATGTGACTGAGGTGATCTCACCTGAATGATAGTGTTGATTTCTGCTACTGATAAACAAGCAGCTCTTAGAATATCATATAATATACACATAATATATACACATATATTTATACTAAATAATGAAATTAAACTTAAAACATAAAACAAGATTCAAGACACCGCTGCATTCACTATCTTAATTTTGTAATTCTGTTGACAGCTGACAGTCCTGCTGTTCTGCAGTGGTAATGCTAACACAGTATTACTTTGAACTCCAAAATGAGCAAGTCAACAATAAGAAGAGGGACAAGGAACTAAGAAAGATGGATTGCCTTGGTGAGCTACAATAGTTTGTTTCAATTGATTTCCTACATAACCTCATATAAAGCAAGCTTGCCATTTCACCCAAAAATTCTGTGAACAGTTTTTTCCAATTCACTTTGGAACAATGTGCTTTACCAAATGTAGATTAGTAGTAAGATTCAGAACTTGCCTTTAAGCAATAGTATCCAATCACACAGACAAAGGAGATGATAGTATGAATAACCGCCAGTGCTCTGAGAGCGGGTGCCATGTAACCTGTACTTTCTTCCAAAACAAAAAATACCATTCCTTCCTCCTCTTCCTCTTCCTCAAAAGAGTTCCAGAGATTAGAGTCTTCCTCCACTTCATCAAGTGGCTCTTCTGTCACCTTAGAGAAATTCAAGCACATTGAATACACGGAATAAACTTAAAAGCTTTTCCTTTATTATACAGACAAATCCCTAAGTTCTTCCTAATAACTGATGTTTCTAAAGCCTGCTCTTGTGAAGATAGTAGATAAGACCATTAAGCATTGAACAGTAACATCAATTCATTTTCACAGCTGAATTCTCCATGTAATCTCATTTCACTGAAAAGAGAATCTAGGAAAAGCAAAGCATATGACAGTTTACAGTTATCTGGCAATATCTGATTCTAAAATTATGTACAAAGTATTTCCTGGGAAAAAAATGACTGTAGTCAGTGGGACTTCTTAGAAAAAGGGGAAATATAATAGCTGGTAATAATCAAGTCTCTCTGTATCCTTAAAACAAATGAGATAAAAAAAAAATCCAACTTTTTTTTTTTTTTTTAATTTCCAGTGTCAAAATAAACAATGGAAACATGAACAGACTTAAGCAGGTAAATAAGAAATGCCTAGAAACACAAATTCAACTCATGTTTTCATTCATCCTGACTGAAGTAAAACGAAAATAGGTTTCACATCACAAATTTTAGATATGAAGCTTAAAATATTATTTTAACCACTTCATAACTAAATGCATTTAGTTTGTGTTTGAAGGGACTATAATACTTGCTTTATTAAAACAGCCCTAAAATCAACATTAAATATTCCTCTGGAAGTAACCAAAAAACATTTAAAGAATAATGCAGAAGCTTACCTTGTAAAATAGCAGAATAAAGTTAATGGCAAATGCAACAAATAGAGCAAGAAACCGTAAGTTATAAAAATTCCTTGCCAGGTAGTGCTGTAAATGAAGTGGAAAAACAAAACAAATTAGTGATAGCCTTTAGATAGCATCAAAATGAGGAATGTAAGCATTGAGGTTTCTAAGAATGTAAATACATAATTCTGCTGCCCTCGTATGCCAGTTAAAACAAGCACTGCATTTCTTGGCAGTGTGTTCTCCCATTTAATGGTAAAATAATGGACATAGAATTGCAATGAGAAGACAAACAGAAACTGTATGGGAGGAAGCCTACAAGAGAAATGCTGGAATAAACCACATGGGAAGTTTTCAGAGAGTTCTTAATTTGGTACTTTCTAAGAACAAAGAAAGATTCTGTAGAACTATGGGCACTCCCTAGTAAAGGAGGTAGAATAAAAGATTCTAGAAACTAGATCACAGAAAACAGATCTCCTAACAAGGAACTTAGGAGGTTACCTCATCTGTCCTGTTAGGCACACACATATATGTACTTGCTGTTTATATAATTCTACGAAGTATTACAAAAAATTGCAAAAGAATCAATATAGCCAGACGTTTTAAAACTCATGCCTATGTTTCTTTTATAATTTCTCCTTTAGTTTTCAATCAAACATTCCATTACATGAATAAATGTTGAATAAAATTTAAGAAAAAAACTTACAAGTATTTTTGTTTGATATATTTCCAAGGCTTTGAAGAAATTAGCCATAACAGCCTCAGGTTTCTCAATTTTTTGTCCATGCCTTCGCTTCTTTTTCTTCATTTTTCCCTCTTCCGGCTGCTCAGACTGTTCTTCCTTTGCTTTATCCTGTTTCTCACCGTCTTCCATGCTAGAAGAAAGATCAGCTAAGTAAAATGCGCAGATGAACTTCTGCAATGCAAATGCATTGATTTAGAAGGAATTCTAATTCAGAACATTTGGTTTTAAATGCAAATTTGTTTTGAAAGTGCTACACGTTATTGTCTTGTAGTATTGACATGTTGCAGACTTTTCTTCAGAACTGCTGCTCATTTTTTTAAATGATTTTTTTTATAAGACAATGACCATGAACTTTTATGTGCAGAACTGTCAAATTCTGCCTAAAAAATTATCCTAGAATTTTGTTGTCCACTGGGATATACTGCTAACTCTTAGAGACTGTGCTGCTATTCAAAATTGTTTGTTATTGCTTAGATTCATTATGGCCAAGTTATCTAATATTAGGAATTAGCAAGGAACTAAAGAGGAATTGTGTAAAGATAACTTACTCAGCCTTCTCAGCTTCCACTTTTCTTTCTGCTTCAGCTTCTTTTGCAGTTTCAGGTATCTGTGAAAAATATTAGCTGTCAAAATGAACCCTTTTAAATAAATTTTTGATAACGAGTGACTGTTTTCTAAGAAATAAAATAATTACCACACTGCATCTTTTACAACAGTTTACAATTGTAAAGACTTAGATCTCATTTAAGTAGACAGCTCAGACAAGCTTTTAACTGTGAATGCTTCATATTTTCTTCTGATAATTTTTCTTTTAACACAGTGTTATCAATACTTTAACTAGTACAGATAACTGAATAACCTAATTACTCACTGTTATCAGATGATGAAGGTAAGTAACTACATCCAGACTATACCCTAAAATATAAAGTTCACTAAAAATGAACATCGATTTGCCTCTTTCTAAGTATAAAATGAAGAACAATATACTGTATCAATGACAGCATAAAAAGTCTGAAAAAGATCTGTGTAATTATTAGGCATTACAAAGCTCAATTACTTTGTCAAAATCAACCGATGCAACTGAAATCTGACAAAAACGTAAACAACTTTTATGTATGCAGTGTATCTTCTCAAACTATTTATCTTAGTTGGATAGACGATTCACTAAAATTTTACTTGCACATCTCACAATTGTCTAAGCATATGTTTCAAACAGCCCCTTCAGATAAGGAAAAGCCAACATACAATTTTACAGATGGTTAACTGCAATAGAGAAGCTAGGGCCCGAATTTCAAACATCCTTATGCTCAGTGTTGCCAGACCAAAGTAAGCTCATTTCAAATGCAGTTCAGGTATCTCGGCTTCACAGAACAGGCTGAGATTCAGGATCTAGATTTATGAAAGGAATCTAAAGTGTCTAAATTTGTTATCATTCACTTCTGTCAAAAATTGCCTTAGCTCTTACCCTTTTCTGTATTCTTTCAAAATGCTTAGTTATCTATTGGTGAACTGTACATTTCTGGTTCTCGTGCTTAAATACATTACCAGAACTTTTTCAGCACTGGTCATCTGCTCTTGTACACATGTAGTGAAAGAATTTACAAAAGACTGTACTATATAGATCTTGCCTTGCTCATTTCACTTCTCTTATGGAACCTCACCTAAGTACATGCAATGCAAGCATGTATAACTCTTCCCCCCAAAGAGGCTTCCTGAAGTTCTCAAGCTGATGAAGGATAATTCGGGGATCATTTTATTGCTCCTGATTCATCCAAGGGTTAGGGTGGGAAAAGAATGAATATCTCTATCCCTCTATCATCTGCTCTCTCTGTTTTCTTCTATCCAGGCTGAACAGCCTTAGCCCACTTGATCACATACACAAGATTTGTTCCATACCTATGATAATTTTTTCAATTTCTCTGAATCTGTTTCAGTTCAATCATATTCTTGTGGAAATAGGAAACTTTAGTTTGCAAGATGCAGGTGTCTCTTGGGTTCACTTGGCGTAACAGTGCTCTGTGTTATAATTCCCTCAATTCCTTTCTTGATAATTCAGAATTTCAGTTTGCTTCTTTGGCGTGTGTTAATTGATGTTTTCATTGATATAATATTTCTGTAGAACTGTAATGTAGTTCCAAGATTTCCTACTGGGTAGTTATGATAATGTCAAAATCCATAATTTTACATACAAAATCAGATACTTCACTGATTTGCATCTGCTATTTTAAAGTTCTTCTAATTTCCCAGTTAAATCTTGGTTTCATTGCCACAAATAGCTAGATTTATCTGCCAAATCTGTTACTTTTCACTTGTTTCTGTATTTGTGAACCTACGTGGCTCTCAGCACAAGCTTATGAAACTTTACAGTAAAAGCTAAGTCCTATCTATCTTCACCATGGTCACACAATTCCATAAGTTATTTTGCAGTTTTTCTAGCTAGATGGCAATGCCATTGACTTTATCGCTACACAGCTGTTTTTTTTTTTTCAGTATACAGATGTAGATTTTTGTTTCTATCTATTTGTGTATCTTTTATTATTGTGAATGGTTGTGCAAAACATTCTGAAGGGAATTCTTGATTTTTGCATTGCTGTTTTCTGAGTTATTTATATCATATCGTGATTGCTATAACTAGACTACTTAAACTTTCCATATGCACAATGTGAATAGCAATTTCTTGTAATATAGATTGTGCAAAAAGTAATTTGGTAGATTTCACTAAATAACATTAATGTAAAAGGCGGTTAACTTGGATAACTGAAGTCACATTGATAACTGAGAGTATCTCAATAAACAATGGACCATTTTTATCAATACAAATCTGGGAGAAATGTACAACTCAAAGAAAAGAAATGTTTGTTGAACTATTTACTCTGATCTAAAGTCCTTAACTTAAAAATAACTTTTAGTACACACGTTAAAATGAATAAATAAATAATAAATTAAATGGAAAAATGTAGTTGCATCTGTATGGCAATTGACAAATCTTGGATGACAACATTTGAATGAAGAGGGAATAATGACCTAAAGTTGTATAATGAAGGTTCTTCTTGGAAATTTCTGGAAAGCATACTATAAATCTAATCAGGAGAAAGAAATATTTCAATGACAAGTAGAAACAAATCTTAAGTATAATTTAAGAATCCCTCCTAATCTGACAAAAGAATTTGGGTTTTGATGTTTAGCTCAGATCCATGTTTAAGTAGAATTATAAAATATATTATCTCAGCAGAGAGGAACAAAATAAATTCTTAATAAACAATTAAAAAAGTATGAAACCACGATAAAACACTAAAGTAAAAGTAAATTCAGGCAAAGTTACTTCAACTAACAGGAAAAAGGCTATTTTATTGTATATGATTAGTGTATGACTACTACACAATGTGAAAGAAAGAAGATAATGATAAACCATTATTATTCAGAAAGTAAATTAAAAGGTAACTGAAGTATACTGTAGTGTAAAAAAAAAAGAGCATGTAGAACAAACAAGAATGCAATGTAAATTCTTTTTTTTAATAGTAGAGATTATAAAATATCTTCTCATCTCTAACATTTATCAATCAGTTAGCTTGCAAATAATTCACTTGCTGCTAGAAAAAGCAGTAATCTATGTGTATTATTATTTCCTGGAAAGAAATACAAAATCTCCTTCACATACCTGTAGTCCTTTTTTCTTACGAGCATTGTTTTCCAGAGAAGACTGGATATCAGAGCCAAGTATTTCTGCAATATCTCCAAGTCCAGCATCATGACCATGTTTTGAGCCACCTTCTTTCTTAGTAGGAATGCCAAAAATATCTGAGATTATGTCAGTTTCTCCCTTTTCACCTTTTACAAACTGCACAAGTTCATCTCTAATGCCATGCTCAGCACCTTCAGTTTTTTCTGCTTCCGTAACATCATCATGGATTCCAAACTGCGTTGGGTCAGGCATGTCCCCTAGTATTTTAGTAACTTTAATGTTTTTGGCTCCTTCAACTAGTCCACCCCCAAATACGGTGCTCCAAAGAATCTGGAAAATTCCCCACACTATAGTAAAGAACAGTTGGAACACCCCTACGAATAGGATCCAGAAAAAAGAGAAAAACACTTTCACCATCTCTTTTACCGTCATCTTTCTAACTTTCCTGTACTGCTTTCTTAGGTTCTTCACAGTGACCATTTTAAAAAAGTTGGCTACGTTCTTCTTGACTGCAGCACAGGCCAATGCAAAAGCTGAAGGAGATTCCAGGGACTTTTCTTCTTCCTCATCATCTCCAATATCCACAACATAGCAAGGCTCTTCTTCTTCTTCTTCCTCAGGTCTCTCAGCTGAATCACTCTCAGAGATTTGTGATGCTAACTGCATTTCAAAGATAGTGTCTTCACAGAAATTCACGAAGAGCTCCATTTTTTCTTGCTCTCCACCTTCATTTACAACATCAAATATGAATTGCCTTTTGGATTCCTTCACCTGTGGCTTCTCCCACTGCATTCTACTGGATTCACTGATTTCAAAGTAAACTCTTTCTATTTTCTTGGCTCCACCCATTATTTCAATACGGCCAAGGTAGGGTTCAAAGTAATTAAGAACACTTTCTGCAGGTTCAAGTAAGCTCTGAAGGCGTGAGTCATTAGGCATATGCTCTGAAAGGTTTGTTAGCAAAACTGCTACATTAAAGCCAATATCTTTGGCTGGTTCATGGAATCTTTCCACAAAATCAATGTAGTTGAACATATCATTTTCATCAGCTTCTGCACACGACAGCAAGAATTCAATCTCTGATTGTATATATTGTTTTTGAGCCTCCATTGACTTCTGGAAATCCTTCTTTGAAATGATGCCCTTACCATCTGGGTCATGTTCTTTGAAAGCATCCGAGTTAGTTAAATCTTTTAATTTGAGAAACATGTCAAAAAACTTCAAGATCAATTCTACGTTGCTAGATGATTCTACAAGTGTATCGACCATTTGTTTTCCAATCGTTCCATTTACAACGTTACCTAAGTAGTGTTAAAACAATGAGTTATTTGATACCTCTGTATTTTAAATAAAGGAATTTCATGCTGAGAACTGAACCAAAAACTCCATTTCTATATTACATTTCATAACTTCATAACTTTTTAACCAATATGCTTGTCTGCAGAAGAACTCTTTTTTCATGGATATTCATATTTCAGACTAATTGTTAAATAAATACAAAATCGATTTCATCCTGGCATTATATAATATTAGAGGTAAATAAAAGATTAGAAATATTAACATAATTATTGGACTTTACACTATAAATCTGAGATAATAATATTTAATCATAAAGAGAGAAATGGCTCGAACCTTCAAGTAATGACAACAACATCACAACCATATCCTTTAGCAGATCTAGCAGTTCCTTAAGCAGTTCAATCTGAGCAGAGTCCTGTATTAAAAAAAATAGAACAAGCAAAAAAAGAACAAATAACAAAACAATACAGAGTATATGGTTGTTTTTTTCTTTGTATTTATGTGGGATACATTTGGAGTAAAACAACATGCAGGACAGTCATCTGAATTTAGTTCACATTCTTCAGCAAAATTTCCTTGTAATTATTATGATTACTATCAAAGGTATTATAACAATAGTGTGGTAAGTTACTGCAGCAAAGGTATTATTACCATAAAGCTTTAATAAAGCATTATGAAATAGTGAAGTGCAGATAAGGGACAGCAGAATCTCACAAAGCTGGAACTCCACATATCTGTCAGTATTCTCGAATGAAACCATCCTTTTTCACTTCACAGGGAATATGTAGTGGCATAATGTACTGCCATTTAAATAGAATTAGTACTTTAGTCGGTTTAGAGAATACAGTACAGAATTTGACAAAACTAATACAATTTCATGACTAGCATTAAGGACCTAAAATTTATGTGTCCACAGAATTATTATACACTTCTGTAAAACAGCAAGAAGTCTGAGCAAGTCAGAGGGAAGCAGAGACATTGAATACAGGGGAGGAAATGACTCCGCGTTGTTTCAGTGAGTGTATGGGACTGAAACCAAGGAGTGGGGTGAAGCTCAGCAAGGCCATGCACAGTGAAATGAACACCGTTTGTAGTCCTCTTGTCCAATGGATGTTGTGAATTAACTGGACAAGGTGACTAACTGTCACATTCCCTCCCTCTTCCAATCCGTCCCAGCTTTTCTCTTGCCCTCTCTATTTGTAGCATAGGAACCATGCTTTTAATGGTGCTTCAAATGTAACAGATTGTTAGGTTTTGACAACAAGGCGGCAGGGACTAAATTGCCACAGTCACTAACAGAAAGGCGTAAATGAGTTGAAAGTGAACTTGTGTAAGAAAAGATACGTGCACAGCGATGACTGGCAGATAAAAGGAGTGATATGAAGATGTTCATTGGAAGATTTTGTGTTGTACCTTTATGTGGCCATAACCCATGCAGTCAACAAGAGCCAGTATATTAGTTTATTCACAGCTTTCAGTGTTCGCTTGACTGTAATTTATAATCAGATACAAAGAAGCATTACTTGGCTCTTGCAAATACCTGTGAAAGTTTCATCTGCATATTGGCAAATACATGAAGAAATCCAACAACTGCATCCCACAGCCTACTATGAGCCAGGCTCTGTTGGTTACCAATGCAAGGTCCCTGAAAAAATTAAAATAAGAAAAACACATTTTTTACTTATACAAAATCAAAATAACACTTCACCTTCCTAAGGCTTCTACCTGAAAAAATAAAAACAAAAAACAAACAAAACAAACAAACAATCAAAAAAAAAAAAAAGAAAAAAAAAGAAAAACAACCCCAAACAACAGAACAGCAAACATATTCCAGGCTTCCATGAAACTATACAAAAAACTTTCTTATCATTTCTTTGGTATGTAGCATGTAAAAAGAGAGATTTTATCATGTCAAATATGAAGCCATTATTTTAGTATTAACTTTACAGTGGGCCAGTGATTCAATGAAACTGTTAAAAATAAGAAAAATAAAACCAAATATTTACAAACTTAGAACAGAACATGATCAGATCATATAATCAGTGATTAGTATCACTGTATGTATGATACACAATCAAGTATTAGTATTATCATAGTTAGTATCTTGGACAAAATCTTTCATTTACCTGTATATATTCAGTAAGGGAATTGAATATTTGTTTGGTGACAGCCAAAGCTTTAGAGAAGTTACGTTGTCCTGATTCATCAATAACATCTTTTCCTGAATAGTACCAATAGAAGTCACTGATTGATTCCTAAGAAAAAGCACAATGTTACATTTTCTAATGTAGGATTTTGAAAGCAGTATTTACTGCCTGCATGCGTATCACCAGAAGTTGAATCAGTTGACGTCCAGTTAATCTATTTCTCATGACAATAGCTTTTTATGTTTTCCTATAACCATGCTGTCTACAGAAGTAATCAATGAAATTAACCAACATTCAGTTCCATGAAGAATTCTGAAAAGTCATCTATCCTAAAAAGAAAGACAAAATGAATTACATCCTAATTCTTTTTAATTTTTATTATTATTATTTTTTAATATCCTTGGCAGAAGAGAGGAACCTCATCTTTGGTTTCATCAAAATGTGAACTTATGAAAATGAAGGAAAGAAAATTATGTTACATCCCATTTTCTTCTGATTTTTTCCTCACCTGAAGACGCAAGAGGTAGTCGACCGTACTAATGATAATATTCACCGTTGTGGTGTTGCCCATCTGAGTACGTAGGTAATTTTGAAAATCTGAAATAAATAAGGGATTTGAGCTTAGTTAGTATGGACAAGAAAGAAAAATACAAGATTGCTTTTGTATATTCCTGGGGAAGAAACTCTTCTTCAGTACCTTGCTAGGTATAGATGTTCATTATCTGTGCTGGATATTGAACTACAATATGTCACAATGCAAACATAACTGAAGAGCTGTTAACCATATGTCTTTGCAAGAAATTTTGGTATTAATGATCTGCATAAAATCTGAAATTACATTAAGACTTAAAAATTCAAATTAACATCCACAGTTAACATTTTTGGTGTGTCACTTTCCCTCAGAATACTAAATCAGAGAAAAAAAAAATCTTAGAATGAGTTATAGTGAGCTATGTTTAAGAATAGGTTTATCATTTGCACTCATCATTTTTCCCTGAAATTAACACATTTTGCTTACCATTGTTATGCCCTTCACAGAGTAGTTGTAAAAATCTAAATAGATCTCGAGTAAATTCATCATGCTGCAACACTTTTTCACCTTTAAAATATATAGATACAATGATTACATGACAGCTTCTATTATTAAATATGCAGAGCACAATCTTATAGCATCCTTCAGAACTGAAGATTCTCTCTAAAAATACAGTACTATAAATGCTGCTTTAAGGCAATTTAAAGAAAAAGGCTGATAATAATGAAAAGAAAAATGGGGTCCAAAAGCCAAGCCAAAGCATTTAGCACTCCAATACATCCGTGGTTAAAAAAAAAAAAACAACAATAAAAAAGAACAGCAAAAAAAGACAAACAAACTACACATTATATATCTAATAAGCAAATGGTTAGTTATGAATAAAATTGTGTCTTAAATATGAATGACATTTCATTAATAAGCATCAAACTTTTTCCAAGCTGGACACACAACTTGCTGCAGACCATAACACTAAACCTAAAGATATCTGAGAAGATGCAGTTAGAGATTTCTTTCTGTATTTGCAACAGACTTTCAGAACAATAGTATTGAAAACTGTACCCAAACATACCACGCTCACGTACGATGACTGTGGATTGAAGAAAAATAATAAAAATACAAGATGAGAATATTGGAAGTGACATTTTTTTCATCAAAATTATTGCTAAATACTTCATAAATGTAAAAAATATTCAGTTTAACAACCTACAGTTATTTATATTCAGTTTAACAACAGAAACCTCAAGCCAAGTTTAACAAGTTCTATTTAAAGAAGGAAGCTCAAATGTTTTAAGTGTTATTGGAATCAGTTTCATTCTACTTACGAGTTCCTTCTTCAGTAACCATTCCCAGGCCTTCTGCTTTATTTTGTCTCTCAAATGCATTCAAGTCAAGAACACTTATGTAAAAAAAATAAACAATAATAATAATAAAAGTACTGCAGTAAACAGTGGAAAATTATCTTCTAGGAAATTTCTGGAAGCCTTCAATAACTGCTCTTCAATAACTAACTTGACCTGCTGTGACATACACTGCCTCACATTTTACTTAATATAAGTATTAAATAAAAGTGCTTGGGATGAAAATAAGGCTCCAGTGTCCATTTCTGTGAAGTACTCATCTAACTTCTCTTCCAGTAACATTTTTCGTGGTTTCATGTATAAATAAGAAGAAACCTGAAATTACTCTCTATATTGACTTAAACCTGTCTGCCAAGAGAAGACAATTACATTCAATTACATTGTTTTCCACTGAATTTCACTAGTACTACACTGTTGCTCTATATCTCATGCATTATTATATTATTTTAAAGACATAAGTAGAATCTTTGGAGCTATTACATTTTGCTTTTCTGTCTCTCCAAACTAACGCTTCAAATGCTGTGCTTTATTTTCTCAGTTGGAAAAGTATTTCAAGATGTTAACACAGCATTCCTCTGATTCACAAATATTTTCACTAAAGAAGCAGAGTTCTAGAGTCTGGACTTGTGTAATTTAAATCTAAAAAAAACACCTGCACTGAGCCATCAGTCTCAATAAAAGTGAAACTACAATAATATGATTTACGCTTTTACCTGCAGGACTGCATCAAACCAGAAAGACTTTGAAAGAATCCAGCATCCTTTTTCTCCTTCAAGTAGTCTAGCATTTTCTAGAGTACACACATTTGGGGAAAAAAAGTCTATATTAAAGTTATGTAAATTAAAAATGCCCTAAATTACCATTCAAAACACAGATCACTAGTAAGGAATGATATCACTGTTATTGGACCAGAAATACTCTAATATATTTTCATTGTTTAGCCTAAAATTAAATTAACAACAATAAAAATAGAACTAAAATTCTCCAATTAGTTGTTTCCTTTATACGAGGAAGACTCAATAGTTAGAAAAGCATTACCTGTTGAACTATTGTATTCCCACCATTTAGAATAGCAATACCAAGTTTTAGTGTTTCAACAACCATGGGTCCTGTATGACCTGTCAAAACAAGGGTGCTGTCAATAAAATTTGCAATTATAAACTTATCAATCAGAAAAGCAGTTCAGAGATTTTACCTAACATAGTTGCAATTCACATTTATTTTGCTGCATAATGTGTCATGTACAAATCAGAGATGACATAAATATCATATAGATAAAAAGTTGTATATGATATATATAAGGTATTACGCATATGTGTGAATATATATGTATTCATATATATATATATATGAATATACATACGAATATATATAGAATATATATATATGTGAATATCTATCTATCTATCTATATATATATAGCATTATACAAGATAAGTTTACAATGTGTATTTCAGTTCTCCTCTCAACATTACCTTTGCTTGCACTGATCATCTGAAGGACCATCTCAGCAGCTCCACGGTCATGTAAGCGAGCTTGCTGATAAAGAGTTCTCTGCTTTTCCATTTCTTTCTCCTAAGTTTGGGGAAAAAAAAAAAAAAAAAGATAACTGATGCAAACAGCATATACAGGTGAAAAACCTGAAGATGATGAAGGCTCTCTGCCTTCACATTGCCTTTCTTCTACATGAACAACCTAGTAAAGCTACTCAGTATACACTGTTATCCTTTCATTTATTCCAGTGCTTATATTTAAAATGCTGTCTTCCACTTCAGACAATCAGAAAGAAATAAGATTTAAACTCTCACCTCAAATGTCTTCTCTTTGTCTTCCTCCTCCTCCTCTTCTTCTTCCTGACAGCTCTTTTAATATTAGAAACAAAAATCACAAAATTTTGCTTAGTATGAAACAGGATGCCTATTTCTACAACAGTATTTGTATTATAAAAAGAAAAACATTACAAGATTTTTTTTTGAAGCAATAACTAAATCCAGTTAGAAGATTTTAGATCCCTGTAATCCTTACATTTTTGTGTCCATACATACTAAGAAGCTGATATTCCCTTATACATGAATCCTTCCAACTATATATTTAACTTGTAACTGTAGGTTGTCTGTTCTCATGTCATCTCTCTATTTAAATCCATATTATTTATCTTCTTAGTCAAACTCTCCTGACATTAAAGTATCAGCTGTAATCAGTATTTTGCAAACACTGACTGTCAACTTCCTTTTGACAGAATGCAAATTCCAAAATAATTTCTGTAAGGATCATGGATCAACTAATACCGTTCATCTTGTTCTCAAGTTAGTCCTGTGCCAAGTGATATAAGCAGGATTGCACATACTGGAATTTTATAATATGATATTAAAGTAGGAAATTCTGTATTACATATATAACTCGTAACATCTTTTTTTTTTTTTTTTTTTCTCATTAAAAATGTAGAAATTACTACTATACAACAGTCCACATAAGAGACAAGGAAAATGTTTAAAAAGCTTTAGGAACTACTTGAGTGAAGCGATGGATGGAGCTTGAAATTATAGTTACCTTTGCCATCATGGCAGCATAGGCGATATATAAGGGATCATCTTCCAGTTTGCTATAAAGAAAAAATATTTAAAAATAAGTAATGACTTTGTAATAAAAAGATAATACTCCTGATAATATGTAAATACTATTTTGATCAATGGAAACGTACATATATCTATGTGAAATCCCATTATTATTCTACTGTAAAATTCTGTTGTATCTACAAGGGCTGCTCATAGTACCAAACAAAACAAAATAAACAAAAACAAACAATCAAAAAATCAAACAAAAGAAAGTATTCACCATAGACAATACTAAATTGCAGTTATGTTAGATCACTTATAATTCAGTTTCTGGGTATTTTTACTCAATTCACTTTTCAGCATGGCTCTTTCTTACCTCCTCTCTGTGAGAGCATTGCGACTAAAATAGAGGATAATCTGATGAAGTGGGTCAGGTTGTTCTTTCTCTGTATCTTCCTCTTCTTCTTCCTCTTTTTTTGGAGATGTCTGTGTTCAACAGATTGATATCAGAATATACAAATTAAGCTTCATGATTAAGAAAAAATATGAGCCAATAAACTTAGGAAAGGATTTCAGTAATTTTGTTTTGTCTAATTTGTATTAACTTCCAGTGGTTACCTTATTCAGCAGCTTACCAGAGCTTGCAACACCATTTGCCTGTTTAACTAGGAAGGAATTACCAAGTCGGACACATTTGCTTGCATTTGATAATACCATTAGAAGTTTCTCATTTGCAAGGCATTGAGAATAAGCTAAGAGAAAATCTTAGGGAAGCCTTATTCAGCAGAAATTGTGTGCATGTTTCCACTGGACCAGAACTGAAAGGAAGTCCAGCTTAAGCAGAATCAATTGATAAATTGAACTACTTTTAACAACATCATCAGAAGCATCTTATTCAGGCTGGTGTTTACTTTCATGTGTCTGTTCCAGGTGACTTTGATACAAGAATAGAAGAACTACTCTTACTGTCAACTTTAAACATTTTTGTCAGTTTGAAATAAAAGATAGTTACACTGACAAAAGAGCAGTGTATCACCTTCACCTTACTTGTGTTGTGACCCTTTAGTAGGGTTTAATTACTGTAAAATTACTGTAATTATGTTAATAAATGTTTAATTTACTAGTAAAACTGAAAGAACTGTAATTGCAGCTTTGACTAATGGTCTCATTCTGTCCTTCAGCAGAAAGCAGCAAGAAAATGCAGGAAAAACTAGGACCATTCAATTGTTCAGAGTATAGGAAGAATATAATAGCTGTAGTATGCAACATTCTATACCAATTGGTCTTAAAACCCACAATATTAACTGTTTTGCTAACATTGAAGCATCTCCTGATGCATCTTCATGTGATCCATGGAGCCATATGTTCATAGGTATGGTGTTTAGGTAACACCAGGGCCCTTTGATAGTAGTTTAGGCAAACTGATTACAGAAGGGGAAAAGAAAGAAAAAAAATTTTTTTTTTCAGAATCAATGTTAAAGAACAAAATGCTCAAGTTTACCAAGCGCTTCCATCAAGTACACACGTAAACCAAAATTTTGCTGAATATGGCTGCATGTATTTTCATCTCTTTATGATGTACCAACAAGAAAACAACAAAAACAAAATTGTATCAAAGCTGAAAATGTTAAATATTATGCGTCAATGAAAATTGAAAAGGGGAAAAGCATCAACTGTGTCAAGCTTTAAAAAAAAAAGTAAATAAAATATAGGAACATAGGAATTACTATAATCACAAATATAGTTTGATGGTTGATCTAAACCATTTCTGTTCCCAAGAATAAGTATCACATAATTCAACTGAAGGCATAGAACACCTTGATGCATCTCAGTGTGCACCACAGGATGGATGTCTTTTTGACCATAGCAGAAAATGACTTTATGCTCTGAAGCATAAGAATTCATATTTTATAAATTTATGCATATGTATACAGTATATTAAAATAGGTCATCATATATTAAAATATAGGTCATAATAGATACATAAAATGTACACTAAAATGGGCACTGAAAAATATGCCCAATTATGTTAGTACTTACAGCCAAATCCTGAACTAGTTTCTCCTCAAATGAATATTCCTCTGTTTCTATCCAATAGTTCTGATAGCCATGGAGGAAGAGGTTAATAGAACGGTGCCTGGGGGGTTGTGAAAGTGAGATCAAGAGGGGTAAAGGAACATAGTATAACAGCTCAGATGGTTAATGATTAGTAAGGATAAGTGTTTGTACAATTCTGATCCTCTGATTGGTCAGTGAAACCAAACACAAAACATAACTAACTTTCAATGACAAATCTGCATATATTTTTGAACTTTTTTTTTTTAAATACACACACACGCACACACACAGCTTTTTCTTCAGAAGGCTTCAAGAGTGCTAATAGACGTTATGAGAGAAGTTGTGTGACTGGTGACTTAATTCAAGCATGGAAAAAATACATATATTAAAAAATACATAATAAGAGGGTAACAGATATACCTACTAAATGTAAATTTAGTTTACTAGAGTTAGCATACTGAGATGGTAGATGCTGGCCATGAAGAACAAAATAATTATGAACTGCTTTCCAGCATGCTATATGTGAACAACCATGGCCTAACAACCTTCTTTTTTTTTTCATTTATAAATGAGTTAGAAATGCATAAAAGCTCTAGAGAAGAACAATTTTGGAAAACTCTTAGGTGTATCGATTGATATTACACAGTATTAACTAATTCAACTGGAAATTTTTCTACCCAAAATGCAACTCATTGTAATACGACTACACATAATATTGGCCAAATTATTCCATCTTTGTATAGTATTTAAGGGAAAAAAATATTTTGAGGTGCTCTATGTGACATTCTGAAGGTTGTTCCACACAGCCTTTTCATTTTATCTTGCACGAGTAACTACATAAACTGACTGTATTATATTATGGATTACCTCGAGACATTATGCACGTGAATTCTTATTCTATAATGACACTGGTATGTAGTCAACTCTGTGCTCTCCTGCTGCCACGGGTGCCTTTTATCAGTTTTCAAAAACTGACCAATCAGAATCTACTCTGAAAATTGTACAAATTCATGTTTTATGACAACAATAAATTATGGCTGGGAAGGAATAAGTGTGTGCATAAGGAAGAGGCTCTCCACAAGTTACATTACCGTTAACTTGAGTATAAGCCTGTCATACTGAGTTTTTTCATGTACTTTTTCCAGCCAAACACGTTGAAAGGTGCTCAGGAAGAAATTGCTAATTTTGTGTCTGAAGAAAAGCATATAGGTTTTCAATGAAGAACTAACAACAAAAGTACAAGTTAAATTCAATAAAATAGTCAGAAAGAATGTATTTGTTAACTCTGTATGAAATGTTGCCACTAACTTTGCTTATGTGCATCTAACAGATGACAGACAATATGACAAATCATACAAACTTTCTTATGATAGTGAACATAAATACAAGTATCTTAGAGAATGCATTTATCATGAGGTACTTTTTCCAAAGTCATTCATTAAACAGAGAACAGAAGAATCAGCATTTCCAGACTTCACTGATGTTTTTTCCTTGAAAAATAAAATTGTTTTAAAATACAACTAGTATTTCTTTTGTATCTTGAGGTAATTCTCAGAAAATGGAGTATTTGGAGTAATTATGAAAGAATTTAGAATAATTTTTCTGTGATACAAACACCTGCACTTGAATGGATGTTTCAATTGCTGAAACTTCCTATTGGAATTCCTAAAAAACGATACATATAAGAACATATATTGAATAAAATTAGTTTTAAATACACTAACATTAAATTTTTTGAAAACCACCTAAATCTCTAGAAAATTATCAAAAGAAATCATTATTCATTGAAGACATGAACATTTTCTAGGCAAAATTCATAACGAGTTTGCTTACTGCCCTTTAAATATATAATCACATTTAGAACTAACACCCCCAATTATAGAGATAAAACTAGACTGAGGAAATATACAAGAGAACTTCATTTGACATTATGGTGCAAAGGGATATACATAGCTCTTAGAATTCATCACACTTCACTTGAAAATAAGTCCCTAGGGTTCAAAGATGTCTTAGCAACTTTATCAATTTAAATGACAGAGGTAGTTATATCTGCAATTAGGTATAAAATAGTGTGATAGCCTTATTTTCCTGTCAGAATCCTATGATTTATCTAGAAAAACATGTCTATAAAACTAATGAAGTTTAAAACTTTCTTCTACCTCTATCGAGGATTTCTCTTGCTCTTGCCTTTTTTGAAATACATATACCAAAATAAATTGGTAAAAATAGTTTTATCCGAGTTTATTTTTAGAATCTGAAGGAAGAAATAACTGGACAGATTTGCTTCACATTCATACTAAAATGAAGTGTAAGCTCTACCACGAGATAGATGTACCACAAAGCTTGAGAAGAACCAACCCCACTTTTTAGGTTCATAACCCATTTGAGTTCTTGGCACATTTTCCATCAACTTTAAGAATCCTAAATATATATCTTTAAGACAAAAATAAGATGGACTGTTTTTATCACTTGGGTGCTCATATATATTCAACACACTTTAAGAATTATAAAGACAGAATATTGATATAAAAAATGCTCACAAAGATGTTATACTGAAATATTTACCATTTCCTCTTGTTTTTCCAAAGACAACTTGTAAAAGTAATATAGTCAGTACTTCAAACCTAATTGGTTTGGTTTCATGTTGTCTTTAAACCTTTTCATTTTTCTCTGTCTCTATAAGGACTGCCTGGTAGCAATGGGAAAGTTTAGAGAAGCTGCTATAATCTAGAACTGCTAGTTTTCATAATTGCTTCACTTTCACAGTAGAATTTTTTGTCTTGCACAAACCTAGCATTGTTCCTAGTACATTAGTGGCAAAGCTACAGATCTTTAGCTAACATTAAGCATGTAAATAAATCACTGCACAAAAATATTTAACTCAAAAGGTGAAAGAGCACAAAAGAAGTTAAGAAGCAAATCTAATTAGTGATGTTCTTAGGCTGTATCTGAATATAAAGCAGATGTATTGGAAAGGAACAGGGTAAAGGAAAGGACACCAAGCTGCACAGTATTAATACTTGGTTTAAAGCAGTAGAAGGGCATAGGCATGGGATGCACTTTCTCTCAGACTTAGTGGTATCTACATTCAACTGAAGTAATAAGCCGAGCAAAACACATGTCCAAAATCTCACTCTGCACTGTTCTGCCCCAGTACCTGCTTTAATGCAACATTCTGACATAATATCTACAGATTGCCTCATAGAAGCATAGAGCATTCATGCAATAGAAAAGCCATACCAAAAAAAAAAAAAAAAAAAAGTTTTTTTTTTTTTAAATAAATGATAATACAAACACAGGAGATTAAAACACAACCAGTCAGAGGCAAGAAAGAGACAAAGAATAATGACATCTTAACATAATTTTCACAGAAAACTTTGGAGGAATGCAGAGAATAACAGCTGACAAAAATGAAGCATTTTGTTTTTGAAGCAATGTGATTCCTATGGACTTTTTCCCCTCTGGTTGTCTTAAGACAAGTATTTTGCTGCTGTGAGGAATTAGCTGATACTTAACCAACACCTTTGTTTCTTAAACTCTATCACATAAACTAAACAACTAGCAAACTTGTAGTTATACACACGAGTAGTATTTCCACCAAGAAATGTAAACAAAAGTTATGGAAAAAAAAATCTTTCAGCCATTTACCTGGGTAGGTTGTATAACGGTGCCATTCTAAAACAAGCAACAACAGCTCTTTTGCGTTGTTTTGACAGAAGTTTGTGCCAAACAGCTTTCTTTGATCTCAGTGGCTGTTCAACCTATGGGAAAATAACTTTTAGTATATACAATAGCAACTCCTCACCTGTTACTCAAAGTTCTCTTTTTAACCACTGATTAACATAGCTAACAAGTCAGAAAATGTCACAAAGATCTGCTTTATTTGGAAACAGATTTATTTTTTATTTTTGTTTTTCAAATAATTTCAAAAAATACTCAGAGCTTTATATACAGTACCTCTGAATTTATCAGAGAAGCTTGAGAATATCTCATGGATGGGACTCCTTGATGTGAGTGTATTTGCAGAGGCAAATATGTCCTGAGTTTTCTCTGGACTAAAATTGAGGTACTTAGCAGATGTCATTTAAATCTTTGCATATACACATGGGGTGTGTGTGTATGCATGCATGTGCAATAATTCCTCTTATCTGGAAATGTTAATAATGACACTCACTTAATTGGAAATTATTTCTATTAGGTAATAACGTCATTCTAGTTTAAAACAATGTATAGACATGTAATTTTATACCTGATCCAGATGATACAGAGCAGCTGATATCCTCTGCACACGTTCCACATTTTTCTCAGGGTCAGGAGCCTCATCGCTCTTCAGAATGTCTTTATACAGATTTAACTGCCATTTCACAGCGGGATCATCAGACTAAAAAGCAACATATTTCATACTTAATATGCTAATGAAGATAGTGAATTTGACTACCACCACTATTTGTCTTATATTACCATACAGAATAGCTGTGTTGGAAGAGACCTGAAAGCCCAATGCAGTTCTAACCTACCTACCGTGAACAGGGCTGCCACCCACCAGCCCAGTCTGCCCAGGGCTCCGTCCAACCCGATCTTGAACACCTCCAGAGATGTGATACCCACAGCTGCTTTGGGCAGCCTGTTCCACTGCCTCGTGGCATAATGAAGAATACTATAGATGCACCCGTTTTATCTGTCCCTTTTAGTCCAAATTAGCATTTGCTGGTTGCTCAGAAAAGTAGCCTTAGATTCTGAACTCAGTTTTCAAGTAAGGTTCTATGTTTTTATTTCATGAAATCAATAAAGTGCACAGTAACATCTGTATTGCAATTAAGGAAGCACATTTAGCGCAGAGATTACTGGACTTCTGTACTCAGTACACTGTAAAGGTGTTCTACAGATTTTATTAAAACAGCTGGAATTTCAGCAGATGAAGAGTCACAGCCAACAAAAGCCCACAGTCTGGGCTTTTTTGCAACACTCATGAAGTAAATACCAAGGAACACATCAGAATACCTAGTGTGTCTAATTAGAATTTAGATAAGTTACAATTTACAGCAACAAGCCGGCCATTCTCTGCTAAAGAAAAATGAATTACTTGGATAATAATAAGATCAATGGGCACGATTTTTGAACATAATACATTTGACAAAATCTAAACAGTAGCTTGGCAAATTGTTAAGAATCAAGATGACACTAGGTTTTCTTATTTCATACATATCTTCTTCGAGATACAATTTCATTGTTAGAGTAGGTTATTAGGAGTTTCATTTTATTTTCTTCTTGGATTGAGACGACTTAAGTAATTATAACATTAAAACTGCCACTACCTCTTCCTTTACACTGGACTATTTCTACAGGACTTCCTGAAACCTGAAAATACCAGCCAAAGCCATCAAGAAACCACTTATTGCCATGAAAATATTATCAAGAAAAATGATGAAACAGTAATTTTTATAATAGCTTTTCACTTTGTTTTTCAATACCAAGATCATAATAAACAATTGCAATTTTCGTGTTTCAAAGTGCTATCCCACATCTGCATCTTTAGGACAGATTTTTTATTATTATTACCTTTTCCTGCAGATGTAAATTGTTACGTATATGCTCTTTGACTTCTTCATCAGTGTCCCTCTGTAAAAAGGTACAAGTATTTTTCAGTTTGTGATTATGATTCATTTTAAGACCATGCGCAACATCAAACAGTTACTGTTTTAATACTGAAAAGTACATATGTTAGAAGGGCTTGGGATGAAGGCTTTCTTTAACTGTGACCACAAAACTATTACTGTTACCAACAGGAAGAGATCAGTGCCTGCCCCTCTGCTCCCCCTCATGAGTAAGTCCCAGGCAGGAATGAGGCCTCCCCTCTGCCTCTTGTTCTCTAGGCTGAACAAACCAAGAGACCTCATGTCTTGCCCTGCAGACCCTTCCCCATCTTTGTTGCCCTCCTTTGAGCACTTCATAATAGTTTTGTAGCCATAGTTTTATAGTTTATATCCATAATAGTTTTACAGCCTTATACTGTTGAGCGCCAAACCACACATATTACTTGAAGGTAATACTGCACCAATGCTGAGTATTGCAGGACAGTCATTTCTTTTAGTAGTTAGCTCTACTGTGCTTAATGCACCCCAGAATAAGGTTGAATTGTTCATTCATATTGAGCTTACCATCACACAAAAGCCCTAGATCCCTTTCTGCAGGGCTGTGCTCTAGTCACTTGTCCACTTGCCACATGTATATTTAAGTGTACATTGTATAAAAATGGAAAACGACATAGAAACAATGGTAGCTGTCTGTGCACACCACTTTGTCTGCTTCACAGTTCTTCACAATTAGAAGCTGTAATTGCTTGCAATACATTGACATTTTTGCTACATTAACTGCTTAGATACTTAGGTCTTAAAGTTAATTTATTATAAGTTCTGTTTATTCTTCATTAACAATTATTACAATTATTACTTACATGGCTATATCTAGTCTTAGCCAAGGAGATGAGCTCTTGATCTCCTGGAGTACACATATTCAAGCCGATAGGAAGCATCTTTTTAAGTGCAGCTACAATCAAGGATGTTTGTATGGAGTACAAATCCCCTCTGCGTTTTGATTTCTTTCTCTCTTGATCTTGTCCTCCAGACTGAAATAAAAATATATTAAAATTAAATAAATAATAGAAAGATAAATGGATGTAATTATTCTCCAAGCACACACTTTTTCAACACATTCTTCCCCTAATGGTCCAAGGAAACCATGTTCCTAACGTAACTTATATAATTAACTAAAAATGCTGCATTAGAGGAAGAGTGTACAGTATTCAGTAGGAAACGTAAAGGAATACTTTTTATATACTCCAATGCAGAAATTACAGTAAAAGTAATATTTCAATAGTAGCAACAAAGCTTTTTATGCATTCATGTATATGAACCTAACTATATTTTCTGCACTTTTCCTCTTGAACCAGAAACAACTGTAGAGTTAAAAGCTGGGTCAGTCTCTGGGGACAATATTATTTTGCAAAGCTATAGAGACAAATTCAAGATGCTTATATTTTTCTTAGAAACTTACATAAAGATACAGACAAGTTGGGTCTGAATGAATGACTATTGTCTAATTTGCCTCAAATGAAAAATACTGCTATCTAAAAGACTTTGATTCAATGTAATAAAATGCCAATGAAACAATGCCTCTGGGAAAAGCACTGTCCTTTGGATTTGGCTAATATAAGTAAATCTGGAATGAAAAATTAATCCTTTTTACAGCTTTGGAGATCATGAATAACAGGAAAAGGAAAACAAAGAGACACCGAAGTAAACACACAACAGAATAACATTTGTCCTATCTTCTTACAATAGACAGCGTACAACAATATTTCACACAACTTTTAATTTATAAGACAGAGAACCAAAATCTTTAGAACAGATCCATATATTAAATGAACATGTGGTAAACAACAACAACATAAAAATAGCCCAGTTCTGAATTTTGTACCTAGATTAAACTCCTACTACACGCAAGGGGAGTTTTGCCTAAGACAAGATTTCAGGACTAGGCCTCCAGGCTGATAAAACACTACAAAAGAGCGAATGCTTGCACTTAACCCTCCACATCCTTTTCCCTCTGTCAATTAAGTTTTACTGGCTACTGTTTGCTTATTAATTTGTGTTCCAAATAAGGATACAGCAGAATTTGTTGCAATTCATATTTATCAATTATTATCACACTATGACCACAATAATCACTGAAAGGAAAAAAGGTAGCCATACATAATCTACTTGGTGGTAAATTTTGGCAGGTTCTGTCTTCTAGATGGTGAATCCCTGTGTATGCAGCTGGTGTTGAGAGCATTTTGCAGGTCAGAGGGAACTCACAAGGGATGTGGCTTCCTTTCTTAAGGAACTAGCAATTGCAAGAGAGTACTCTGCCTCAAAGCTTTGCTTTTAGAAGTGTGGAAATGCCTTAGAAAAAGCAATGATGCAATGGCATTATTTGTATTCTACATTGACGGCAAACAAACAAATCCCACAATGTATTACTATATTCCAGTGGCGTCACTATGCATCTTAATTAGGAATACCAAAATATACATGTATATATTAAAAAAAAGGAGGGGTGGGGGAGAAGGACAGGTATTGTTTCACTTTTTTTGCATCTTTATGCCTGGGGACATTTTACATGTCTAATTTTCCTTATGGTTTTTTTTTTTTTTAATTATTATTTAATTTTTTTTGAGATTAATGTCTGGGTATGAATAAGATACGGGGAAAAACAACTTGAGCATTTTAAAACACGGAAAAAAAAAAAGATCCATTCTGCCTTTGCCATCATATTCTGCTGTCTGTTTGCAAATCTTTCTGATAAATGTGTAAGTAGAGTCACAAAGAGAAACCTAAATAACAGTAAAGTTATGGGAAAGTTTGACAAAATCCAAGATCAGAATCAGGGCTATTTACCACAGTGGCTCAATATTAACTTAGGCTTCCAGTTCAATTAATTAAAAACTCTTTAAATCACCATCAGGGCTTCTGCTTCTTAGGGCAATTGGTGAGGGGAAAGACAAAAGGGGAAGCCATTCAAACAGATGCTAAGGGATCCACTTTACTCTTGATTATGCATCACTAATGAAGAGCACACCATAAGCTGAAAAGTATTCATCTGCATTATAACGTTTTATTTAAAAAGGTAATATAAATGATGCAAATCTAATGAACTATCGTTCATTAGAGACTAAGGAAGCCTTGAATACAAGGATTACTCAAAAGCATCCTTGCACCTCACATGATTACGAAGAATTAATTTTGGCAAAAGGTAGTATTTGAACTCTGTATCTAATTGGACTTAATTCATTCTAATGCAATCCTTTATTCTTCTGCAAACATGCCACAAGTTATAACATGTTTCTCCCATGTATTTTTGTTTAATATCATAAGCCAAATATATGTTTCTGATGACTCTACTTAGGCATCATTTTTATAATGTCTGCTTCAATATATTAGAAAAAAAGAAAAAAAACAACCAATGAAAACCAAATCAAAAACAAAACAGAATGCAGAAAGACAGCAGAGGGGGAATGTACATCTAAATAAAAAAATGCAACTTTGCTACATTTTATAGTAAATAAACATTGGGTGTTCTAAAGGGAATTTTAGCTGCTCTGGTCAAATATTGCCACTTTAACTCTGAGATAATTTATGGGACTGGGGCCTTCAAATTTGTGACGCCACTGCTATGATCAATGGAAAGAATGCTTGGAGCCTGATCATCTCTAAAGCTAAAACAAAGACACATCATGCACTTTGACCTGTACCTTTACTTGCATGGCCTGTATGAAAGAAAAATAAAGGAAAAAACATAAGTAAAAGAGATGAAAAGATGACAATTTACAGGTTAGTTATAAACTTATTCAGCTCTACCAGGACAATAAATATTGTGAATTTGTAGCTAAAAATTACAAACTGTGCATGTATAATCAAATGAGGCCTTAATGCAATAATTTTTATTCAGCTTAATTGTTAATAAATGATTGAATTTCTAAATTTATCTTGCTATTCAGCAAGATAGTGACATTATACACTAACATTTGCACATCTAATAACTAAGCATAACAGTATGCAATCATTGCCTCTTTTCCCAGTATTGTTAAAAAGGCCTATGTTGTTGGAAGTCTAGATAACACAATAATGAAAAATATTTCACCAACATAACCCTTTCCTACCCCCTCCCATAAACTCCACTTTGAAGATGCTACATTCCATTTATATACACATTTTTTCCACTGTGTAACATGTTACTGTCTTGTAGACAGCCTGAGAAAAAACTTGATTTAAGCTCATATCTCTCAGCAATACCCATTTTGAGAGCACTTTTGTAAACTTAGCTGTAACTCATACATACACTTTCTTTCCTGTGTTATGTTAATAACATACATCTATACAGTTAAAGATAACAAGACTCTCTTGTTATAGTAAAACAGCACAAAAGTTCAGCTATTACATAAAATAATCCTTGACTGGGTATGGGAAAATACTATAGGAAACTTTAGTTTAAAAACAAAAATAATAACTCATAAAACTAAATAAGTTTCCTTTTTGGCTTCAAAACTCTGAAGTCAAGCTATTATTAAAATGTCTTTTATATCCCGCTATGTCACATAATAAAGACGACCACCTGCAAATGAAGAATGACAGACTAATAATCTAATTAAGCGTTAAGCATCTTAGAATGTTCAGTACTATACTCAGGAAAATAAATTTTAACTGAAAATGTGTGAAATATGTAGATTCTGCACAGACATTGTTCATCAGACACATACTAAATATAAGTAAAACCAAGATGTTAATTTAATTTATTTGAAATGACCATAAAAGTAATTCATTCACAGTCTACCACAATATAACTAAAGGAAACATTCTCAAAGAATGGATCTCAAATTCTTGCAGAAAATCCCAGCATGAAATTCTCCAGTAATCACAAATTTGCAGGCAACATGCACTGCATACTACAAATGGGCACAACCACCACGCTTTTTCGTATAAAAACTTGAATTATTTGACAGCCTCAGACTTTTGTAATAGGCCTATCCCAAGACTTTTTAAAAATAGATACAAATTAACAGTGACAGTTGATATAATAAAACTTCATTAGGATTTCCAAGTGCTTGGTAACTGAAGTATATCCAGCCACACATTCATTTAAGATTCCAAAGCTTACACATAAAAATTGCCCACATAGGTATTACACATTTAATGTGTAAAAGTGAAAGTCAACATTTAGTCTTTCATCCCTATTAAGTATAAAGCACTACAGGGAATTATTAGAACTTAATAAAAATGCCATTTTATCCAGAAATCCATGAAAGCTTTAAACAAAAACAAAAACAAAAGTCAAAAAGCAAACCAAAGAAACAGGTTAGTGGCTGAAAAGAATGTGTTCAAATTCTCTATTTCAACACTTATTTCAATGCAGTCTGCATCACCAGTCTCTCTCAGACTGAAAGTTCTCTAACTTACCATTCCCCTCCGAGCACTCTGCTGCCATTTTTTTAGAAAAGAAAGATCAAAAAACTTTCTCAGCTGTTATTATGCTTATTTGAGAAAATATTAACAAGGTTAATATCATGAAAACACAATGGTACTGTATTTATTTTTTTTCTTTTATTTTTAATTGTGCACCATTATTAGCTATGGAAAAATAACATAATACTAATTTGTTCAATGGCTGCATCTTTTTTTTCTGCATATGGCATATGAAGATATAGAACCTTCCATGCGTGATATAACCCATATTACTATAATTACAGTACCCCATATCTTAAAAAAACTTGTTATGTCTCTGCTGTAAGGCAGACTTGCTTAAAGTAGTCTGAGATCAGCATAGATCCTTTTTCCTTTAAGAGGCTGAACTGTTGTTTCTTGGACTGATTGCCAATACCAAAATTCATGTTCACATTTATCTATACATTCTCATGCCAGATAAATACTTTACATAATTGCACTGTTAAAGATAATGTGATCAAAGAGGAACAGCTAATAAGGGGAAAGTGCTAATTATTCTGTTGTCATACACAAAGCAGTAACTTTCTGAACTGTCAGTCAAGCAGAGAATTATAAAATATACTACTCCTCTAACATAACGTGTACTTTTGATTACCCTATGAATATATCGGTAAGTAACAAACCTTGTAGCATATCCTGAAGTTAGGGTACTTAAGGTATTTTCTTGCTCATTCTAAATTCCAGAGTCTTAAAGAAAATATTCATATCTAAATGTGTGCATTAATAAATGCACTGGCGTTTAAGAACACTTTCATGACATATTGTAAAATGTTATCAATTTCCCGATTAGAAACCATATATATAAAACCAATACAACATATCTAAATGATGCCTCATGTATTGTACCAAGGCATTTACATCATTATGAAAAAAATGCCTAAATGATCAATTGTTCTGCAATCACTTGCAAAGCTATGCTACCATTTTAGCAAAATACTCAGCCATGAATAATACTGTGTTCTATTTCTGTCCCTATATTAGTAATAACCACATGTAACATCCTTGAACACCATGATCTTACATTAGTATACTTATAAAAATGTATGGGCATGTAAAGAATGTATAATTTCCCTGTGTTTCTATACCCAAACAAAGAAAAGCACATTTACACAGGCATCTAAATCTATATGTATAAAAATATATTACTTAAAATATGGGTAAGTGAATATCTAATCTCAAAACCAAAGCCTTTCATATACGGGTTATATAAATTCTTGATGCTGAATTCCTCCAATTTTATCAAAATCAAAACATTATGAAGGATACTTTTACTGGTTTGGATTTTTTTTTTTTTTTTTTTTTTTGCTGATTTGTTTTGTCGTTCCTGCCATGCCAGACTGACTGAAGTATGACAACAGTTTATGCCATGTTGCCAATACTGCTGTGAAACTCAATTTAGATTAAATATTAGTTATCTGATTCTAATTTACCATGAATTGAAATTAAAAAATTAGATCTCATTCTTATCTCCTCAGACCAATTCTAACATAAAAATGTCAAAATACATGTATTATATGTATACTTACCAAGTGCCATATTACAGAGTTTTGTGTTAGCGTGTGACTAACATCACACAGCCTGGAATTTGCCTTCTAGTACTTAATACTTGCCTCACTAATGAGGATTATACAGATACCTCAATTCTATCTTACAGTTCCTTGGAGCTATATCTTGAAAGCAAGAAAATGCATTACATATTTCCTTTCCTCCACATACAGAATTCTCTACATATTTTGAGAACTGCTGTTCGGTGTCATTTGTGATCTAAAAATGAGAAGAAGATCTGATATGTTTAGTTGCAAATTTTCCAACAACAACATTTGCCTGAACTGGGTTGCAAAATGTAGAAAAGAAGCAAAGAGGTTTTTCAAGAGATTTTTAAAAATTCCATGAGACTTTTTTTTCTGGCTCTATATTATATAAAGTCAGACTTACGTGGCAGCTAAGTTACAGATAGAATCAAAATATACAGAAATACAAAACAATAGAACTTGCTTCTTCTCTGGAATGCTTTCATAGGAGGATTTCTCTAAGCACATTATAGATATGAATAAAAGAAGCGGTTCTTTGCTATGTTTACCATCACTAATTTGGAATTAGTTTTCAACTGACTTGGGAATCTTGTTATGAGTGAGGCAGTCTTCCTCAGCTAATGTCAGAGACACTTTTTACTGTGACATTTTCTCTACTATGGAGATAACAAATGCATTTTTCCATCATCATGTCAGCATCTTATCATATTGAGTAAAAAAGAAATGAATGTGGTCATTAATAACAAACAAGAAAAGCAGTGCACGTATGGCACCCTATATGTATGAATAAAGACTTATATGCAAATACAGCACTCCTCCCGTCAAAGCTGATAAAACAATACTGCGATTCACAAGAAAAAGTTCAGGCAGTCAATACTTCCTCACTTATTTTACAAAATATTCTGCTTTTATTTTCTTAAAGGACCAACAACCTATATTACAACCTGTGTTCTTTTATATGCGTAGCTACTTCCAACCAAGTTCTTTGTTTTAATCTTCTGTCTTTGAAAATTTAGCAGATATTTAATAACTAACTCATTGTGCATATCTACTTCCATGTCTGTCATCAATAAGCAACACTGTTTTTTGTTTCTTCCATCAGCCGAGAAGCAGCAATCTAAGCAGATTTTCAGAGACTTCTTCTAACATATTAAACGTATGGTGAAAGATTGAATTGATCCAAAAATTGTTATTAACTTACTTTAGACATCTTGCTCTTGGTATCTCCAGTTAAAAATGCCAAATTGTTGATTTCATTCTGAATGACAAAATTTTGTTCTTCTCTTTTGAAATTCTATAAATAAATAAATAAACAAATAACTACCAATTCCATTCATCTGCATGTACTTCATTTAGATTTATGGATATAATGAATTGGGGGAAAAAGTATACATCTTGTCTTACATGTGATTTGCACCACAGGATAAAAACTTCAGCTACCATTCGAAACAGTTCATCAGAATCTGCATCTGGTTTCTTTAGCCAGTTGGCTCTGATTAAAAGAAACAAAAGAAAATAAAATTAAGAAGTTTAAAATGAGAATTTTAATAATAGATATTGCTCTGTTTAAGAGATTGGGTCACTTTTGTGTAGCTAATCATAGAACTTAACAACAATTTCTTCAATTTTCCATTCCCACAGCCACAGAGATCATTTTTATTGGCAGCTTAACTAGTCTCCAGCAAAACCCCTAGTTCTTGGATACTTATTTTTGCTTGTCACCCTGCCCCTGGTGACAACACATTTTTGTGCATTCTATGACAGAACTGGAAAACAAGCCTTGCTGAAAACTCTGTTACTGAGTATTTATCTTCTTTTTCCTTTTTTTTTTTTTCCCCATTTTATACTATTTTTTTTTTCTTTTTAATCAAAACTTTGTGTTGATCAAAAAAATAATGGGGTGAAGATGAAGAGTTAAAGGATTTGAATGAGTGGATAGGACTGTAAGGAGTGTCTGCTTTAATGATTTTGTTTCTACTCCACGAACTAATACAACTTTGTTCTGGATCCGTCTTCACACGGATGCTCAGAAATCCTGGGCAAGTTAACTAACAGACACAGCTCTCTCTAAGTTACAGAGCACTAATGTCCCCATAAATATATGGGCATCTGACAGCCTCCATGAAAGGAATTATTCCATTATAATATCCTCATTTACTCCATCCTCATCCAACTCTGTAGTTGGATTTCCAGACAGCCAAGTGAAGTCTCCTTTTTAAAAATTAAGTGCTCCCTTGTCACCAAGTCTGAATTAGTAAAGTCTAGTTCATCTAGAATTAGTAAATAATTTTTAGTGAAAATTGGTTCACAGAATAAATGAACAAGCCTGCAATTAATAATGCTCCTAACTATCCTGTTATGTACTAGCATCTAGGAAAATAAGAGTACTGATTGCATACTTTAGAACAGTGTTGCTAAGGATAGTACTAAGTTAGATTCTTAGATAATACAGATATTTCAGGTACTCTTCTGAAGAGGATCTTGGGGGCATTTTCTGGGGCAAAGAAGAGAGAAAACAGACACAGAATAATCTTTAAGTAAATTGTTGGGTAGAAAATCTTCTAGTCAGCCCAAAGGCAATACAGTATTATCCAGATGCTTTTATCACCTTCTTAAAAAAAGACACACACAAAAGAAGAATGCCTTTGTGGCATTATCTATACATAGTGATTCAAATGAAGTGAAATAGCTTTTTGCCCCTTTGTTGTTTAAGAGTTTTAGCCATGTTTTTCTTTCTGAAAGGCATACTCTTGTGCAATAACGTTGGGTCATTCAATTATTGAGTTCAATTATTAGTTTACCTGTTGTTGTCTACGTAACGTATCAGCATTGGATAGAAGGCATAGAGGTCTCTACAAAGAACAGCAAACTCATCAAGAATAAGTAGCTCAGCTTCTTGAGTGTCACTTTTACTGTCTGCTCTCAGTTGCTCCTCTTCCATCACAATCTTTATAGCTTTCTTCTTCAATTTCTCCAGTGTTGGAATAAAGTGAGTTTTCAGCAGATCAGGTCTGGCTTTGCTGATGATAGGTTGAGCATAAACTATGCATAAAAATATATTTGATCTTATGATTAATATACAATTGATACTTCTAACTGTGTTAACATGAATCCTCTGTAGTTACAGAAAACCAAGCTCATAGTACTCCATGTATTTCTAGTGAAACTATTAATTAAATTATGAATACAGCTTTCTCAACCATGTGTACTGAGAGATTAAAAGACAGTTACTGGGAATTCAGATTATATATTTCAGTATTATGTCACAGAATCATAGAATATCTTAATTTGGAAGGGATAGTCATGTCCAACTCCTGACTGTATGAGTCACCATCCCCCCAAAAGTACTATATTTCTGTGGGTGTTCTTGAAATCATTCTTGAAATCCATTGGGCTTTGTGCCATGACCATTGCCCTGTGAAGCCTGTTCCAGTGCTTGACTACTTTCTGATGAAGAACCTTTTCCTAACACCAACCTGATTCTCCCCAGATGCTGCTACATGCTGTTCCCTCGGTCCTGTCACTGTCACAGAATCATAGAACCAGAGATCCCTGAGATCAGATATCAGCTGCCCCTTTGCTCCCTTCCGTAAGAAGCTGTAAGGCTGATAAGAGTGCTCCCTTCCGTCTTCTTTGGGCTGAACAAAGCAAGGGACCTCATCTGGTCCTCATACATCTTGCTTCCAAGGCCCTTCACCATCTTTGTAGTCCTCCTTTGGATGCTCTCTACTATCTTTGTGTCCTTCATATCTTTGAGGGTCCAAAACTCAAGATGATGTTGCACCAGCACAGATCTAATCTAATAATCTAATAATAAACTTATAATAATATAAGGGGATAATCCCTTCCCTCAACTAAGAGGGCTGTGCTTGATGTGACGCACCCCAGGATAACTTTGACTACCAGAGCAATTTAGCTACCAGACTTTTGGCAAGTCACATATCTGTAACCTGGTCAAAACCTCAATACGATTGAGATTAAGACAGAGCGTCCTCAATAAAATAGGGTGGGTTTTTTTTTTGTTTTGTTTGTGGGGGGGGTGAGAGGGCAGGGGGAATGGGTGGCATACAATGTTTAAAACTGTAGGCAAAAAAATTCCTGTTTGGACTTCATCAAGTGAAAATGCTAATAATATAATGCAGCTCACTAGAGTAAAAAAAATCTTACAAGAATTACACTATACCTCTTCTTACAGAGAGGCTACAGCGCATACATAAAAATAATATTGAACTTAAAAAAAATAACAGTTATTATTGTTCCTTATCTGCTTTTTACCTAACCAATCCTCTACTTTTAATTTAAAAAAATATTAAATCATAGGGTAATATGGTAAATTATAGTTCAGTAATTACATATTGGATACAGATACTCTTTAGAAATATTTACAGTACCTGCAATTCTCTTCATCCAAGATGCTTCATCTATTCCCAGATTGTTGTTAATGATTTTCAGAATATTTCCCAGAATGATGCTCAGATGCTCAGATGTTATCATCGTACAGCAAGGGCCAGCACTTTCAGGAACACTCTCAGACCCTCGTTCCCACCAGTAGGACAAATAGTTGCACAGCATGGGTAAGATAACCTCAATTACATGTGGCATTTCAGTATACCTTGCTCCAGACTCTGCTAAATTATTAATTTCCTTTATTAGTCCATCCAGCTGAGGGATCTCTGGACACATCTCCTCTACTGTATCAGGCATACCTAAAACTGCAGGCAGAAAATGAAAGGGTAGAATATGAAAAGGTTAATTAAAAAACACAGGGGGAACATCTATATTCATTTATGTTTAAATCCAAAATGCAAATAACAGTTTTGCTATTTCAGCATACAAACCAGTTTTGAGTAATATAGCAAACAGTTTATGGGTAAAATTAAAATTCAAGTATGCCTTGTTTACAAACTCTACACACGTCTGTCTCCCACTTCAGATAGATATTGGAATCTGTCAAGACGAAGTTGGATAGAAGCATGTGAAGAAAAACTATGTAAAAAGACACCTGTTCCTTAAGGTTACATGGAATCACAGTCACGTTCTGTCAGAACTTCCCTATGTATAACTGCATTAGAGTACTGGCAAGACAACTAAGCAGGAATGATATTTTTCCTGTTCACATAAATAAAAAAAATTGACATCTGCTAGGGGAAAGGGAACAATGTTAACAGTCTTAACAAAACAGGGCAAGGTTAAAATGAGAAGTAATCTTATAGCAATAATAGGAGTTTTGTCCTTTTTTTTTAATTATTACAATTTGTTTCTAATATTTGGATAGGATTAAACAGCTTTCCTCCCCTCCTTCCCCCACTGAGGAATAGTACTTACTTGCTCTTTCTCTTGCACTTTTTGTGTTGAAGACAGACAGTGGGTTGTAGTGGTTGAGAGAAGGTTCAAGGAACGCCACTGGAATGGCTGCTGCAAGAGATGCTAAGCACTCACCAAGTGCAGGACGTTGCCTGTATATGACAGATACTAAAAGTTATCAGAGAAGAAAAGATTTTCACTAGGCTTCCAGTTTCTAGCATATGTTATAAAACTGCAGTAACATTTATTGCTAATATAATTTATCATTCTAATACAGAAACTATTTTGAGAATTTTGAAAAAGTTTTATGTCTCACATGAACAAAATGTACGGGTACAGGAAGCAGCTGAAAAAAGGGAAGCAGAAAAATAAATCTAAACAATAAAACATCATCATCATACAGCTGCATAAATACTATTTAGAAAAAAAAAAAAAAAGAGGGGGTGGAAATGTATAGATGAGGGTGCCTGAGAAATGAGTTAGTTCCTTTCAGCAGAAGACTTAGACTCACCTAAAACTGAAGCTAAATTATTCGGAAGCTCTTGAGCAATGTTTATATAAGATTTTGTTACACGTGATACACAAATTGCTTAAAGACAACACTTTTCATCTTTATATATATATGTATGTATATAGTGTGGAATAGCTGTGAGAATTGAAAATTCTTAGGAGTGCTGTTTAGGTAGAGATGTTCTGAGGGACAATAGCATAAAATATTTTTTGTAAGCATATGTTTATATATAGATATACCAAATGGAACGAGTCACTACATTATTCAAACTGAAGAATAACAAGTCTTTTAAGTTTCCTTCATTTCAAAAAAACATTCCTTGTTATCTGACCTGAAGTTAAAGAAAAAATGGCATTTTGATCCTAAAGCTGAGCACTGCTTAATTTCAGTAACAGTGTAAGTCAGCTCAACAACTCACACAAGTCTTACTGAAATATTGAGCAGTGTGTTTGAAATCCTGCTGCCCACCTGGACACTGACATCTGCCTACAACCTTATTTTAAGGTTCTGAGTGAGTCTAGTGAAAGTTTAGGGGACTAACTCATTTCTTGAGATGAATTTGATCTGAGAATCTTTAAGGAGGCAACTGATGTAAGTGATTCTACACCCATATCTAATACAACTATCCAGTGTTTGTGGCCAATGAAGTATAGGGCTGTGCTCTTCCTATCAAAAAGCAACTCAAACACGATAATCTTCTAATTCTTGTGAGATCACCCTGACTCCTAGTTACAGTAGGAGTGAGGCACTACCTATCTTGCCCACAAGATCTGTGTCAAAGCATATTTAAAATTTCCAAGTCTAGAAGGAAAAAAAAGAGCCCAGCTTTGTAACGGATGTATAAGTGACTGAATGCGTGCATATATGTGAGAATATCTTTTTCACACAGGAACATGCATGCAGGGTGGGGAGAAATAATTTTCCTGCAGAAAGTCCTTGCATTTTGCATGAAAGAATTGCTGAATAAACTCTGAACAGAAGGAAGTGAAGACCAGCAGTATTAGGCAAATGCAGGTAAATATTCTAACTGGACTATAGAGCTGAATTTCCTTGGTGTCTCTCAGACTCTGTGAATTTTAAACCTTTGATTATATGATCATGTAGAGTGCCTAAACAAAAGCCTTCAGAAGCATAAGGAAGGGTCAGTGGTTACCTCTGCTTCTGTCTTGTGATAGACCAGCCATTAGGGTCCCCTTTTTTGAGTGCCTAGGGATATAAGCCTCCTCTAATGGAAGAGGGTGTAAAATTCCAGTTTTGGAGCATATCATAGCCACTAGATTTTTCAAATTTTAATACTCACATTTTAAATAATGCAAGTAACTGTTAAGTGAGTTTCCTTTTTAGAGTTAAAGGCTGCCAGAAGCTCTACTTGTGCTAAGGATTTTATGATCTAGATGCTTATTCTGAGAACTCCGTTTAGAGTCATGCATGAGACAGACAGTAATTACTTGATCTACTTATTACAGCAGCATGTCTGGTAACATGCAGTAACCAAACTTTGGGAAGTTTAATAATGGCCCATGGAAAAAAATTAGCTTTCTCTATGGTTAAACTAAAATCCCTGCAGATAAACCACAATATCAGGGTGAGTTTTGTTCAGTCAGCTTTTGTTTAGTCAGACATTTCTTTGTGTAGAACTGAATCTAAGATACAGGCAACTACATTAAACTTAAATTGAATATTAAACATTTTCAAACTGTTTCTGATTCACTTTTCATTCAAACTGCTTTAGTACATTAAGAATATGTTCCTATTAAAAAAAAAAAAAAAGATTTTCACGTGCTGAGTTTTTCACTCAATACCTTTCAACATAGATGTTCTTCCCAGTCCCAAGGGAATAGAGGCTACAAAGAATTCTGTAACATGAAACTTGTACATCACCCACTAGAGAAAAATAAGAAGCAGATAATAAGAATTTATTCAGCTAAACACTACTTTCTAAATATAAAAAACAATGACAGATCATCAGATATTCCAAGAGGCCAGCAGGTATTTGTTAATAAAATAGTGCACATTATCACATTTGTAGAACAATTTCGATCTAAACCTCAACAGTCTATACGCATAAACTCTAGGAACATGATCTAGAGCCATCCCACCTTCTTGAAGCTTTTCCATTGCTTTTTTAATTATCTTCAGGTCTGGAGCTGTGATCTTAAATACATATAAGAAAGTTTGGAACAACATATTGCTGCATCTCAAGGAATTTGAAAACTAAAATACAGAAACAAATAATATTGAGGAAACTTTAAAATAAAATAATGAAGAAAGAAATGTTTTTCCAACATACGGAAATAAAACCACAAGGAATAAAAGTGAGTGTTGTCTCCTTTAATCTAATAAGGCAAAAAAAAAAAAAAAAAAAGTAACAAAATAAAGCAAACTTATCTTCTGGGGAAAACTTGAGTCATTAATTGTTAAAAAGGCATTTGTATTATTGTAACATCATAAACTTCAAAATTAAATAAAATACTTACAAAGCAAATCAACTCCAAAATGATACTGTGAAATATGCTCAAAAATTGAAGTCAAGACAGGTAGCAATGCTACTGTAGTATAATTGATGTTCTGTGAAACACCTTTGATTTGTGTTCGAGAATGGGTAAATTTTCCAAGTTTAAGATTTTCTGAAGTTTTTTCCAGATCTTCAGCTGCATTTTCAAAAAAAGCGCGCAATCCAGCTTTAACTAGCTCAGATCCTGATTTCATAACAGTTCTGAAAAATAACAAGGGAAAATCTAACTGCCCTTGAAAACCTTGACTACATCTATAATAGTTCACAATCATTATGAAAATTTACAACTTACCGAGTGTCCAGAGACTGAGCTAAGATGTGCAGGCAGCTCACCATTGTTGTAGAATCACTACCTGTTTAGAGAGAGAGACTGTGAGAGTAAATAACATAGAGAATGTAGGATAATCTAATGATCCCAAATGTCACTATTGAAAATACGCAGGTAAATTAAGACATGGAATACATCTCTTGCCCCATGTCACTGCAGGGAGAGTTACAACTGGTTCCAAAACTTTCTTCTTCTTCATCTTTTTTTTTTCTTTTTAAAGTGCATTTGTATAAAAGAAGTGAAAAGAGTAACGAGAGCCTACTTAGGTTTCATTTTCATTACTTGACTCTTCAGTATGCCAAGCACTGTATCTTGTGGTGCCTACACTTCTTTCTTAGTTTTCTTACTATTACCTTTGAAACAGATATGTTTTATTTCCCTACATCCCCCTAGCCAAACAATAAATTAACCATCAGATTCAACTGTCAGGTGGTGGAAATCAAACCAATTAGTGTATGATGAATCTTGAAAAGCAAGGAAGAAGTAACCACAAAAGCATGAGATTTTAGAAGTAACTGTTGGATATTCTTCAAATTTTTAACTTTATTGAGATCTTACTTAACAACTTACCAAAAATTGAGATCCTATGTCTAACAAGAGCAGCTAGTTTGCAGAACAGGCTAAAGTAGAGAAGAAGAGAAAACAGCAAGACAAGACAAAGATTAAAGATTTGTTTAGAGAATACTAAGAATATGAAAGAAAACACATATAATTTCTGGATGGTGTATTTAGAATGACACATGAAGATAGCAGTCAGTCAAATAACTACATTAAGCAGCACAATCATAGAAGCTTCTGCATTCTCTCATTTTCTAAGCTTCTCTAATTATGAAATGACTTGAGACATTAAATTTTCTTTCAGAAGATTCCAACAATTATGTATTATGTGGTTGAGTCATTCTTTATGTCTAGGATTTTTTTCTGAATAAGAAATTTAATAAGAAAACTTGAGCAGCATTTCCTTGTTTTACTTCATATTCTGTGGGAAACTAGTGTTACAACTCTTCTAAGAAATTCAAACAATTTGAGAAGGTATTCTTTGCAAATATTTTGCCAACTGTGTTTATTCACTGCTCATTATAAGATGAATCCTGAAATATAGATTTCTAGCAAGTATGTTAGGAGCTTGGTCTGTCTAACCTATCCATCAAGATAATATGATAATTAAGGTAAAGGGCTATCTTAACTTCTAAAACTAAAGACAGCTAGGCAGACTTTTTTGTTGGTGTGATACACTTTACAAATGGAATTAGAATATAACAAAATGAAGTAAACATTCCTTAGAAACAGATGTGTTCTCTTAATAATAACAACAGATTGTCATTGTGATCTTTGAAATAAAAGAAGGTGTATTTTTTTTCTTCCTAAGAGGAAAATACAGATAGCTAATTTTCTCAACTGAGAACAGAAAAGAATTCTAAGATATTTCTAAATTTTTAATGTTAGACATCTAACTTCTTTCACATGCCTTTATGAAGACATTTTGCAAAAGACTTATCAGCATCTCTCTAGCTTTATAAATCTGACCTGAGTGATGTTAGGGAAGTCATAGGATCATTCACAGACTGATATTAGATGGAATTAAATGAGAATTCCCTCCTCCTAAACCTGAGCTCACTTCACCAGCTACTGGAGTATCAGCAGCTATCTTGTACTCTTGTATAAAATATACCTGACAGCTCAGTAAAGCAGCATATTAGGAACACTGTTATGTGAAGCTGTTATATAAAAACTAGAACTAAAAATAAATAAGATGGCAGTAAACAAATTGTAAGAATAATTTAGAAAAAAAAAAGTATGTTGTAAAATAAATGGGAGGAGCCTAGTAAGTTCAGTTCTAGGCCTGGACTTATGTAACCACAAGCAAATAAACTTTACTTTCAAAATCTGCTTGTACTGAAGAAAAGAGATCAGTGCTGTCCAGTGGAGTGAAGGAAAGCAAAAGAAATTTGAGGAGCTGACAATTAAAGTAGGAAAGCTTGAGAGTAAAACACAGTTTGAAGATTATAATACAAAATCTCTCACAGAAAATAACCTGTAGTACACTTTCAACAGGGAGAAAAAAATAGGAATAAAAATATTAGATTATGGTCCTACTTAAGTACATATTAAATATTCAACTATATATGTTGATTGTAGAAAAATGAAAGACAACATATTATAAATTAAGAGGAAACTGTCTCCTCTGAATTGAGTTATCTACAATAACTTTGAGTCAAATGGTTGATTCCAACTAAATCTGACACAGTACAGTTGTCTAAAAAATTACTGAATTCCAGAAATCAGGGACAAGGCAGAAGTGAGCAATTGTGTAGAGCAGATAGAATCCATAATTACCCCTAAAAAGCTTCATCCTGGTATTTTCACATTTTCTGATATCTAAAATCTAATCATGAGACCATTTAAATCACCCAACAGTGGGATGAGCTTTGATCAGAAACTGATACCAACAGTGAAAAACAAATCCAGCAGAAACTAAACTTTATTAGTTCTGTTGCTCACTGAATCATTTACTAATGGTTTTGATGCTATCTCCCTTATGGAGATATTTGCTCATGGTGGAAATGGGGAAACATATTGGTACTCTGTAGCAGCATCTTTTAGGCTGATGACTTAGGCATGAATGATTTCCAAAATAGAAATTCAGTAATGTCAGAACTGAATGTACATGAAAGCTCTCTTAAACCACAGCCTACTGCTTGAATGTTTCAGTGAAGAATATAACTCATATTTTCTATAGAAGCCTTGAAAACTAACTAGGATGTGACTAGCTATCCTTTGTATGCCCTTTATTCCAGACTCCATCACAGATATATAACAAAGGTTCACAGGACCAGGGTGGGATTCCCTGACTTGTTTCCTTTTAGCTATCATTCTAATGATGACAGAAGCAGATGTCTTCTCAGTGTATCCAACTGAAAACCAGGAGGGAAGATGAAGAAATGGCGACAAGCCATTTGTGAATTCTGACACTGGAAGTAATAGAATTTCAAACAATAGTTCATTAATGGGAATGAGGAGCCTTAGGAAATAGACAAGCTAGAATAACAAAAATGAACAGATGAAAATGGTCCAGGATAGATCTCTAAGGACTTCCCAAGCATTTCCTAACAATACTGTCTTGCATATGTACCATATGTTTTCCTCAGTAAACTCTTCATCATCCTTCAGTTTGTTCCAAGCTTCATGAAAACATTCAAAGGTAAGATTAAAAAAGCAAACAAAAAACAAACCAAAAAAAAAAAAAAAAACAACTCCTCGTGCTGTTCTCTAAAGACATTCTAGCACAAAGCTATTAATTCTATTTTTTTTAAACTAAAAGCCAGACTCCAAAATCAGTTAGTAAACCTCAACCCCAAATGACAGGCTGGAATTGTTCTCTGTTTTCACAGATGGCAAATGGTGCATTATAGATGTTCTTTCTGCAGCGTGGATAATGGCAAGAAATACAGAATTTCCTGCAACAATAGGTCTGATTTTCCATACCTAGGACCTTTCACAAGGCCTGGGCAAAACTTTTCTGTGATCAAATCCATAGTGTTAGTCTGCTTGCAAAATAGTCCTGTTTCATAATGTCTGATATACAAATTCATTTTAGGGAAGTTTTAGGCCCAGAAAGCTATTCTTTTCTTTATCCTATAAAGTTGGCTTAAATCTTGCTGTAATAAAACTTCTGAAAAGGGTTTATAACAACAGATCTTTTTTTCATATACTGTTTGTGAGATGAACTAATTAACAATTATTCTGAGGAGAAAATATCTAATTGTAAATAAAGATACACAGTATTCTGAGGAGAAAATATCTAATTGTAAATAAAGATACAGAGATTCTGATCAAAAAGTCACAAGAAAACAGTTTATATGGATATACTATATGTGAAGGACAAAACTCTGAAGTGTTTCTCAGTAACTTGCTCCCCAGTATGCTCTTCATTTTCCATTTTCTCCTTAAAAGAAAGATTTTCACCCAACTGCTAACACAGTTATTCATATTGGTTTGATTTTATGTCATTTCCAGCTAGAAAACAAGCCATGAGCATGAGAAGAAATAAGTAAAGTGCATACACACAAGTCAGTGTTTATGAAGTATACCTGGCAAAGCTAGTGATAAAAGTCATTAAAAAATATAAGACTATATTTTTAAATTTTCCTTTAACTGTACAATAAAAGAATCAGTGACACAACCCAAGTAATGAGGATAAAAGTCATTCAAAAGCTGTTTTATTCCCTGAGAACTAGATGTAAGCAATTTAAATTTTACCATTCCATCCTGAGTTCACAACCTAAATGTTCCCTTAATAGATTTTCTATTCCTGTGTATTATTTAGTATTTAATATTCATTTCACTTCTAGTGGAGTATCATTTGCAGCACAACTGAAAGCAAGGGTGCATGAAAATAGCTTAGATAAGCTAGGGACATGATGCTAACGTGCTGGAGAACTGCTATTAGAAATAACATTGTACTGTGAGACTTAAATGATTTTATAAATATTGATTTTTTCCTGAAATTCTTATCATCATTCTGCCTATACTGAAGAAAGCACTTGCATTAAATGGTGTGTTTTATATTCCTAGTCATGTCTGTGCCATAGTCTGGCTATGACAGCTATGACAGCTGTTATCTTCTGAACATTCTTTCACGCAAGATGACTGCATTTTGCAAGGCTGTTAACATTTCAATGTGTAAAACTTCAAGTCTGTAACCTACTTCTGAAGCTCACATCCAGAAAATGCATACTGCCCCCTTTTACATATTGTCATCATTATTGTTAAAAGTTTACTTACAACCATAAATATGAAATTAACGCGCAAACTATTTTAGTGATTTTTCCCACTCCTTCCTTAATTATAGAGCTACTACACACTTTAGATAAGGTTGAAATTTTTACATTCTTCTCTTAGGAAAACAATCTAATTTATTGTATCAAAACTTCATATCCTCTATTTAGCAATTGAACTGAAAGTAGACAAGCTTCTGTGGTTTTGAGCTCACGTCAAACCAGAGAATACTGGATAACACTACAAAGAACAAGTGATAACATGGTACATAGCAATATGAAATGACTTGCTGTTTTCAGCCTACAATGAAGTCAGTAGGAGGTAATGCTAGTAGAGTTGCTTAGTAGGCTGTCGGTTGTGGCATTAATAGGGTTGTTAGCATCCATAAAGACATGCTGCCATCATACAATGCAAGACACTAGAGAGACATTCAGTCATATCTATTTTAAGCTAGAATACTTTTAAAAAAGTGTAACTTCATAATGTGTAGTTTTTTAAGTAGTTGAATATTTACCATTGCTTCTACAGGAACATTAAAAGGATAAAGACCTTCATTACAAGTGGAAGTGATGGCAATGATGCAGAAACTTAATTTATATATAATTAATAATGAATATAATTAATAAATTGTAATATGTAATTTAATTCTTCAGACATATATTAAAGAATAGCAAAATAAGGAATGCCAGTCAACATCTGCTATTCTGCTAAAAAATTATATATCAGGGAAGTGAGATTTTGAACGATCCATAAAGTGAGCTATGTGAACTATCCTCAGAACATTTTTACTACTTAGATAGAACCCTCCTGTGTGTATCTTCATTTTCTACTTACCTTGCTACCATTTCCTTTTCCTTATTTGATGCATATCCACTGCTACTAAGTGTTTTTGTTGGAGAAGACAGGAAGTACAAGCAGTGATTTGTAAAGTACTGATCAACTAATGGTAAAAGAACCTAAGAAACAGAGATACAAAATGTATTTTTCGTAGAACACAATGATAACACAATGATAAGGGTAGCATGTAGCAACTGTAGCAATGATCTGATTAGTTAAAGTTAATTCAAAGTATTTTAGAGGCTCTGTAATAGTTGTACTTTCTCATTTCAGACCCAGTCATATAAATTAAAATCTAACGTATTACAATTTTAATTAAAGTTACATAAATATTGCATGGTATAACACAGATCTATTTTGGATCTAATACTACAGTGTTACTCTTCTCTCATTCAACACTGATAAATATCACTGAAGTAGGAGGAATTTTCCTCTCTACTGTTCACATAATTGCCCAGATATAAAAGGAGAGGGTCTTTTTTTTTTTTTTTAAGTTACTAAGTAATCCTAAATATCTGATTACTGACAGCATTTGTCTTAGTATATTTACAACACAAATGTGTAAGAAATGACTAAGCAATAATTAGACAGTACTACGACTTTAGTGTATACTGAGTAAAAGAAAAATTCAGAAATTATTTATATGTTCATTGTATTTCATTTCATCTAATAAATTAGCTGCTTTTAGCTTTTATGTTCCTTCTCATATATAATCTTTTCCAACACTTATACTGAAATATTTTGAAATATTCTGAAATACTTGAACCCAGAAAATATGTTGAAGTAGTTTTGAACACATTTGGAAATATCTTTTAACAACATACCATTCATTGCTTACCAGGAAAAAAAAATGGGAAAGATATATTTCTGTTATCTGACAAGCAGTCTTAAATTACAGAATTCCACATTCTGTACAATGGAATGCATATTTACATTACTTGAAATACTAAATCACTCACTTTGGCAAAGAATTTTATTTCTTGGTCATGTGGGGATTTTTCAGTTTTTCCACTGGTTACAATGGCTTCTGCAAAGATAAAGACATGAATAAGAAGTTGTCTAATAATAAAAAACACAACAGCTTTTTGATATAATTTTACAGACTTAGTTTTTAAGGATGCAATCAAAACAGCAGAAACCATTCAGTATTGAATATATACTGGCTAAGATGTCCAAGAACTCAATCTACAAATTAACAGACAGAATTACACTTTCTTGAAGGCAATAAAACCAGAAGTCACTACAAATTTAGACACAGCAACTAAAATATTTATATATCAACTTGAATTATTTTCAAAAAAAAAAAAAAAAAAAAAAAAATTGGCAACTTACCCAAATGTGCAATGAACTCTTGAGCAGAATCAACATATTTTAAAATTTTCTTCAGAAACTTGAAGGCAAACCTCTTTTCCATGGATGAAGCATCCAAATCCATGTCATTCAGACCCCTATATTAGAAAGTATTAAGATAAACTGCATTGATAAAGATGATATTATAAATGATTATAGCATTATAAAGCATTCCATTCCTTATAATCTTCTACATATGGTAAATTTTCATTAACATAAATGACCTCCCACAGCAACTCTTCCTTGTCAATTGTACAGCAAGAAACATTCAAATCAGTGCAGGTTTTTCTAAGAGATTTGATAGCTGTGGATATATGTATCTAAAATATAAGTGTTTTAACATAAGAACTTCAGGGAGATGTTGCTGCACATCATGCAGCATGAAAACATGGTTGAATGAAAAACATGGTACATTTCAATCTAACAAAGCAATGCACTGGTGACCTCATTTCTGCTACTGGCAGTTTAAAGCGCCAAACGCTTTGGAAGTCTACAACTACAGCTTAAAAAATAAAAATAAAAATAAAAAAAATCAGCCTATCTACCACATTTTGTTTAAACTTTTCACTGTCACAATTTGTTTTTAATGAAAAAAAACCTGAAGTCAAAACGGCTTAAACTTTTGAATGAAAACATAAATATAATTGACAAATTACTACACTATTCAAAGCATATGAAAAATTACAGCAATATGTGATACTTTCTGAAGAAGCATATATTGTTCATTCCCTGAGACAGACTCATAATCTAAATGATGACTGGTGAGTGCAAGATTGAAAAGAAATAAAAGTATTTGTGGTTTGCTGCACCTAGTTTTACAGGATCAATTTTTCCTGTAGCTACAAATGAAACCTACCTCAGTGAAGTTCTAAAATTCTTTAGGATCACAAAAAAATATACTTTAGAAGAAACTTCTGAAAGCCATCTAACTTACAAAAAGTTTTGTTCATGAATACACTGTAGATTAAAAAAATGTTTAATGCTAGCAAAATTGCAATTTTGCATGTGTTCAGTTATTTTGATGTATTATAAATAAATGCTAGCTATGGTACAGTAACTCACAGTTATATCATCAAAAAACAAAAATACAGCATATTAATAAACTATTTTTATTTTGACAGAATAAGCCCCCATAGACAAGAGTACTTTCAGGTAATAACATCTAGTGTTCTATTTGAACAAGTTCAGGAGCAAGTGCCCACAAAACAGCCACTTTGTCTTACTTCAGAGAACTCAGAACTTTTTTCTCAAGAACTATGTTAACATAGGCATTTTCTTACAGTATCAGACCTCAGATTTATTTTCCCATAATTATACTAACGGCTGCTAGTTGCTAATTTAGAAGTTTTGGATAGTCTGTTTGCTGAATAATAGTAGTGTTGCTTGTCTTATTTACTGTGATCATGGACTTATTAAAAAGGTTAGCTGTCTTCACTATTTCAGATGGGTCTTTCTGAACATAAAAGTAACAAGGACTTTGATGTACAGAAGACATGTCAAAGAGTAATTATGTTAATACCTAACAGAATGCAGTGTTTATTATTGTTCATGCACTGAATGCAAGCAAGTAGTTCAATAAAATTAGAATCTTACCGAGATATGATTATGCCATTCACTTGAAGGAATTTAAACAGCTCTTGTGCCTTTTCACGGTCCCGTGATTTCTCCTTGGCTGTGAGTGTGTCATAAGGTACCAATAAAGGATGACTGCCCCCACCTGTGGTGAGTTGAGAGAACTGTAAGGTTTTTTTTTTGTTTTGTTTTGTTTTTTTTTTTTACTAAGGTTTATCTTTCTTCAAATACAGAAACTATTCAATTTAGATTGTTTTACACTATCTCCTTTCAGACCTTTTTTCCTCCCTCGTTTTGTCTTTTCTGTGTGGTTCACAGGATTCTGGCTTACCTTTGCTTTCCAACTCCATTTTCTTCTTTTTGGCCCATATATTATGGTAGTTTTCTGCCATTACCTCAACCATTCCCTGCATTGCCATCAGGAAAAAGAAGATGATGCAAAATTAAAAGATTATAATTAAATTTGTAAACTCATGTAAGTCAACAGTCTTGAGTATAGTCTACGGTCTTTCATAAAGGAACATCACCCACAGTCCATGCATGGCTGACTTGGTCCATGCATTCAAGGACTGACATCAGTAAAGTGGGGAAAAAAAACCCCACAGATGCTTTCACATAAAGCAGTGGAAGACTCAATTAATAATTACTATTATAATTATTACCTTATTCTAGCTCTTAAGTGGCTCTAGTCATAAACTAGTTTTTATTAAGCTAGGGACTGAAATTTATTAAATGAAAGGAGAGAAAATGTCTGCTAACAGTATGATGTCTAAGAGTTGAACTAGTATGAAAAGAATCTATGCCGAAGGTAGGCATTAGCTATCAATCCTCCCCAAAGGCTATTTTCAATGACAATGGGAAGACAATATACAGAGAACAGAAAGTTTAAATCTTTCTGCACAGATGATGACCCTAAACTAAATAAAAACATCTTTTTCAGGAAATGAGAACTCTTTGCACACAAATACTCTAGCAGGCTCTTGTAATAGGTATTACAGTCTTGAGTCTGTTCATATAAATCCTGAAGTAGCATTACAGCTACTGGTGACAATGACAAGAGCAACAATTTATCATATAGATAATGTTTGATAGCATCATGGTCTGTCAGACGTATGAAATTTCACTTTCTCTATAATATATGAAAAAAAGGAGAGTCAATGAAAAAAATCTGAAAGTTAACACAGTGGTATGAAGTACATTTCATTTGTCTCAGTACAAACACAGAAAAATACATTACTTGAAAATATTAAACACTGGTGTTTTCTAAGCAAGTTGGGAATATCTACATTAGTTAAGAAAAAAATGGTGAAGAAATCAAAACGTAAGATAACAGAATCTTGGATAAAACTATTACTCATAGGGATCAGGGCTGTAGACCATATTTTAGAGCTAACATTCTATAGAGCCAGGATGGAAAATAACAACGTACGTATCTTATTGAGTACTGCAACATCGATGCCATCTACAGTTATTAATAAATGAAACAAAAAGTAAAGATCTGCTGGAGGAAGACCTGAACCAAGGACCCAGACTCATGAAAGACAGAAGGAACATATTCAAGGAAGATAGCATTTGCTTTGGAAGTGTGTGTTAAGAAAGTGTGTAATTCACACTAATTAAAATGTTACCGCCTTGCAAAGAAAGGTAAAAAACAGAGCTAAGACTAAGCAATATAGAGCCTTTATAAAAGTACACTTCTAGTATATTTTGAGAGTGATAACAAAGGTAGGAAGAGAACCAGACGAAAAGATATTCACAGGAAAATAAATAAGTAATCAAAGAACAACATAATTCCTAGAACATCAGCAGGGAAAACTGCATCAAGACAAGAATTTTTGGAAAACTAACTGAGTTTTGGCTTGAAAATTACTGATAATGGTGTGTCAGTACAGCCCAGGAACTGGTTTGCATTTTGGACACACTAAGATTCAAGAAGAGTGTCAAAGATTTACTGTAAATAGTGAATTCAGTGAGCTCTTGGATGAAAGAAGAATGGAAACAAAAGGCAAAATGTGAATGAAAGATGGTATTTTAGTAGAAAATTAAGAAAAAAACACAAGAAATGTCAAAGCAATAATCTGATAAACTAAAGTAACTAGTCTTGAGTGCTGAGTGAAACAAAAACAACAGTGAAATTGTACTATTACAACTGCAAAAGTATTAATTCCCTTTTTGAGGAGAGTGAATTCTCATTCATGAGACCACACAAGAACAGGGAAATGGGGATCCCTTCTTACAAAAGAAAGCTGAAGGAGTTATAAGGAGTTAAGACTTTTAGCAAAACAGAGGCTGAAAGAGGGCATCAAAGAGACAGAAGGTGAAAGCAACCATCTTTAGTTTGTAGACATACGTGTACCACAATACATGGGTAATGAATACATTCAAGCTAGAAAGCTTCTGAACAAATAGAACTCTGAAAAAGTACATATACTGAGGAAAAGAAGAGAGAAATATCAAGTTGTAGTATGAAACGATTTATATTAATTGAAGTAATATATTGCCATGAAAACTGATGGAAAGGATAATCAAAGAGAAATAGGCTAAGAAAAGAAGGAACTCATACAGTGGTTTCACTTTTCACTTGGAAACACATTGCAGGAAAAGAAGGATGAGGAGGACTAGAGTTGAAGAAAGAATGCTGTAGATGTCCCTGTTAGTTGCAGAGGAGATGGACTAGATGATCTTTAAAGGTCCCTTCCAACTCAAACAATTCTATAATTCTGGAATATGGACAGATGACTAAAATTAGACAAAAAGACAATAGTACAGGTAGTCAAGATCAAAGCAAGTCTTCATGTAGAAGATAGGAACTCTGACATTCAACTTTCTAAAGACAGTTACTGCCACAGGTAATGATCACTGTGACTTTTGGAAAAAAAGAACACTGAGGGAATAAATTCAGTGAAATGGAGAGTTAAAATAAACAGAATGAAGAAAACAACTAAGAAAATAGGCAGCTCTGAGGTTGTTAACTAAGATGATGAAATTACCCCCAGAATGAGCTTAGAAAGAAAGGAGATTCTCAATGTGGAATCATAAAGTAAGAGTAATATGCAAGTTTGAAGAAAGACAGACAGTATAAATATCGGTGAGGTAATTAGAGATCTCTTTATTCGTCAAAAGACCTATAAAAATAAAGGTGGGGGAGAGGATGAGAGAGAAGAGTTTCAAGGTGTATAAAATAAAAGAAGACTAACATACCAAAGGACACCTTAAAAGTATGTACTTGTAGGGTTCAAGTAAAGGAGAAGCAAAAACCAAAAACAAACAAACACCCAATACACCTAAGCAAAGGTAATCTCATGTTATAGATTTCTTTCTTTCCACGAAGCTATCTGGAATAAATAATGTGAATTCTTTCTGTCAAGTTTTTCAGCATAGGGACAGCAAAGAAGGGATCTTTGCATAACACTGGGAGTATCAATTCAAAGTAGGCACAGCATAGGCTAAATATATGTATCAAAAGCTGTTTAGAGTCCCTTCCCTAGCTTCATGCTAACTCTTCTAGGAACTCAGGAAGCAACAGTGAGATAAAGAATAGAAATCTGTTTCTGAAATTGTAAATATGACAAGCACCTTACTACAACAGTGAACTACAACTGTAGTCACATATACACTCATAAAACCTGTTGAATTTAAACTCATCAATAAAAAGTCTTTCCAACAAAAAATATGCAAGACACAAATACAAACCTGAAGTTCCCTAGAAAGTACCACGTTAGTGAGATCAAGTGGTGCTGGACTATATCCATTTCCCTGAGGAAAAAGAAAAAGATTATTTTCAAATAAGAAGTATTTCAGATATATGTATATATATTTAACTACAGTGTCTGTTGTTGACCTCATCAGAGTGACACAATTCACATTTTTTAAGATTTCTTGTAGAAATTATGTTCACCTTTTGTCTTACAATGTGCTGAAGACACACAAGAAAGTTAACAATACATCTGTTGATATGGAAATGAGAAGACTGCAAATATTTAGAAGTCTTTTTGTTGGGAAGAGATGGAAGCCTGCTTTTAAAAAGTATGCTTCTCAGACTAAGAGGAGACTAATTATGAGGCACTGAATGTATTTTCAAAGCAGGACAGAAAGGCATGACAACTTCAATGAACCATATACTAAAGACAAAGCACCACCGTGATAAGTTAAAATAAATTACTGTCTATGGGAATGTACAGACTAGGAAAATGATGCAATAGATTTGTGTAGTCTTAAAATGTTTCAACTACAAACACTCCAGTGCAACAAACCTGTTCACATGACTAAATGTGAAGACACACAAAAAATCAATGGTTTCAAACAAATTAAAGATTCTGAAATCCAGTACTGAATCATAATGCATTTTGTTCATGTTTGTTTGAAAACATTTTTCAATTTAATTTTGTATTTTGGTACTATCAAGGCACTGTTTGAACTTCTAGAAACATAACAGAATCCACAGTATGGTTTGGTATGACATACTAACATACATTTTCTGTTAGCCAAACCTTGCTCATCATAGTTTTAAACAGTTTTCCTTATCCTCCAAGACAGAGACATATTGAATGGCAGCTTCAATATGTTAGCACAAATAGTTACAAATGAAAAAAATAATCTATAACACATCAAAACACTAGACGCTATACAATTACCTGAGATATATGCCAGTAGATTTAACAAAGAGTATTGAATGAACAATCTTATTTATCTGTCCTAATTATAATCTTGACAAAAAACAATTTCAGACTCTTCTGTTTGATAAAGATTTTTTTTATTTTTAAATAACATTAAAAAAAAATTAAATACTCTGCCGTGTATTCTTTGAATGACTATACAAAAACTCTCTCCAGTAGATTCGGTCTTTAAACATTATTGCATTTAAAAAACTGGATTTTTTTTCAATCCCCTCTGTAGTGTTACATCATTTTATTTTTTTTCTTACTGAGACAAGATTTCCAGTCATGGAACTCTAATTTTGTAAGTTACATTCCATTAAAAAAGAATCTAAAAGAAATATTATGTATAATTTCTTCCTAAGTTAACAACCAATCCTTTTTCCTTCTGAATTCCACCATACCTGGCTAGACTGAGATATGCTGCGGAGCTTTTCATTTTCACGCTGATGTAACATTCCTTCGCCCCCTTCTTTGGTCCTTTCTAGGCTCCATCCCATGGCCAACATGGTTTTCAGTGATTCTCTCACAGGCCAACGATAAATTTCTTTTTCCTTTGAAGAAAATAATTTTCTTTATTCAGCAAGTAGTGAAAACTCAATAAAAATAGGCTGTCCTTCACTACAAACTCTTGCACACTACAAAAGCTGAAGAAATTTCTATATTATATCTACAGACAGGTTATCATTCTTTTCACATGAGAAACAAGCTTTAAAGTAGTTACAGGTTTTTTTTGTTTGTTTGTTTTTTGGATGGGATATATGGCTATTAAAAAGTATCATATTTCAAGTTATATGCTCTAAAGCAGTTAGGGAGTTTGTACCTGGAAGCCTATTAATTAGTTTCTACAGCCCAAAATAATAATAAAAAATTGATGGCAGTATGTGTAATAAATTTGCTGAGCAATAATATATATTTGAACATATTAGCACATGAGGCTTTTTTTTAGTGTTCCCTTATTTATATCTAGTTATGAATGCAGAATATTACTGATACATACACTTCATATAAAAGCAGCCATCAGTAAAAAAAAAACATTAGGGAAGAGCCTTTAATTTATCAGACCTCTGAAAAGTAAAGATGCTAAATAACAAATTTGAGAAGTTGTGGAAAAGAAAATTGAGTGCATCATATAACGACTTTTTGAATCAACCTAAGATAATTACTTCAGCTCGTTCTATAAATCAGAATTTTTGTTATACTTACTTAACATGACAGATTTTAAGAAAGACACTGTTTTAGAAATGGTTCAAACCTTCTAATCTAAGATAATTTCAAATATTCTCCTTAAATATTCTTTTTAAATGGCTTCAATGAGTATTCACCCAACAATTCTTCAGCTCCTCTCTGAAGATCTCTCAGTAATTTATAAACCTTGTGAAATTTAAATTCTTGATTTTGTCATCTCCATTTTCTGAATGGGAAAAGAGTGGTCAAGTGGAACAAATGTAAGTGACTTATCTGAGTCACCCAATGAATCGCTGCAAAAATATGTTACAGGATGCAAGTTTGGTTCTGTGTTTTGACAACTTGAAGACATTTGTGCCTACTTAAGAAATTCAAATTCAAATAAAAGACCATTTATAAAATTTTGAATGTTTCTTCCCCAACTTCTTTAAAATTTTCTACCATCCTTCCTGAAAACTGAATTGTCTTCAGATATGTTAGGTTACACTTTAGCCTAAACTGCAGGAATTACTGCTAGTGATTTCCTCACCCACAGCGACCTAAAAACTCCATGCTATCAATGTCTTTAGTACAGTTTATCTCAGACCTATGAAGACACCCTAATGAAAGCATATAATACATGCAGAACTCTATATTTGGCTACCTATGTCTATAACTACATATTTCTCTACAGATTTCTTTGTGCAGACCCACAAAATCACTGTAGCATATTCCTGTTTTTAACCGTAGGAATTATAGTTTGACTCTCCTCCTTTTATATTATATATTTGAAACAGAATTTTAAAAGTACAGTACACAAATCAAGTTACTTTCTATTAATATAGCTAAAGTATTCTCTATTACCTTCTCAGTTAAAGTTTTGAAAGGTCTTATTAATGGATGAGTCTTTGTATTTTCATCCAGTGAAACACCGTATTTCCATCCGTTATTAGTCTGAAAAAAATACATATACTGAAATGAGAACAGGACAGAAGAATAAATGCAAATTGCAAGTTTGGTTTCTTATGCTGAATTGCTGATATACTTCAATAGTTGCACTGTGCCACAGAAATTTGTAGTAAACAAAATGCATCCATCTGAACAGAAGAAAACATTTGCATGTACAGACCCACACAATAGCAGAATTGTTATTTCTGTATAACTGTTCAGTGCAACTGCCATGATGAGATGTGCTGTCATCACTACAAGCAGGAGTCAAAATGGCAGTCCATTCAGTGGCAATGTGTATTCCCCATTGAAGAAAAAGTTCGAGATGCAGCCCTCAGCATGTAAAGTGATACACATTGTCTTTTGAAATAGGAAAGGGGTGATCCTTCTGGATTTCCTTGAACTTGGATAAATCATCAACTCTGTCTGCTACATCACAATGCTGACTAAGCTGAAGGCTCAAACTTCCAGAGTCGGTCCAGAGGAAAAGACTCTCTTTCTCTTCAGTAACATCAGGCCCCAGAAGAGTTTGAAGACCGTGGAGTACATTGCCAAACTTGGCTTTACTATCCAACCACATCCATTGTACAGTCTAGATTTAGTGCCTTTCTATCCTCCATCTGTTCTGGTTGATGAAAGAGGGACTGAGTGGGCAACATTTTCCTAGCAACTATACCTTCATAACAGCTGTGAAACAGTGGGTCACATTTGCTGGTGCAGATTATTACGAGCATGGCATGCAGGCTCTTGTTCACTGCAGGCAAAAATGCATAGCTAATTGCGGTGACTATACAAAACACTATAGTGTTTTGTAGCTGAGAATTTCCTCTATCAGATAGTGTTAATGTACTCTTTGTATCTGTTATACTTTCCACAGACATAAATAGGAGGCATTACTTTCTGAATGACTGTCATTTATTGCCCTATACCTCTTTTGAAGTGAAAGAGAGACAACACAGCAGCAGAGAAGTTTGAAAATTATAGGCCAAATTGATACACAGTCTTAAAGTTCGGAAAGAAAAGCTCTAACTATATTTTCTGAAGTCATAGAAGACATTTGACTTCCCAGATACTCTCTCCTATCATAGATTTGCTGCAATAAAATTGAATCTCTGACATTAAAAGAGCATCACTATTAAAGCAATAGAAACAGAAATTCTTACTTTGAAAAATAGAAACTAAACAAATTAATCACCCCTTATCAGTCCCTATCAAATCTTTGTCCTAATGAATTCAGGCTGCTTTGAAAAAATTGTAAGCATCAACATACTTTCTTGAGGAAAATGTTTCTTCCACATATCCCTAAAGAAATATGTGGGCATTACTCTGAACAAGTTCCTATCATTGAACTATTCACATTTTTTTCAACAACCACCCAGATATTACTTGGTAGTCCTTTTCTGACAGTTGTCAGTGTTAACTCCTACCTTATCAAAAGCCCACTTATCATGAGAATGCTCAGCATATTTGCTGACAATATACTCCAGCTTTTCAGGAAGTACAAGGCTGTAAACAAAGGAGAGTTTGGTCATTCAAGTGTACTGTACTGTAGTCGGATTTATGATAAAAATTTAGTATAATTAAAATGTTACATTCCTAGATGGAGGACAATATTAGTATGGACATTTTAGGCTGCATAATTACAGGTGATGGAGGGGCTTGACTTTAACAGCAATAATCAATTATTAATACTCAGTTACAGAATATAAAAGTATTAGAGCTCTATATTTTAAGAAGCAGAAGAATTACTTAAAAGGCCATTTCTCTATCATTACTATCACTACTAGTATCATTAAAATTCAATCACCAGCCAACTTTATGTGCAGAGGAGAAACAAGTGTTAAAAAGGAATAGTATAAAAATATATAAGGAAAAGAAATAATGATAAATTACATAACTCACTTTGCTGTGTTGACAGGTTTGGGATCAAAATTTCCTTCTGGATCCACTGAGGTCTGCTTTTCTAATGTTGATCTAATTCGTGTATCTAAATAATCAGGAGGCAAAGCCCCAGCTATAGCACTTAGACAGGGCAAGGCCATTCTAAAGAGCTCTGGATCATACTTCTGCAGGAGAGATAGGAACTGGTTGGAAAACCCAATAGAAAAACATGCAAAATGTTAGTGAAAACCAAGCAGCCATATGTACAAATATTAGAAGATGCAAAGAAACAGTAAAGCACATAAAAATTACACATAGAACAAAATTATTGCTGCATGACATGTTTTACTCGCCATCAACTTGATATATTTTAAGACTACTCAGATGATTGTTAAGAGTATGCTGTCACTTGTGTAAACTTATACAATTCACATATGAATGACTATGTTTAAAAAGTGTTTTGTAGACGAGATTTTTTTTCTATCAAATAGTGTTGCTGTGCTCTTCATATCTGTTGTAGTTTCCATGGAAACAAATAGGAGGCATTACTTTTGGAACAATCTTAGTACAATTAATCATAAAATACTGTCTTTGTCCTTCTAGAATTAGTAATTCCGATTTTAACTGCAGAAGCCAATGTCATTTCTCCCTCCTACCCCCTAAACTGTTTTCAGTTTACATCATGTCAGTCAAAAAAAAATAATTGTGTTTTACTGTAGCATGTTACAAGGTGAACTAGCACATTTGGTCTTCTGAATAATTATTCAAATAGTCTAATTAGCTCTAGAGATAACTATAAAAACACACAGTGCAATTACTTTTGCATCCTTAGTAAATTGCCATTAAACAAGTTCAAGATCAATTGCTACACATTGAAGTATAAAAAAGGGTAGAGAAAGCAGGTCATAGGAGGTCTAGCTTCCCCTTCCAGCTCTCAAACAAAATTATTAGTATGCCTTGGAACAATATTCACTTCACTTTTCTATGCTTCAGATTCCCAAAAGGCACAAAATGCACCTTTAAAAGGCTTTAAGATCTACCAATGAACATTACTGCACTATTATGATTATTTGATAAACAGAGGAAATTTTTCTTTTGTTAAAAGAAACAGAAAGACTATATAATATTTTAAATTTGAATGATGACTCTGTTTAATACTTTAGAGCTAAGAAAATGTTGAAGAGATATTTTAAGTTCCATTGAAGATATTTGCAGATATACATCACAGCAAGTAGAATGCTTAAAACTTTGAAGCTTTAAATTCCTCTGGCTTTGCTGCAACATTTTGTGCTTATGGCACAAAAAGAAGTGATATCACAGAATGAATCACTTCTAGCAACACAACTGGAAGCCATGAAAATACCAAACCTGTTACAACCCCAGCACAAATTAGAACAGAGAACACTGTAGCTTAGAAGCTTTACACAGTGCTCACATTGGACTAACACTCATTTACAGAAAGGTGCAAACACTATTGTAGTGTTTCATCAATACTGGCAAAAACATATTGTCTTCATTTATTTGTAAAATGCTAAGACAAACTGAAAATAATTAATTGTGATCTCAGGCTGCACTGACACTCTTTGCACTTGTGACAGCAGTAAGACAGACATAAATGTCATTAAAGTCAGATAACAATAAGGCTTAAAAGATATTCTAGAATAATGCATTGATGATGTTTATTTTCATACTATGAAGTCAGAATGCCTAGAGAAGCACTAACCTAAATCTGTTGACTAGATCATTCAGTGATATGTAATGAAAAAAATGTATCAGCCTCATATAGAGAAACTGATTTTTGAGACCAAGTACAAAAATTTTTTATTCAGTAAGGTATCTCTAATAGAGGAAGTGCAAATATTCCTTAATTATATATATATTAAAAAGGCATTAAAAACTTCGAAAGATCACATTTTGGAACAGTAATGCAGGAAAATATTAATTTCTAGAATGGAGTGGTTCATAGATTTTATGCTAGACTATGACCAGCAATCTATCAAAATAAGCGTCTGTCTGAAAACAAATAACATAGATTTACAGTGCATACACCAATAATTTGACTCGCATATTCATGCATTTCTTAAAATCAATACTATTTTATGTCAGTAAAAAGTATAAAAAGTTTAGGAGGGCAGACTAAAGCAGTGTTGAGTAATTAACATGTTAGCACAGCAAGCAATCATCAGTGGAAAGTTATGTTTGTATCAAAACAAAAATCTCACATTACATCAGTTTGGAGAAAATTCTTCAAGATTCAACACTTGATTTTCTATTAGAATGTTACTTCATTGGTAGCACTCATTGCCATATCTCCCGTATTACATGAAATAATTGTAGAAACAGCCATTTTCTGTAGTTGGCACTGCAAATTACCATTGGAATGCTTTTATAGTCATCCCACTGTGGAATGTGAATTATTGTCATTACCTTATGAGACAAGGAATCAAATATTCCCCAAAAAAGTTTTTCAGTTAAATGTAATTCATCTTCTGCTGCAATTCCATAGCTTCCCATTCCTGAAGGCAGACAATAATATTTCCAACACTGTTCATAGTGATTAGTCAGAAGCTAGAATTTCAAGGAAAAACAAATGTGCATGATTAATTGGAATTTAGTGATATGTCATACAAGCTCATGAAGTCTGAATGACTAATATCTGTTTAAATATTTACATATGTAATATTATTTATGCCCACACCTATAATCTATTTCTCTACTTCAAGTAACTCATAGAAACAGCATTTTTTGCTTCATTTTTGTTTTTTTGAGAGCAGTGCAGCCTGTTCTGTGAAAGCGTAAAGACTGAAGATAAATTACTTACTGTGAAGTAAGTTTTAGGCTGAATGCATTTACAGAAAGTACGCTATTTACCTTGAGTGGCATTTTACAGTATTCATTGAGTAAGGGCACATCAAAAACTAGCCTTCTCAATAGCTGTTGGAGCATAGAGGGTCGTAAGTGGCTATAATAATAATTAAAAAAAAAAAAAAAGGAAGAAAGAAAAGGAAGATTTGTTTAGTAAAATTTCATTGAGTCCAGTCAAAATGAAATATAAATTGAAATCATTTTGAAATCATTTAAATTGAAATCATGAGAAACAAAGTACTAGATTGGTTAAATTGAAGCTTAAAGAATCTTACCATGCCACATCTATATATAGAAGGATGAATCACAAAGCCGATTTTTTGCACTCCCTTTATGGGTTTAGACAGCAGGCATGATTGTGCCATATGACAACAGAGGAAAGGGTGTTGGAGTCATACAGCCTGGTCACTTATTTCATGCAAGAATAAAACACTCTTTTTTCTACGTTGTATGCAGTATATATGCATTATATATGAAAATAAAATGCATATTCTTATTTCCATGCAAAAGAATCAATTTGTACATAGGTATACATACTGGCAGATAGCAAGCAGGCATTCTTCAATAGTGTCTCGTTGTGCTTTTGTAAGGGAACGTCCCTTGGATAACCTATATATTGTGTGAAGCATGGAGTCAACAAGAGAGGCATGATGTTCTGTTCCAGAAAAGAGGGGAGCACATCTTTTGAGTAATGGAAACACAGCTGAGCAAATATATCTGTTTAATGCAAGAGCTGCTTCTGTGGTACTTAGAGAAACCTGTATGAAGTAATAATTGATTGTTAGTATCTCATGGAATAAAGGTTACTAAATAAACATTTATAAAACATAACAGAGGCATTTTTCTGAAATCTGCTTAGTGGCTGGATGCTAGCATAGTATTCCCAGTATATGCATGATGATGACAATCATTTTATGAACTAGAGAAAATCCAAGTCATCCACTTCTCTCATTAAAACAGTTCTCTCTGAACCAATCAAGAAAAGAAAAAGAGAAGAAGAGAGAGAAAAGAGAAAAAAGAGAAAAAAAAAGACAAAATAAATGAAAAGAGAAAAGAAGCAGCTTGCTCCTTAAAACTGGTTAAGGAAAAAAACACCAAGCATTATGTAGCATTTTTCACCTCAATTTCTTCATGTCTACACAAGTATGAATTTTCATTGTAATATGGAAGAACACATGAACTGAAAGTAATCATTAGGCATATTACATAATATTCTATGCATGTATGGCATAATTAATGCAAGTCTTCATTAGCGTCTTAAACATCATTACATGTTCTGTATACACTTCCAGTGGTAGTGAATTCTTATGATCAAAACTCAAGCACTACAAATGAATAAAAATGTAACCAAACTGTTTCTCTTTGGGTTTATAGAGGGCATATACTTGCCCTTAAAAAAAAAAAAAAAAAATTTACACAACATTCTATTTATTAAATTTATTGAGTCACCATATCCAGCCACTGCATCCGATCTCCATAGCAAAATACTTACTGTATCCAGAGAGGCAGAAGCTCTCAAATCTGGTAAAAATCCAACTTCAAGTAGGTGAAGGAGGAAGCTTTGGTCCTTAATACCATACACACGGTCCAAGAAGAGTACCATTGGTGCCTTATGATCAGGACAGAAATTTGCAGACATGTCTGGCTCATTTACAGTGCCATCTACACAAATATACATAATTGCTTTTTTAATAGCAGATAACTGACTAAACAGAAACACCAAGACAGTAAAAGACACTATAATCAGATTTCATGTCTAATATCAAATGCTCAATGTCATATTCTTGCTTAATTTTATTGTATGCTGAAAAAGAAAAGAAAGTATTTGTTTCAATTAAAAAAATCGATTACAAGTCATTAATCTTTTTATCTCAAATAAAAGCTTAAGAATGAACAATTATTCTTGTTTCATTACTATTATAGAGCACGTTTGTCAGGTAAAACTAAAGCAAAATATTACTGCAAATATTAAGAATATATAGTAAATATGAAGTTTTTTAAGGTTAAGAATTTTGATTTTTGCACCATGTTAAGTAGGCTAGAAAGAACATGCTTTTATAAAGGAAATAACAGCAACAGAAGTTATTATATATTTGTATGACTGATAAAACTTCTTTGACTATGAAAAGTAATAGACAATTATTGTGAAACAGAAAGTACAATAGAAGAGAAAGAGGATGAAGTTATTTTGCCCTAGAAGAAAATGATAGCCTATGGAACATGAATGAATTAGCAGTAAATATGACAATTATATACTATAAAAATGTCTTCCTTTGTTGAGTGTAGGCTCTTTAGAAATTTTCAGTTTATAAGCTTATCTTGACTGTTATTTTTTGAAAATAAATCTACTCTGAATAATGACATGACTGCTTCTAGAACAGAATTAGTAGTCACATAAAAAGAAAGAGTTCTTCTTTTTGCCCTGTAATCTCTGATTTTGTTGCATTTTTAAGTTTCAGAGCAATGAGGGTGAAAGCTCAAGAGTCTCCATGGAGTTTCCTTTAACAGGGAGCATCAAGACTGTTAGCTTCAATGATAAAAACTCAACTTCAACTAGGTAGGCATCCAGACACATACAGGGAGCTACAGAGTTTACTGCAGAAAGTGTGTGTTCCAGGGTTCAGGTTTTGTATTTATGTACAAAGTAGGTGGGTTCAAGATGTGTGAAAGGATTCCATGATAACTTGCCTGTATCTTATGGGTGGACCTTATGGAAAAAGAGTCTCAAAGCAAAGGAGAGATAGTAGTATTATTTAGTTAGATTGATTATAAAAGGGAGAATATTTTAGGACAAGATGAACATGTGTGAAAGGAGCCTCCACCTGAATCAAAAACAAATCAGCTTCGAAGCTTGAACATTAGAGGTCAGAGTGTAATGTTATATCCAGAAATTGGGAAAAAGACACTAGGTGTGGAGGAGCACTTTGTCCTGATCAAGACAATCCCAAATACGGATGGTTTTCATTTCCTCAGGGAAGAAGGAAACAGTATAGTTTCCTTTGCCAATATACAGAACAGGCAGAAAACAAACAAACAAACGTGATATACACATGCAGCATTTTAATCAAACAGGAATATATACTGAGTCATCAGTGGCCTGTGGAAGAAAGTAAACAAAAGAGCCTAAAAGTCTGCATAAAACAGTAATAAAACTGTGTGACTAGAAAAAGTAGGGTCAGCCGAGTTTCAATGCAGACAACTCTAAGGTAATACATACACTGAAAAAGAAGGCATGCCTATATGATGCTGATCTTGGAACTGAAAACATAAGCCAGAAAAGAGATCCTGAAGACATCACTGAAATTCTGTGAAACCATCAACTCATTGTGGAGCAGAAAACAAGACATCAGGATATTAGATACCAATAGTAGATGTCTAGGGTGTTTATTAAAATTAATAGAGTACAAGTTCTTTTTTTTTTTTTTTAAAGATGCTTAAAATGCATTTTTATGTAGCAAAACAGCAAAATTCTGGAACTTACTGCTATAGGAGTTTGTGGTTACAGGTAACATGATAGAAGAATTCAATAAATTCTTGCACACCACGTCCAGAAATAGATACTAATTAGCACTCTTTAATCTCTCTAAACAAGTGACTGGGTGCTGGAGAAGTATGGAGAGGCTGTGTTCAAACTCATGTGTTCTTCCTAAAGGGACAGCATTTCTGTAATGACTGCTATAGAGTACTTGGACAGTGTTCCAGTATGTTATTTCATAGGTTTTTACATTCTCTGCTCCACAGGACCAAGAATCAATTATATGGGAGCAGGTCTAATTGATGCATATCCAATTAAAGCCTAAAGAACTTACTTATACTCAATTCTAATAAGATTGCTCTATTTCACATCAGAAGGCTTATATGACAACTGCTTTTTATAAAAATTGTATTAGTCTAGTAAAAAGATAGAAATTACCTTTGTTAACTGTTGACAGCTTTAGTGGTATACTTATAATCCCAACCAAATCTTCAGTTGGCACTAGAGATCGAAGGATTGATCTGATTCGAATAGCTTCACCTTTTCCACTTTGAATAAGCTGTTAGAAAAGGTTTATCAGTTAAGAAATTTAGTACTGAGTAAAACTGGATTTTTTTCCTCAAAATACTGATATTAATGGTTGCTTTTTTTTTTTTGGAAACATCATACGACTTAGAAAAAATGCAAAGAAATTCAATTTACTGCAGCACTCTAAAGGAGTTGGAGATTTTATCTTTTACCTTATATCTTTTTAATCTTTCCTAATTTTGATGTCATCAATAACATAATGGTATTATAAATTTCTAAGAAAGCAAAAAAGTCTATGTGGCTAAGCTTCCTGAGAACCTATCAGATAAAGTGATGAAAGTGAAACTTTCTAAAAGACTCCTGTTACTTACAGAAATATTCTTCCATTATATGCATATAATGTAGATACTATATTTCAACAGTACACAAGAAATAAACATTTTATGGCTTTTTAGAGTACAGTAAATGGCCAGCTTCAGAAATGTCCTCGGCTGTATAAATGTGCAATGCTATTTGTTCATTTGTACTTTAATCCCATAGTCATACAATTTCCCAAACCTTAAAAACATAACAGAGCACAAGAAATCAAAAGTCACTGAATTTTCATGAACAGCTTGTAGGGAACACATCTGTATAGACAGAGTTAAGAAATGCAATAACGTTCACCTCCTGAAGGCAGAAAGCTTTTGAATAGAGAACAGCTTACTTAGACATGTATAGTTCTGTTCAAATATCTCCCACAATTGCTGAGCAAATGACAGAATGAGCTTACGTGCATTTCTGGTGCACAGCGTCCAAGTAAATCTATGAGAGCAGAGTAAAATGACATGATTGCATTGCCCATGTGTACAATCTCCTCCTCCTCCTCCTCCTCTTCATCACTAAAAGGCAATCAGCAATACCAGTGAGTAATTTTGCCAGGCTAAATTTATAGTTCCTCCCTGAAGTGAGATCCATGATTCAGAGACTATAAATCAGACATGCACATTTCCTGTGGCTACACATTAAAGCTTTTTTTGTATCCCTAGAGCTAGGATGCAATTGAATAGTATGGCAATAACTGGCTTATACCAAGCTGTCCTCTTCTTTCACATTACTGTTACCTTCACGTCATTCCACAGTAGCCTTCCCATTTAATTTCTCCATCAGACTTTGCTTCTGTAACTAGCATTCCACTTTATCTAGATCATACCTAATGAATTCCGTATGACAACTGCTTGTGGGTGTGCATCTTTAAAGTTCTGTATTTGTATAATACAGAACCACAGAATGGCCTGGGTTGGAAGGGACCTCACGGATCATGAATCTGCAACCCTCCCACAACAGGTAGGGCCACCAACCTCCACATTTAATACTAGACCAGGCTGCCCAGGGCCCCATCCAACTTGGTTTTGAACATCTCCATGGATGGGGCATCCACAGCCTCTCTGGACAGCCTGTTCCAGCATCTTACCATTCTCATAGTAAAGAACTTCCCCCTGACATTAAACCTCAGTCTTCCCTCCTTCAACTTAAAACCATTTCCCCTTGTCCTTCTGTTATCCCCCCTTTCAAAGACTGGACTCCCCTCCTATTTATAGGCTCCCTTTATGTACTGAAAGACTGCAATTAGGTCACCCTGGGGTATTCTCTCTTCCAGGCTGAACAAGGCAAGCTCCGTCAGCCTGTATTCATAGGGGAGGTGCTCCAGCCCCCTGAGCATCTTTGTTGGCCCTCCTCTAGATCCTCTCCAACAGCTCTCGGTCTTTCTTGTATTGGGGGTTCCAGACCTGGACATAGTACTACAGATGGGGCCTCACAAGGGCAGAGTATTGCAACTACATAATCATTTTCCAAACTACCATTCAAATTTACTTACCCTTCTCTCTTATATCCTTGTGAGGGAAGGTCACGAGTAGGATTCTCTGAGATCCGTATGGCTTCTTGCATAGCTGCCAGCAAACCATTTCCTCCTTCTCCTCTAAGCTCTGGCCCAAAGCACTCTGGTCGTCGAATAAGGAGCTTTACAACAACACTTGCATTTTCTTCAACACTTTCACCTGAAGATGAAAAAGAAATCTTAGCACTATACATGCTTTCTTCTGAAAGGTACATTTTAGTTTGAAGATGAATGAATTTTTTCCTAAATTATATATTATGTATAATATATATGTTATTTTATATATACACATCATAAAATTATATATAATACAATACATACGTATGTATTTTTATTTCTGAAAGCAAAAAAAAAAAAATGTTTGTAACAACAATGATATGCATTAACCTCTCTCTGTCTGTTAATATATTTTTATGGATAGAAAAGTAAATAAAAAATTTTTTTAAATGGATTCTCAAGAGATTTTACTTACTGTTTACAAAAACTGCAAATCTTAGGAATGACAGGTAACGTTCACCCTCTATTGGATTCCACCCGATGTCTGGATATCCTTTAGCTAGCAATACTGGACAACTCTGCAGGCCACAACCCGCCAGGTATGTAACAACCTACAATACAGAAGCAGTCATTTACTCATCCATGCAGAAATTATTTTCTAAAATTATTGCATGATTTTTTATTTAAATAATAGGGCTTTAATGTAATAGCTGTTTCATTTGATAAACAACCATTAGAGCTCAATACTGTGTCAGTCTTAGTTTCTAGTCATTGCTTTTGAGGATGGTATAAACTAGAAGTCAAACATTTCATTTCCAAAACTTTTGTAACTTAATACAACAATATGAAAAAAAAATTAATTTGGAATGCGTAAAGTAGAATAAAATAAAGAATTCAGATTTTTTCACATTAAAGAGGAACAGTTAAAACACTATTCAACAACTACAAAATCACATTTATAGCTACGTATGACTAACTTGTTACAGTAGCAAAGTAAATGTTGCATCAGAAGCTTACTTAGTATACTAACACCAATTCTAACAGATATGCTTTCTTTTTTTTTCTTCCAGAAGATTGATAATTATCATTAAGCAGTTCTCCATGTGTGGAGAACCATAACATTTTGTTAATATGTAAATTCCCAATGCAGCATTTCTTAGCAAGAAGAATATCTTCTAACAAGACACATTTTTGAAAAACAAGAAATGTGGTAAACTGAATTTCTTAAACATGAATAAAATGTTTTCTCAACCATTTAAAAGGAAACTTGGAGGTAACAGCATAGATGTGATATTCATTTTATTTAAAATACGTAAAGGATAACATATGAACATGATTTTAATTCTCAAGTAGATTTTGAAATTGGTAATTCAGTGACTTGCCCAATATTACTTTCCATGAAAATACAAGGGGCACTGGTGATATTCTAACAGTCACTAATGGTGTATCCCAGGATCAAAATTGCTTAACATCTTTATTAACGATACAACAGATTGCACCCTTGTGAAGTTTGCAGATGATACAAAATTGAGAATTATTCTCAATACTGCCTTTATCTAATTAAGATATCTCCTGTGCTCTCACATTCTTTTCATTCATATTCCTGTCATTGCCTTTTCCAAGCTATCCCCATCATACGTCCTTTTATTTACTCTTACCAATTTTTGCCTCTCCCACTGCATATACTGCTGACTAAATATATCACAACCCAGATACCTTCGCTCAATTCTACCTTCATCATGGGATTTTGCCATATTCCACAAAGGTTTTCTGGATGCTCTGCTATCATATTAAATACAGTTTTCTGGTTCCTGTTTCCCACTGATGCATTAGCATGTATCCTATTTTAGTACCCTTGTACCCATCATTCTTTTTTCATCCCTATTCTCCTAATATTTCTCTTTTCTCCTAACCACTGCCAATGCAGCTAAAACTAATACCCTCTACTTTCCTTCTTCATATATCTGCTCTTTTGTTCTCTGAGATATTACCTCCATCCCTATCAATCTCTATGATTTATTTAGGCTATGAGTCCAGTTTTCTTCTTTACCTCTTCTTATTTTATCTGAATTTGTTCCTCCCTTCAAACTATGTTTCTTGACATGCACTTCTCCTTTTTCATGCCTTTTTTTCTTGTTATCTTTTCTATGTGATAACAATACTGAAAGGATACACAAGACAGGAAAACATCTTCTTTTTCTCTTTTACTGTGATTCCCACTAAGTGTAAAGCCAAAGCACAAAAAACATTGTTCAATAAATATTACCTTAAGACAGTACATATCTAGAGCAAGAAAAGATCATATTCAAATACTACTACTGTGATCAATCTAGCCCTTTCCTTCTGCTACAAGTACACTATTGAAAAAGTAGGTCAGAGTGATCACTTGCTTTATCAAGATCTGGTTCTTCCAGTGCTAGTGCAAGCTCATTGTTGTCCATTACAGAGGCTGCTGCAACATCTAGTGGTGTCGAACCTCTCATTGAAGGAAATGCTGCAGAAGAACGTTAAACAAACAAATAAATAAATAAATCATTCAGTTTGCAGTAATCGAAGTCATGCAGCAGAGGGCAGCAATCATACTGGAATCTAAACATATTAATAGCATGTTGTATGTACAGCTGTTCTTCAATCAAGAACATGGTTAGCTTTCAATAATGTTACAGTAAATGCTGAAATCCTTTCCTGTCTTGACATGCACATCCACAAACATACAGAACTATATTATTTTTAAATGCAGATAAAGAAATCATTATTAGCAACACGGCAAACTATAAACAATTTTATACAAGTTTCTTTAGCCAAATAACATTTCAGCTCTGTAACTCTCAGAAGCTGCATAACCCTATCAGTTCGATATTTTTTAATATATCTATATTCAAGTAAAAGAGTCACCTTCAAACTGCAATGTTACCTGTTTTATTTCACTAATTCTTTTCCATTTTTGGTGTTCAATATGGGAAAATATGGTCTTAGAAATAACAGTATGAATAGACAAAACATTGTAAAATCACATGCTATCTTGTCTTACTATACTTTACTAACATAACTATCTACATAGCCAAGAGAATTTTCCTTGAGCTAGTGCATACACATCAAAAATCAAACACCCAATCAAATATCCATTCCAAAATAAAAATAAGAAATTCATATTAGTGGAATAAATTTTAGAGGAGAAGGGGAACATCAACAGCAAAAAAGGCGTTTATATTTATTGCCCAGATGAAATAGATCAGCATCAAACACAGTTAATTTAATCTTAGATTTCCAATGATAGTTATACCAAACGGAACAAATGTAGATTTGGTCCTAAATCGTTCTGTGTTAAGGCTACTCGGTTTCTATTATAATTCAGAAACACAAAGATGAAAGGAAAACAGTGAAGAAAGTAAAAAGTGCAAGGCTTCATCACACACTTCAAATTGCTATACAAATTACACAGTTACTCCTTGTCTTGGTTTTAACTATTACAGCTATGTGACATACCCAACCCAACACTGCTGTTTTCCAGTAAGTAACTGAGATGCTCAAACATGGCTTTTTGGTTTTGACGACTAATGCGACAGAAGTAGCACAGGAATCGACAACAGCTTGCCACCATCTTAGGAAAAGCGATCTGCTGAAGAAGAATGTTGACAAAGCAGTGAAAAATGTTAATTACCAATCTGTTCTAATTTTTCTTCCCACATCCTTAACAAGGAAAGCATAGCAAAGTTACCAAGGTGATAGGCAAACGACAGTTGCTTTTGTTCTAATTCAAGAAAGGATCTGCATTTCCTTTTAAGCTTTGTGTTCATTAGACCCTTAGGTTTAAAACGTTGGAAAATCATTTTGCAAGGAACTATGGAGAACATATCAGAAAGAAAAAACTGAGACTTATTTCTCAACTCTCTCAAAAGCAATCTGCAAACTAGTGAACACGGCTATACAAAATGGTATTATAGCAACAAGCTCAGTCACCAAATACTAGATCACAGCAGAATAAAACATTTGAAAACCTTAGTTTATCCTCCCATACTCATTACAGTAAGAATACAGAGTCCTTACAAAAAATATGTCTACTATTACTATTACTACTTTCTTCTATGTTGCTCAATGAATAGGCCTTGATAATATAGATTAACATCTTCAATGTACAATGCTTTTTTGATGGTTGTTTTAAGGTTTTCCTACCAGATCTATTAAAATTACCAATATATAGCACTTAAAGTGTCAACCTCAGGTGCAGATTTGCATCCTAAAGATATTCACAATATCAGGGAGAAAATCCATGATCACCAAGAAGGATTATTTTTGTAATAACCTGACCAGCACCCTTTAGACAAAAACAGGAAAAAATTCTATTTCTTTCTTTCTTTGTTTCTATCATCTATCCAAGTAATCTATAATATTCTACAGCATACATTATATTCTCCAATATCTAAGATGATAGCTAAACTTCTGAAACAGAATATAGTGTGTATTCTTCCTGTGATTGTCATGTCTCCTTCAGTTTATACCTTGCAACAATAAATAACATTATTTATATTTTATTATAGAAAACATAATAAATAATGCCTCTTTTACAACACAATTCTCATTCTAAGTAAAGCCTTTTCACTTGAGACAACAGGTTTCTGGGGAAAACCGGTTACACAATTAAAAGCTGTATGATATGCAATATCCATTCAGATAACTTCTGTGGAGTTGATTTGATTAACCGCAGTTTTATTTTTACACAGGTCTTTTTGATAATCTATGTCCCATATGGCTATTTCACTCATGAAGGTGCTATTATGTACAAGTAGCATTTCTATTTTTAAACATGATAGATGAAAATGAATGAAAATTATTTATTCCCTCATGAAGACATTCAACAATGCTTCCACATCCATAATTTACAGGGATATAGAGTGTGTGACAACTTTATTTAGAGAATTACAGTAAGCAGAATGAATGTAAGAAAAATATTTTAGAAATTGCTTATTATTGAAGGTCATCTGAACAAAAACATAGTTTAAAATTTTTCTAATATAAAAGAAAAGATTTTGAAGTAATTCTGAGTGTCAGAAGGAGCATTGCTTGAAACTGAATGAAGAACCAACATCAGAAATCAACATTATGGTTCCAAAATTCTGAGAACAAAAACGCAGTCTTTAAAATAACTGTTTTAGGCTTTTATCCACTAAAACTTAACTGAGATGTAGAAATGGAAAGTTTGCTTGTGTTTTTTCATCAACAAAGTACCTTTCTGGGGGTCTGTAAGTGGATACTATCAAAGTATTTCTAAGTTACCGAGATACCTTCAGCTACACCATATTCCACAGACTTCAGATGTTTCTAACTCATTTATTAATATCACAGTTGGAAGGAAGCCTGGCATGAGTTTCCTTCTGTTTGGACAGACAAATTTTTACCTTCTAACTGTTCCTCTAGAGAAGCAGTGAATTGTAACAGTTCCAGATCAATGAGCAATGTTTCTGGATTCCCCACACACTTCATAGAGACAGGTACAGAAAATAAGATATTCTGGATGGCCAGAAAAGTTAAAAGCCGTTACCAACCAAGTTACTAATTTTTTTCAGATCTGCATTGCTCATAAAAATATTACAGTAAATTCTGTGAAATATTTAAGTAGATTTGCATTATAAAAATTCTTTATGATAACATTCTCACATAGAACTGGAAGGCACTGTGGTGCAGTTTTGGTGGGTATTTTTTGTCACTTCTGATTTCATGTACAAACACTACAGCAAAAACAGAAGGTTGTGACATCTATAAATTAGAAAACTATTAACCAGACAATAACTAATTGTAGCTTGCCTGACCTGGCAAAAAAACAAAAAAACAAAAACAAAAAAAAACCCCCCACAAAAACCAGCAGTGGGAGCAGAGGACAATTGCCTTTTTGGAAGGGATGGATTAACATTAAAACACCAGGCACAAATGAGAATAAAAATTATAAACCCACTTCACTTCTAACTTTCCTCAGGTAGCTGGAGGAATGTTCAGTTATGCCACTGTACCTTTAAACAAACATACAGATATTCAAACATAATACTAAGCACAGCTTTGCAAATTATAGTTCAGTTCAATAAATTGAAATTGAGTATTCAAAATAAAGTTGGCGTAAGTTAACTAAGCATGCAGTTTACTGTTAACAACACTTGATCTAAGCTGAAGATGTTTTCCTGGCAGACTTAGGCCTCCCATGTATGAACCTAACTTATATATTTAATTTAAAATAACAATAAAACCTTTTAAGGTACTATTAAACAAAATACCTATAACCTTTTACTAAAAAAATAATAATTCATAGAACACTGGACATGTATTCTTAATTTTAAGAACTTTTCAATTCCTTATGTTAATTAAGAATCGTTAAAACTGGACAAGCAATATCAGTCATATAGAGGAGATATATTTATCTTTGGATGCATCCTCTTTAACATCCTTTTATACCTTTGCAAAGGTTAAAGATGCAAAACTAACAATATAATTACAGTGAAATTACCTGAGATTTATCTCCTCCAAGCACATTCACCATCACATCCATAACTGTCTCATGCATGCCCAAGACTCTCATTAAGTTAGGATGCTGATAAAAAACCTTGTTGTTCATTATATCTCTAAAGTGGGAGAAAAGGCAACATCTTTAAGAAATACTATTTTCATTTATTAGAGATTTTAGAAATATGCGCTCATAGTAGTAACGGGATTTTAAATTCTCAGATTTCAGTATAAAACAAAATCATCTGACAAATAATTAACATTAAAATATGCTGTCATTTCTCTTTCACAAATTCTATATAATAACAATCTAAACTTTTTTATTATTTAAAAATGGCATTTCTTTCCTCTTTTCCTCTCCATTTCATCTTTAAATTCCTCTTACCACCTGTTCTGTTTAAAGAAAAAATATATTCTGTTATGATCTAAGTGGAAAAGAATATATTCTATTATGTTGTAAGTAGAGAATGGGGATCAATAAATCCAAATCCAATCTTGCCTCTGCAGAAACGCTGCTTAATTCATTTTCTCAGACCATAAAGCAGAAGATACTAAAGAGACTTATTTTTCAAGGTTAGCAGTTAAACATCTTTCATCAACATCTCTGAAATTAAGACTATCTGAGAAAAGATGTAAAATGAAATAAGAGTTCTTTTAAATAGGAATATTTTAACAATTTCATTCTGTACATTCTCCTTCTAACATATTCTGGAATTCTGTACTTTTGTTTAATAATCCAGAACACAATTTATGTGTTTTCATGGGAATATGAACTGCAAAGAACAAAAAATCATGCTTACTTTTTAAATGAACATAGATAACTGGTAAAGGAAACAGAACCATAACATTTAACTCAGGTAATGGGGGCTACAGACATGCCCAGTTTAGATGAAAGTTATCGTTAATCCCATTAGAAATCTCAGTAATTTTACAAACTCAGCAACAGGGACAAATTAAGTAATACTGTCACATACTAATTAATAAGCTGTTTCTATGTATTGCCCAATTCAACTGAAGAGACTATTATTTTCAATTTTTACAAAAAAGAAGCCTGCAATTTCTACAGCGAAATAGTAAGAGTAGTGCCAGTTCCTTACAACCGTTACAAAGGAGAGAAACTGTTCAGTGTTCCTGATGAAAGACGAATATAGTTCTTAGATAATCTTACAACAATCATTTTCTTTTTAAATACTCTATTTTAATTTTAGGCAATTCATTTTTCTGTGATATATGTATGTATATATATATGTATATTTACTTCCAACATGAGTGTCCTAATCTTGCAATTTTTTCACATAAGAGGAGTACTAGGCATGCACAAAACTACTACTACTTCAGAAGAATAGTTTCATAACATGAATGGAGAAAAATATTCTCATACTACAGCAGGGATTACATAAAGGCAAAGTCTTACAACTCTGAAGCTATAAGGGATAAAATAAGTAGTCTTCTGTGTTCAAGTACTTTGAGTTACCATTGATACCATTCTAACCAGCTTGAAACATTTCAGATCTTTGAAAGGAAAACAGAAACAGCCTTGCTGTTTCTGCCTAGCTGCTTGTAAAAACTTGCCACCTACAAAGATAGCAGCAAATCTATTCGCTTATATGTGAAAAAATAACGTGAGCTTTAATTTAGTGTGGTATTGACACCAATGACGACATAAGTCACCTGTTTACCCTAGATCTGCTAAAGCATGTTTTTCTACTAAACATCAACAACAACAAAAATACTCACTGGGCTTCACTGCTGTAAAAACAGTCCAGTTTCTTTAGGTGAGGAGATACTTTGGTTCACAGAAAAGAAGTTTGACACAGTTCATACTGATAGTGAGATCAGTTGGAGCCATACTAAAAAAGTCTAATACACATCAGCATTTCATTACAGCAATAATTTTCATCCAGGATCTAAAGTGGCTGGATTTACCAGTATAATAGAAAGTATTATTCAAAAATAAAATGATGTTAATTGCATACCCTAATCCATTAATCATTAGGAGTTCCTCTTCTTTTCCCATTCTGACACTGAGAAGTGAGCGAATTTGGCCCAGTGCAGCAAGCAGATTAATGGTATCCTTCACAGAGGCAGCACTAATAGTGTATGCTTTCCTCAGAGCTTGAAGTAGCTCACCAATGCTATCATATTGCCTACGCAGGAGAGTGTACATAATCCGAACCAATTCTGGATCTTGAATCTGATCTTCTTGGGACCAGCGCACCATAGTCTGGGATATGAGTTCCTTCAGTGTAGCTAAAATAATAAAATACAAAAAATATTACCAGCTATTACAAACAAAAAATTCAAAAACATACATTACAGTAAAGTATCAGATAGTAGTAGACAATAATGCAGTTGTAAGAAAGCAAAAGAATATTAGCAGAATAGAATTTGCAGCAGGAAAAATAATGATGGATCTTTCAAAGTAAGTCTGATGCTCCTGAGAGATGGAAAATAAGAAACTTAAACGTAGTGTCCAAATTAATACATGACTGTTAACAATGAAAACTTCTTGGCTTAACACAACCCCAGAAGTCATCCTTGTAAGTGTTATGCTAAATTATTGTTTTTTAATTTCATTTATATATTAATATTTATAAAATAGCTCTAATTTCAGAGCTTTTTCTATTGCAGACGTTGTCACTAGCAATGACTCCTACGTCATCTTACAGTGCCAAAGAAACATATTTTTGATGAACATCAGTCTAGGTTTGGAACATACAGAGCCCCCTTCCCTCCCCACCACCACCCTCCCCCCCCCAGAGTCAAGATAAGATAAGATGCCTTGTGAAGCTTTTCTGATTAGTGCATTTAATGAATGTTTAGCTATTTTGTTGTTCAAACAAAGGATCTCCACTGTCTTCAAAAGATGACAACCTACCTGGACACATCTCAGAACTGTATGATGATGCATATGCACTAACCGGAAAGGCAAACGGACTTAAAAGAGGGAATTTAAGCTGTATTTCCCATCCATTTTGGCAAAGTCACTATCCCTTGGGAATATATTTTATAAAAGTTTGTACCGTATTGAAGCACACAACCCATATTGCTTGGAGCAGTTCTATGTTGGATACATTTCCTACACAATGACAGTGAAAACAATCTTTCTAAGCCCTGAGTTTAGGAACTTCACATGAAAACTAAAACCATGCTCCCGTCCTTATTATTAAAAATGTTCATTGTTTAGACTAACTGGAAGAGGTTATCTTCACACTAATTATTTCTTCTCTCTTTCAATTTACTTAAAGATGTATTAATAGAAAACCATCATTAGTTCTCCAATTGTGTTACAAAAACAGGCTGTAACTCTATGGGAGACAGATTATATTAAGGCAGCTCTATTATTTTATTAAGGGCAGTTCATGAATAAAAATATAACACAAGCATTTTTTGAAAATGCTAACTTTCTTCAATCAAGACAGTTTCTTCTGTCAGTACTATGGCATATTCTCCTAATTATTGCACTAAAAAATCTACTCCCCTAGAATAACTAACACCTTCCAAGAACTTTGCAACTCACAACTCATTGAATGTTACTCATTTCAGGTTATATAATAAACATAACAATGATTATAAGGAATAACAATGACAGCAAGAAATATTTTATTCAAAATAATGTAGCATATAGGATTTTGCTACGGTGAGGAAAAATATCATTTGATTCTACCTAAATGGTTATGTTTTCCAGTTCAGCTGCAAAAGCATTTGCACTGAATCAATTTTACTGCATTTTTACACACTTGAGTTAACCATCAGATATTTTCACCTAACTAAAAGATAGTTATAATTTTTAGTACAAACATAATATTTCACAGGAAACACATTCACATGAAGTGAACAAACATAAAACAAATTGTTTCCTTGAATTTTCTGTGCAGAGATACCCATATGTAAGCACAACTTACATTGTGTCCTGTCTTTTTCATACTTTCTCTAGTTTTGATAAGGTTTTCCTATAAGAAGTGTTACTGCTTCTCAGATTTTAGTATCTTGGAAGTCCTGTCACCATAACTGACAATAATTCATTGTTTATAATCAAGAGTTCTAATTTGCTTTAAATAAATATTTTACAAACTTATCGTTAACACTAGTTTAAAGTACTGGCATTCTTCTCTATTTGAGAACTGAAATGAACACATGATTAGAGAAAAGGGTAATTTATTTGTAGAAAAAAGTTCCTTCCACATGCCTTGATTACGAATACTCAGAGAATTTCAGCCTTAGCAACACGTACACACAACTCACACCACTTCTTGATTTATGTACATAGAAGTATTGGGATACTTCATGTCCTTATTTCTTTCTACTTCCTGAATTCCAAATTTCCTGGTGTGGAGAGGAGAGATAGAGGGAGAGATGACGGAAGTTCACATGTGGATTACATAATTCAGTTTTCAGCTACTTCCTCATAGGTTTTCCATCATCCTTTGAGTGACATCAGTATACATATGAATGTCCATATGTACATTAATGTTATGCATTATTTTTAAGGAGGACTTCCAACCTGAAGAAATTATCTGAAATATCTAGAAATACTGAATTATCTAGAAGAACAGGTCCTGTAGTATCACTTGTCCAACTTGCATTTCTTACGATTCAAGGCCCCAGTATGTATTAAATTCATAACCTGTTATTTCAGCAAACACCACATTTCCCTGGGCTTTAAAGACTGAACAGGCTGATCATGTAACAGATGTTCTGAGTTATGAAACAACTTTTTTTGTCAAATCTCACACAACTCTTGATGGAATAATTATCTGAAATGAAATTAATGGTCCAGAGTATGTACAAAGATCTGTTGTCAGATTGCAAGTAGAAAAGAAGCACCTGCTAGCACTGTTAATTGAAATACTATCTTCAGGTCATTGGCACAGTTCTGCACATGATATTTTATGGATATTGTAGAAACTTAGAGCTGGTAAAAAAATATCCTAATTGACAAAGGCAAGGAGCAAGCTCAGCAAAAACTTACATTCTAATGGAAGAACTCTTTACTCACCATCTATAGTCACTACTAAGGAAAATATTAGAAACAAGTAAATATATGACAAGAAAACCAAAAGCAGACGTAGAGATTCGTACCATATATAAAATTCATCAGAGGCAAAGCATAGGAATGGAAGTCAAATGACCTGCTCAAAGCAGCTCAAAAAAATACTTAGACAGTAGAGAGGAACAGTAAAAGAACTGTCTTGCCAATTGAGTAATAGGGTGTGAGCACATACATATAAAGGAATACAGTTCAGAATAACAAGTCTGTCATTTCAATTGTTTCAGAATGTTTCTGTGCATGCATGTATGTGTCTGCATGCATACATACCCTAAGATGTGGGAAGGAATATATACACTTCTTTTGCTATAGTTTCTTCCCTGCCAGCAACAGAATGAAGCACAGTAAATAATTTATTAGGAAGAAGCAAGAGACAAAAAAAAAAAAAGTATTTTCAAAATGGAACATAAAATATTGCAAAGATGAAATAATGACAAACTGCTACTCTACTGAAGCAAACAGAACTTGAGATAACTTTAGCATGTAGGGCATTCCTATCTGCAGCTTGGAAAAAACAAACAAACCAAAAAGCTCTGTTTTCCTCCCAAGCGGCAAGGAAGTTCAAGTAACTCCTGTAATAAGCACTAGCAGAAAGTCATGTGGACCATTTTCTTATTTCAATTCTTCCTTTAATTAAAAGCAATGCATCTTTGAGACATTAGTAATATATGCAATAGGCTACTTTCAGCTTTTTATCACTAAATCAACTGCATGCAGTTATCTATTCTTCAGTTAATACCAATATTATTCCTCAAATTTGTTAACCAACAAATAACATTCTTCCAAATATTCTGAAGAAATGATCAGTTACTATGCATGACTTTTTCTTCTTTTATTTATTTATTTACTGTCACAAACATGCTTTGTTTTTCTGAAAATCCAGCATTTTAGAGGACCAAAACTGGTTTGCAAAAATGTATTCAGTTTGTCTGGGATGGAGTTAACTTCCAGAAAACCATCCATACAGTGCTGTGCTTTTTACCTGTGGCTATTTTGCACCAGTGTTTCGGCTATGGCTGAGTAGTGCTGGCACAACGTCAGAAAGCTGTGCCTCCAACTCTCCTGCCACAAAAAGGCCAATAGGTTGGAGGTAAGCAAGATTTTGGGATGGGACAGAAAAAGCTAGGGACAGCAGATCTAAAGTGACATTTCATACTGTATGATTTCATGCTCAACAATATCTGATTCAGCCACAACTTCTTTTTTTCTTTCCGCAGAAACTAACTTGAATTCAAGAGTAAAAACATTCAACTTTCAAACTTTGCAGTTTTCTTTTAAAAAAGGATACAGAACATATGTATATGTTATGAATTGATCTATATATCATGTGTCAATACCCATCAACCTTCACAGTGCTTTGCAGCATGTAGTGTGAAGGCTTATTAAGAAGAAAGCTCATTAACCTATCTGCCTGGTGCCATTCAACAGAGCTGGGACTGTTTGGCCTACAGGTGGAATCTCATCAATGTATATACATATCTGAAAGAGTGGATGTAAACCAGATGGAGCCAGGATCTTCTGAGTGGTACTCAGTGAGAGAACAAGAGGCAATAAGGACAAACTAAAATACAAGAGGTTCTGTCTGAACATCAGGAAGCATTTTTACTCTGACGGTAAGATAGCACAGACACAGATAGTCCAGAAAGTTTACAGAGTCTCCAAGTTCAGGGATATCCAGATTAATGATATCTAGACAGAATTTTGCCCAGGTCCTCAACTTTAGAAACACATGTAACAAGGGCTGCTCTGAAAGTAATGCCTCCTATTTTATTGTATTGACCCATTAGGGAAGTGGATGTTGGTGGTTTGGCAGTAGAGGTTGAGCCTTCCCACAAATATTCCATTATTTTGTTGCTGTGCAACAGATGACAGTGGATGGTCAGTCTGACTGAATGGCATCTGACATGGTGTCTCACTCCAATTTATAGGAGGGAGAGGAGGTTCTTTAAAATATATATACCTGGCGTGAGATTAGGAAACAACGGTTCAAATGTTGGTCCGACCAGTTTATTACAAATGTTAATAAGGGAGATGAAGAAAGGGGAGGACGGATACTATTACAGATTGGGGTAATGAGGAAGGGAAGAAAGGCAATAGAAAAGATAGAAAATAGAATCAAGGAGTCTTCATAGATACAAATTAGGATGATGGGGAAGGGAAGAAGGCCAGCAGAAAAGATAGGGAATAGGAGCAAGGAGTCTCTATAGGAAGCAAGAAGGAGATAGTCACCACCATGGGTCCGGCATGGTTCATGGTTCGGTCGTTGCTCTTCAGTAGAAGTGGGCTGTTGGGTGTTGTTGTGTTGACGAGGACAGTGACCACCGCGACAACAACGATGATAACTATGATAATTGCGATGGCAGCACAAACTTATTTATAAGTCCAGAGTGGTTGAGTCAGCCTTTTGGAATGACAGCTTCTGGCTTTTGGATCTCAGTACGAACTCCTTTTGTTCCTATCTCCCTGGCCTTGCCAGCAGATAAGAGGGAGTATGGAGACGCCAACTTGTATCTTGCCTTCACAAGATACGATGGTATCATTCCCCAGTCTCCCATAGCAGACTTTGGTCACAGGACAGATCTTCTGCCAGTAAACAGTCCAGCAAACAGTCCGGTAAACAGTAGTAACAATCTGGTCACACAAGGCTACAAATTCCATGCTACCTATTTTTTGAGACTGCATAGAAGAAATACCTGTCCTCCATCAGTTGGTCAGAATTCAAAACAAAACCTTGCATGTTAAAAGCTAGCTCTTTAAAAAACAAAACAGCAACTGGAAAAGAATCTTGTCACACGTATCTTGGTAGTGTATCTGTGTAGTAGACATCTTCTTATGGAGGAATAGAAATTTAAAATAGAATTAGGCTGTAAAGAAGACAGGTTTGGGATTTCAAAAAACACCCACAGACCTATAAAAGGAAACATGTCAAATTCAGAATTCTTGAGTCAAGTTCAGTGTGCCATAATTGATTTTTTCCTCCTTTCTTTTATTCTAATATGCAAATTTTCAAACAAAACCTTAAGGATCTTGATCCAAAATATTCTCCACACTTTAACTCCCTGTTTAATGATACATCTAATACATTCAATATGTAGAATAACTGTTCTAATAGGTAAAACAAAGATAAAGAGGTAGTCTCCTTCTTCAGTACATTATGAATTTTCATTAGCAAATGAACTCGTGTTAATCACATAACATTTCCATCACTTGTATCACAGAAGTATTTATACAGAAATAAAACTTACTAGGTGATTTATCTTCTTCTTCCCTGGGCTCTATTTTTTCTGGTTTTGGTGGACCTTTGATTTTGTATATTAATGAACGAAGTTTGCCAGTCAAGGAGGAATCTTCCTCTTCCTCTTCCTCCTCTTCTAGTGGAATACCTTAGCAGGTAATAAAAATAATAAGAACAAGTGTTAAGTATTTTAAGATGAACTCCTTTTATATTTCAAAAATGCAAGTATCTACAGAGCAATTCTTTAACCAGCAAGTTTCATGTAGGAAAAAAAGGTGTGTTAAGGCCAGCAACCTTAAGACGTTAGCTACAGCAGCACTGCTCAGAAATAAATTACATTTATTTCAGTACACACACTTCTTACATCCAGATTTATACTATTTAAAGAGGTGGTAAGTGTCTTTTTGACTACTGTGTTATGTCACGTAAGCAGTCACTCCTCCTCCTGTTTATATGCTCCCTTCAAGTACTGGAAGGCCACAATGAGATCTACCCAGAGCTCATTGTTTATCTTCTCCAAGATAAACAAGCCCAGTTCCCTCAACCTTTTCTTCAGAGGAGAGGTGCTCCAGCCCTCTGATCATCTAGTGACCCTCCTCTGGACCCACTCCTAGCGCTCCGCATCCTTCTTGTGCTGGGGGACCCAGGCCTGGATGCTATACCCCAGATAGTGCTTCACAAGAGCTGAGCAGAGGGGAATAGAGTTAAGACAGTATCAAGAGAGGAGAAAGCAGCATCTTATTCACTCTGCTCCATACCAGATATCATTCATTCTCCATCTTCTGAGAGCTGCAACCCATTCAGAAACTGACCAGCTAGTTTTGCTTTCAGTTAATTGCTTAATTCAAATGGTAGAGGTCTGTGCACTGGAACACATAGTTTTAACCCAGGTAAAGGAACGAGTTAAGTGTAAAATTGGTGTTATACAATACAATCTGCTTTAAATTTGTTTTGTTTACAACCAAGAAACTGTACACAAAAATTATGATAGAGGATTATTATTTTGCTGTCAACTTTAATCACTCACAGTTAGGACATACTAGGATTATGACTGCCTGAGCAACTTTAATTCAGACTATTTGTGTATATTTGCTATGATGAGGCCTTTAATTACTTGATTGCATACATATTTTTCCATTTAGACTGCAAAGTTTACGTAGTATTAAAAAGCTGTTTAAATATTCCAAGCACAACTCATACTCAGTTTTATCTGCAGCTGTGACAGCTTTGTACTGACTTTCAGGACTAGGCCAGGATGCAGATTTATGGAGTATTTATTCGGAGTAATCCCCTATGATAAATCTGTACAAAGTCATGAACATGGTTCTGTTTAGGATCCAGAAGATCATTACAGTACTTTAATTGCTGGACTACTTTCTCATCTCCTTCAACGTACAAATTAATAAGGTAGTAAGCAAAAGTATGCCTCTAAAATACTACCAGCAACAAGACTTCACAGTAACAAGGAAGATATTTCCAGCTAAGGTGGGATCTCAATAATCTTCATCCTGGAGTCCTCAGAGAACTCCGTGTTGCCAAATATCTTTGAAAACCAGAAACATGATCAAGTGCTAACTGAACAGGGAAGACCACATTATCATTCTTAACAAAAACAGGTAGAATATAGAGCAGCTGAAAAGATAAGCACTTTAATGCTTGGAAGAAAAATGCTGGAATCAAAGAAACAAAGTTTCTGATAAACACTTAAAAGAAAGGATCAATGACAACCAACACAGGATTGTCAAGAGCATATCACATTAAACTAACATAATTTCCATCCATAACATGGTTAGCCTTACAGATACAAATCTTAATCTTAGTATCATCCCACACAATATCCTCATACAGAATCTGATGAAAACAAACTAGATTGTGATGTACACAAACTAAATACTGGCCCATTTTATGTTAGGTTCTAGGCTAGCTGAAGTAAATTAATTGGCTTATCACAAATTCACAGCTAGACAGTTGCTGGAGATTTTAACAGCGTACCCAGAAATATGATCACAAGCAGAAGATTTAGCAATACAAGTACAGAATCAGGGGACTCATTATAGCTACTAAAAGTAAACACAAACTGTTTATTATTTGTCACTAAAATAATATAATAACATGAACTCAGTAAAACTGGCTTTAAGGGTAATGAGTAAAGAAAGAACTAACAGACTGTATCAGCAAACATTTAAAAATGACCTCAAGCAAATCGAGGAAGTAGGAGAAAGAAACTAACATTATTATGCTCTTCTTAGCGAAGAACTTTAGATGCTGTCAACCCACTCTAATGACCCTGTTCTCTTCTTGAACAAGATTTGTGCCATGAACCATAGGACCATGAAAGGCACTGGAAGAATAACCATGACACCAAGAAGGCAGATATGAAAAAGTCTATCAATTTTAACTGCATGATTATTGGGAATGAGCAGTAATAATTGACTGACTTGACTATAAATATTAGCATCATGGTAAATGGTATAGCAGTTCCATGACTGCCTTAATTAGACTAAGATCTCAATGGACTAAAGAAATAGTTTGAGCATCACATATCAAATGAGATTATTTAATCAATCGAAGTTACACAGAATATTTTATTTAGTTCACCCTTGCGTATACCCTAAGGAAATTCAGGTTCAGCCTCCGGAGGAAAAGCAGGCAACTCATACTGTAAGCTTCACTCCAATAGTGTCTTATAATGGATATCATGTTTACGTATATATCAGGAAACTCAGCTAAAACAGCTATCTATTATTAGATACCCCATATCTATTATTTTTTATTTAATTTGCCACTACTAAGTTTCACAGCCATAATGCAATTTCAATTCCTTTTATCTACTTCCACATGTACGCACATCTATATAAATCTTTGAAGGTAACCCAGCCTTCTTTTTTTTTGGATGATTTTTGCTATTGCTAATTGAGTCTAAAACCAACACATTAACAGAAAAATACAAGAAAATATTTAATAAATACCTAACAATGAAACCTGAAACAATGTCACAGGCTTTCTGTATTTTTGGTAGCATGTAACAGAAGTTTTTCAGAAAAAAATGAGCATGTAGAGAGAAAAGCATTTACAAAAAAAAAAAAAAAAAAGGAAAAAAGACAAGGAAAAAGGGGAAAAAAGGGGAAGGAGGGAGAGAGGAAGCATTTTTATTTTATAACTGATCTGATAAACCTTGTTACTCACCACAGTGAATTAGAAGATCATCGTGGAAGTCATATAGTTCATCCCGAATCTCCTCTGGACAGGGACAATCCTCTCCCAGTTGAAAGTTCAGCAGCATGTTAATCTTTAAGGGTATTTAAATATGTTAAAGGTACTGAGCCTAAAACACAACCTACTATATAGCCATACTTAAATCAGCATAAAATATAGATTTTTAACACACATTACTGAAAATTGTATGGCAATATTCCTTTGCAATTTTTAGGTATAACTGTCATAAAAATACAGCACACTTAATAATAAAGCTATTTCCTGAATGTAGAAGATAAATACATCCAACATACTAATGCCAACACAACACTAATCTCAAGTCAATACAACATGATAACAAAACTTATTAACTTATCTTCTAGAACTGTCTGAATCATAGTTCCCCGACGTTGGATGAAAATGTTCAAACTGTCTACGCTCTTGAGAAACCCAAAACCAACTGCAATCTAGAGCTTGATTTCTGGAGTACTGGAATAAGCATTTTGACATTCAGAATTTTGTGGCATCTTAATCAATTTTATCTCAAGTTCAGTTCTGATTCTTTAGTAGCTGCTATGGCAGTATAGAAGTCAGAACTCTTATCATTACACTAATGTTCAGATTCAGTCATTTGTTTAATATTACCTGTTCTTGTGGAGGAGATCGAAATTCCTTAGTCTTCTTGGCAGTCAAAGCTGCGGACATGTTCAAGGCTTGCATGAGTTCATTATACCTGTACTTCTGATTATATTGCAATTTTGATACATAGTGATCTGCAAATGATACAATTGCTTCCACTCTGTGTTGCAGCTCACAGTCACAGAAATAATTGAGTAAGTGGCACATCTAGAGTAGAAAAAACAGATAAATTCAACAGCTTAGCATATTAAACTCTGAGGAATAGCTATACCAGATAATATAATAATATCAAATTTGGTTATTAAGATGAAGCCATACAGCAGATTTTAATAAAGACAGCCAAGATTCCAAAATTTTTAAAATGAAGACCAGACAAAGTATTACCTTTCTTTCATTGATAGCACAGCACATATAATATGTTTATATTAAATGGTCACCTGAAGCTTAACAGATTCTGGTAATCTCGTCTGCAATAAGCCCTTTGTAGGAGCTTTTGTTTCTTTTACTGCCTTTTCTCCAGCTTCTACAGCTTTTTCTTCAACTTGTGTAACTTCTTCCTTCTCTGTCTTCTCTTCTGCTTCTTCCTTGTGATCTCCGAAGACATTGGGATCAATGAGGATTAACACCTGCTTCACATCATCATCATCAAAAACTCCCATTACAAGCAATGTTGCTATGAGTTTAAGAACAGGAACAAACTGGAATGCAATATGTCCTCCAACAGGGTCTCGTATATGAGAACCACTACACTGTACTGCCTCTGTCAACATACTTATAGCTTTGGATTTAAGTGTGTCAAGTGGAATATCTGGGCTGGATGTCTGATGTTCTTCAGAGGTTACAATAAAGCAAGGAGTAGAAAAATTAAAGCTTGGTTTGAGACAAGTGCTAAGCCCTACTCCAGGTAAACCATGCTTCTTTGTTTCATCAGGATATAATTTAATAGTTCGAGTTTCCTCTGTAACTGGAATGATAAATTCATTGTTCATCATGAGCTTGGCTTGCTTGGCATGGTCCAAATGAATACTAATGAGCAAGTCATAGAATCCAGAACGTAGGAGTCCAGGCAAATACTGATTATCTATTGTGTAAAATAACTGAGATATATCTACATGGCTACAAAGTGCATAAGCAACTCTAGTGTTACCTAGAGCACAAACTGAGCTATAAAGTTTTAAAGTGTGATAGTGAAACTTCATCAAATCTTCTTGTTCACATAGTTCCAAAATATCAACACATCTGTTACGAAAAAAAGAACAGAACACTCATCAATTTCACGAATTATTTTTTTTAAGTTTATAATCTGTGCATATTTTAGCCCGTTCTAGTTTAAACCATTACAAATGATATTAACTAACTTTATTATACGAATCCCATAGCAAATGTGGTAATATTTCAATGAGATTATTTAAAATTAGCACTGAATGTAACAGGATGAAAAGATCCATGACAGAGAAGATTCTTTGGGAGCTACAGTAAATCATGTCTTAGTTTTTCAAAGTCATGTACTCAGAATGTTGAAACTGTAGATCTTTTTTTCCCCCTCGATGAAGCACAGTATTAATATTATTGACTCTTTTCTTGAATTTATTGTCATTAATGATAAGTAAAATTGGCTATTAATTTACAAAAATAACTTAAATCTATAGTTTTTAAACTGGCTTTTCTGTTTCGCTTTTGTTTATAGGCCGACTTATCATTAGTTACAATATTTGATATTTTAATACATCTTTATTATCATCACTGAAGGCAAAACAAAATATAAGGAAGTCAGGACCTCATCAATAAGAGCAAAAAAAAAAAATTCATGTAAATTTAAAGCAGATGAAAGAGAAATAGATGACATAGTTTTAATAGATAAGCAATCAGCAGAATTATATTTGCATGTTCTTTATATTTTTCAGTCTTACAATATCTTTGTGTTTAAAGGTCTAGAGATTTAAGACAGATTATGTTAAATTTTAAAGGAAATCAAGTAGTTATGCTTTCCCTTACTTAATGCAAATATCATCACATGGCGTTAAAATTGTTTGGCCTCTTTTACCTACTTAAAATTCATGAATACAATTTTATAGAAGATAGGATGACGAATTCTAACCAACCCTAGTCCTAGCATCCTCCAACTCTAGTTCCTTGAAAATGTACCTGTTTTCCTCTGGGATATGAAGTGCCATCATCTGCAGAGGTTCCAAACACTGCACAACCCAGCCATGACGTTCACTGACACGCTCTGTTTCTACTTTTAGAAAGCTGTTAGGCATTCTACTCCATAAAACAGGTGTAATTGTTTGCACATCAAGGCGAGGGGGACACTGAGGAACAGGATTTCTTTCCTCACTCTTAAAAATTGCTGCTGATAAAGGCATGGTATTCTGAAAGAAAGGGTATTAGAATTATTTTTGTAACATCTTGTAACTTATAATATCAAAATGTAAAGTAATTTATTAATAGCAAAGAACTCACAGAAACGTGAGTTATTGTAACAAACATTTTAAAAACTACCAATACGGTGCTCTCCTCAAATACATCCAGTTTATTTTGACAAACACAGCTTTAATTTATGATCAATTACCTTCATAAATGTATTAGGTATACAGAAGAAATTTGTTTACATTTTAATCAAATGAAAACTCTTGTCAAAAATTCAGTCTTCCTAAAAAATTTCAATTCAGCAGAAATTTCTGTGGAAACAGATTTAAAAGAGCATATTTAAAGAAAATAGTTAATACCTTTAATTTACCAAGTTCAAACTGAATTAAGTTAGTGCTCGTAGGCTGTACAAAAGCTGCAGGAAAAAGTTTTGTGTTTGGTTCAACCTAGAAAAGAAATGAGATTAAAAAATTAGAATGGCAACAATAATCTTCTATCCAAATATGATATTAAATAAATACTGTATAGCTTATATTTTACTATCAAATAATTGCAGACACTGTACTGAAGTGACAGTCAGCGTCTACCTGCAGTTTATCTCTAATACAGTAAAAGTTTTGCTGAGTTATCTTTACAGACCCACCAAACTTATAGGCAGGCATTGCCTTATTCGATAACAGGCCTACAACATGAGCTTTCCTAAGATAGTATGTTGATTTATTTAAATTATAACCAAATTCAACACTAAAATGGCTTTTAAAAATCAAGACACTTTACAACTAATTACTTTGTCTTTCACTCCTGGAAATGCACCCATAATACAGACTGAGGGTAGAATACAGCTTTTCAGAACGCTATACATCCTCTAGCATTCTTCCACATTTTATGATGAACAAAATATCTCACTATGAATTAAGCTTGTAAGTAAATTTTGAATAAAGACAAAATCAGAAGAAGATGACAGGAGGGTGAGAGTGCATCATTTTATAAAGATGGCACAAGTCTTAATGTCATATTAAAATCAGTGAAGTATTGTATTTTAAGAGATCTCATAAATTATTTGATTTTCAGGTTCAGTATTTGTATCCAGTCTTAAAGATCACAATGTATCACACTGAATCACGGTGCTGCAGATTTAAAAATGTTTGGCTGCTGGCTATCTTTGTTTTGAGAATCTTAATTTCACCACAGTACAATATACGAAAATATGTTATTGTAACATGACTAGTGCTCACTTTGATTTCTAAACAAGCTAAAGAAATCTTTATAATAGCATCAAAATTATCAACTTAGTAGATAACTTCCTGAAAATTTGATAATACCTGATAACAAGTGCCAAGCTCTTTTCCATTGGCAGTGAATGACAACATTCCAGTAGCCAGGTCAACAAAGCATCCAATTTCTAAATCAACATTACTGCGACCTGATCTCTGAGAATTAGCAGCTATATCTCCTCCCCAAACCATATAGCAATTACTGCGCTTCACACTGCAGGAACAAGAAAAAAAAAAGACAACAAATCACAATTCACACTGAACTTGACAGTATTCATGAAGATGTATTTTTCAGTGAAGTAACAGAGATACTTAAAGGTGCTTCTGCTACAATTAGCCTTATTTTCTAATTACTATCATCAATCTTTTTATTGTAAGCATCTTGGGTAAAGTATTATATCAGACTAACAAAGTGCATTTTCCTTCCCTTTTCTAAAATTATGGAAATTATCATGCTTCTCTTTTCTTAGGTAAAATACAGCAGAAGTAAGACTTTCATTCTTAACAACCAATGTGGATGTTAGAAGAAAAAAACATCCCAAAACATTTGTTCGAACAGAATTTTAAAAGTAAATACACTCACTTTAACAAGTCTGAGTAAAACACATTTGTATATAAATGAACATAGAACAGTTCTACTCCATAATTTATATTATTATTAGTTTAAATAAATGCTCAGAATGTAATCAAGCTTGTAGATATTTCACTTTGAACAGCGATATAAAAATATAATTTTTAATAAGTAGTCAATAAATCCATACCTTTCATGAACCCTGCCTCTCTCATCTCCTAAAGTAACTGTCACTGTGCAGTTTTTATTTATGTCAAAATTCTCACTGTAAAAATGATAGTCTGGTGTTACCCAGCCAACCCAGACAGAGGATGGGTCTTGGCCAGCAAATATCCGCAAGGAATAAAAACACTGAAAAGAGGAAAAGAACATATTAGTTAGTAAAACTAAGTTATTTCCTGAAGTAGTCAAGTAATAATGAAAAGAAAGCTCAATGTACAACTTCAATGTGGATTTTTCAAAATAAATAATTTTTAATAGTAGATTGAGACAGTGAAGTTTATGCCTCAAGTCATAGAATTCTAGATGTTACTTATACAGAGCTTTATATTGTAGTATATTATTCAAAAGGTTTCTTTCAACAGATCAATTTCTAATGAACATGATACCACTACCAAACCCACTTCAGAAAGCAAGAAGAACTAAGCATCTCAGTGTGATTACTTACTGTGGTAGAAGAAGCAGGAAATTCTTGGCTGTGTTTTCTAAAGATAGAGGAAAATCAGTACATTACTTCAATGAATAAAACAGAAGTAAAATAAATATAAATACAAGCTCTCATTATTAAACTAAATGTACTTACAAGCTAACTCATGTTTGCTAGGCATTGAGTACTCCTGATATCAGTAAATTAAACATGCAAAGACTTTACAGGCTGTGCACATTGACCCAAAATAGTTTGCTGCAGTTAAGGTGGAGAGTTAAGTTTCATTAAGTTTCAAAGGTCCTGAACTTGGCAGTACCTGATATGTTTAAAAATCTCTCTCACAATCTTTTTTTTCCTTGCATGGAAAGAAAATTTCACTTTTCCAATAACAATGAGCTATGAACTATCAGGAAGATGAACAGGTATCCAGTGGGAATTGGATTCTCAGTTTGTTTTCCAGATTACATAAAGCACTTTGCAATCCCACTGATTTCAGAGGGATGGCAGATGCTCAGCAATGAATGACTGTAAGTTTTTTGACACATCTTTTCAGAAAAGATTCCCCAATGTTATCTGTATGTACTGTTCTGCATTGAATTTGTTATAAAGTTATTAAAACTACCAAGAACAAAAAAAAAACTCAGTAATACACACCCTATATGCTTAGAGAGTGCAAAAACTAATATGAAATCTTAAATGTACAATAACAAAGAACAACACAGAATATTAAATTTACACTAAGACCATGAAATAGGATAACTAAAAAAACGTAGGTCTAACCGTTTTTGAAGAGCATCAGATGAGGCATTTTCCACACCCACGCCAAAGTTGAATGATGAACGGAACTCAATGGGCATACTCAAACGGCAGTATATCATATCAGAATTGCTGTTTTGTGTACCAAATGTTTTGTGAGTAACTTTTAACCGAGGTGGACTCTCAATGGTTCCATCAATTCTCCATATCTAAAAGAAATAAATTATTTTAACAAAATACTGTTCCAAGAAACACACTGATAACTAATAGTATGCAACCAGAGGATGAGATAACTGAAAGAGCTATGTTAAATTTTCTGAAATTAATTCAGAACTTTTCTCTTAGACCATAACATTATCTTGAAGAGAAGAATATGTTCCATCCAAATTGATTACTAATTATTCTCAAATTGTTCCATACAACATTTTCAAACAGAAAAACATAGATTTTATTAATTCACATGCTTATATCTGTATGAATAGCAATGCTACCATAAATGATTTTTTTATACAAGATCATCTGGAATTATCTAATGTGACGTAGTAGATTTATATGTCAAACTATATGATGATGACAGTAAGTATTAGTAAGGGTTTAACGTCTCAGCTTGCTAAACAAGCAGTTGATAAACAGCTGTCTCTCTAAGATGTAATGTTACCTCTATGTGAGGATGATTTTTTGGCACATTAACAAATGTTGGTAAACGTTTACTAAACCACATAGCAACATCTCGGTTCATGTTCACTGCAAAAGGTTCAAAACCTTCTTGAAGGCCACACATGGTATAATACTTGAATGTACTGGCATCCATTCCAAGGTTCATACGTCCAATCTGAGACAGACCCAGTGAGCAAATTGGAACAAAACCTAAGGAAATGACACAAAACCAAAAATAAAAGCACACATCAAGTTATTTGGAGAACACAAACATACTATTTTGAATGTATCTAATGTGAACTGAACTTTAGATCCTAAAAGAAATGCACACAAAATGATGACACAGTAGCAAGGATTTAAAGCTACCTTAAGTATTAATGACTGAGCTCAACATAATTCAACAGAACCCTGAGTACCCTGACAGTGAATGGACATTACATGCACCGTGCCATTTATTCAAACAATAAACCATTTTAACAGTTGTTAAAATGAAGATCTGACTTATGTGAAAGATTAACAAAAATGTCAAGAGGTAGCTTCTTAAGCAATCAAATCTGAAAAAAACAAGATTTGCTCAGGTTAGTTATTCATTTATTAGGAGGATCAGTTATATTTGTCATTATTTTTAGGCCAATAAACCAGCCTTTATATAATGAATTGGACACCAGAATCCAAACTTGACTAGACTGAAGGTATTAATGAATGTTATAATCTCTCAGGACAGTGAACTTCCAAAAGGATGTTGACATGAGACTGAATTATCTCAATATATGTTTAAAATTTATTTTGTCATCAGTGTCTATACATTTCTGGCCAATCTTAATCTGTCCATCATTCATGTTGGAAAAATACAGGTCTCCTTAATGTTGGTATTTTTCACGACCAAACATTTTCATTTTCCAAGTAGCAGACAGTATCAATAAAAATACAACGTTGAACAGTTTTCTCCATATCTTCTAACACAGAACTCAGAGTAACTTCAGTTAAAAGCCAACAATTCCATCTGTACTACAAATTCTTTCTCCTACACTTCAACCTTATGCCTTCAGAGAAGCTCAGGTACTGGAAGGCTGCTATAAGCTCTCCTCTGAGTCTTCTCTTCTCTAGGCTGAAGACTAGTTTTTCTATTTTTTGTTTTTTGTTTTTTTTCCTCATAGCCATACAAATATAAAAAGAAAATTACCACTTTCTATTCCAAAGTCGGCAAATGCAAGTTCTGAACCTTTACTGGTTATAAGCAACTCTCCATTCAGGGTAAAGATAATTGATTTGTCATCCAAGTTTATCATGCAACCAACCACATCTCCTGGTTGCCAACTTCGTCCAAAGAACCCACTGCCTTGATGCCAACGCTGGCCCTAGAAAAACAAACAAACAAACAAACAAAAAAACAATCAGGTAAATAAACAACATGCTAAAATTGAAAAGTAAACATTTTCAGAGAAGAGAGATCAAAAGTTCTAGAGAATAAAATAATCAGTCAAGACTAGAAATGTTTTAAATGTTTTGTAGACAGCTAAAATACTAAGTGAATAAAGCTTTATAGTTCATTTATAATGACAACCTGGTCTCATAATCCCAGTTAAGCAATAATAAAATTCTACCCTTAATTTTATTTATTTTTTTAACTTTCAAGTTCTCAAACTAATTTACTAGAAGCATTGATTAATGGCTTTCAGGTAAATAAATTAATTAATATCTTAGTTATTTCATTTAAACCATCTAAGGAGAACCATAACTTCAGAAATGTGCAAACAGCAATTTAGAATCTGGATAACAATCAACGTTCATTGACACTACATGTGTCACAAGTGCAGAGTCGTTATCATGTTTCTGGCAGTTTAAGAAAGCTAGTGCAAAAAGCAAAAACAACATAAAAGAGAAAATGCAACTGTGGTCCAATCTTTGAAGAAACTAGTTTTAGTTTTGTGAATTACCACTTAAAAAAGGAAATGAATGGTGAATTACGTTATGCTTACAACAGACTTCCTTACTTAGGTGATATATCCTAGGAAGATAGATATAAAACAACATACCATTGTTAGCATAATTACAATGACCTGAACCAAAATGCAGATACTAAAAAACAGAGGTCTGATGTATCCTTTTAAGAATGAAAAATATTCCAGTAGTTGGAGTATGCAGAGGAAACCTATATTGCCATTTTCTGCTTAGGCTGTTAATAGCTAAAAATAATAAAAGGGCGAGAATGCACTGACTTTGCTTCCTTCAAAAACAAATGCTTGGTCATCAGCTCCCAGTTCAATGTCAGGTCGACAGCCTGGCCTGGCCCAGCCAACACGCATATCTCCACCTGTTACAGCTTCAAATTCAAAGTACCACTTTCCGGACTTCACTGCATAAGACTGTTCTACTCTGAAAAAACGTATCTTGTCAATGCTGACTTTTTCCACTGTTTGGTCAGCTGTAAAAAATCAAAATAAAATACTTTATAATTAGATAATACTGTAAATGTCACTGTTCATCTTTTCAACCTGTATTCATTGTTTCCTATTTCTGAAAATAGCCATTATCTACCTCAGCAAGTTTAAGAACCTTCATAGCAAATGTTAGAAAAGGAGGAAAAATAATCCGCATACCCAGGCTAACACATTCTAATTCTATACAGGGTGAGTGCCTATGTATTTAGAATAAAAAAAATTAATTATCTGTCACGCTATGCAGAAGCCACAAACATATAACTGACTGGAGGTGACCTTAGAAGTTTAACATTCAGTGTAATGGAAAAGTCCAAGGAAAATGTAGTTAAAACTGCTTACAACCTACTTTAGTAAAAACCAAAAAGTATTTTATTGATATAAAATAAGCCATCTATGTCGCTTATATATTTAGGAATTCACATTTTAAAACATATTTGATACAATACTTCTACCTTTATTATATTAGAAATACTAGTGAATTGCTCTTAACAACTTACAGCTGCAGTCTAGAAAATGAAGTGCAGCATCTGATTATTTATCAAATACTTTCCTAGTTTTCAATAAGCATACATGTATTTCAGACTTTTCATTCATCATGAAGAAACAGGAAAGGATGAATTGTCTTAGGCAAATCACTTAATTTCAGAAGATTTAAGGAGTGATTTCCAAATGAAATCTGTTCACACGCACTCTAGATTATCTCCAATCTGAAAATTATGAAAATTCAATACTTATCCTACAATCAATGAAAACCAATCTTAAATAAACGTAACTTGATAATACACAAGACATTCACAATGTACATTTCCACCTTTTATTCACATTACCAGCAAAAATACACTACTATTATCTCACACATTTTATGTTTTGCCTACCTATTCCAGTGTCTAAAGTTCTTTCCCAGCACTTACGGGAAATAAAAAGTCATGATTCTTACTGAATGTACATACCTATTTCTTGGTCAGGTGGCTCAACATTATAACCATAGCCTGCAAATGTCCTAACAGCTTCACGGAGGCTATCTCTGTTTGATTTTTTAGTACGTTCATCTAGTAATGCATATGGCACTAGCCGAGGATTACGTTTGTTCTTAAGATCCTAAAAGGAGTTACAAAAACAACAAAAAGAAAATCATTTATAAGCATGACGAAGAATGCACATAATGAGACAGATAATTATCTAAAATACTGCTAGGATTACAGGAAAGAAACAATATTAATGAATAAAAGTTATACGAATGAAAGTAGGAAGACTGTTAAACCCAGTTATTAAAGATGCTAAAAACGTAAAGACAAGACTAAAAGAGATGTATGCAAATACTTTCACAGGAGGTTCAGATAGGATATCAGGATAAAGTTCTTTATTGAGAAGGTGGTTGGGCACTGGAACAGGTTCCCCAGGGAAATGGTCAAGGCACCAAGCCCATCAGAATTCAGGAAGTCTTTGGACAATACTCTCAGAAATATGGTTTGAATTTTGGGTGCTATGAGTTGGACCTCTTGTGAGTCTCTGGAGGTGTTAGTTGACATCCAACTGAACATGAGCCAGCAGTGTGCCCAGTGGCCAAGAAGGCCAATGGCATCCTGGCTTGTATCAAGAAATAGTGTTGCCAGTAGGAGCAGAGAAGTGATTGTCCCTCTGTACTCAGCTCTGGTGAGGCCACACCTTGAGTACTGTGTTCAGTTTGGGGCCCCTCACTCCAAGAAAGACATTAAGGCCCTGGAGCATATCAAGAAATGGGCAACAAAGCTGTGAGGTGTCTGGAGCACAGGTCTCATGGGGAGTGGCTGAAGGAACTGGGATTGCTTCCTCTGGAGAAACGGAGGCTTAGGGGAGACCTTGCTGCTCTCTACTACTACCTGAAAGGTAGTTGTGATGAGGTGGGGGATTGGTCCCTTCTCCTGTGTAACTAGCGATAGGATGAAAAGGGATGGCTTCAAGTTGTGCCAGGGGAAATTCAAGTTGGATGTTAGGAAAAATTTCTTCTCTGAAGGAGTGGTCAGGCACTGAAATGGGGCTGCCTAGGGAGGTGGATGAGTCACCATCCATGGAGTTGTTCAAGAAAAGGGGAGATGTCACACTGAGTAACTTCATCTAGAGTAGTCACATGCAGAGTTGGTGGTTGCACTAGATGATCTTAGTGGTCTTTCCAACATTAACGATACTGTGATTCTTTAAACTCAGGATATTCTGTGATTCTCATAGGCTGCAGCTCCACAGGACTGGCAATCTGCTCTTTCCCTGCTCCTTCACCTTTTCCAAACTTCCCAAAACATTCAGCATTTAACCTGATTCCCAACTGGTTCTACAAAACAAAATTCTATATTTTTTACTTACTTCAAAAGTGTCTAAAAAGTCCTCACCTGCTGAATGCCATAGGTCCATCCTTGCTTTATTCTGTCTTTTGCCCAGACATTATGTGCATTTTCTGCTAGTTTGTCAACTAGAAATTCTTGAGAAGGCAACAATTTCACTTCAGAAAGATCAAGAGGGGCGGGTTTATAACCATTTGACATGATATAACTGCAAGTCAACAAGGAAAAACAGAAAGATATCCCACTGATTATATTTAAAACTTTTTTGTGCAATATTAACAGAGAGCAATTCACTTTCTTACTCCACTTTTTCCACTCTCCCATTTCTTTGTAAAAATCCTTCCTTGCACTTGGCCATTAATAAGGACAAAAAATGTATTATATCAGTGTCTCATTTCCTACCAACTTGTACGCAATCTAATTAAATGCGATCCAGTTCTGTATGTGGGTATTTAAAACAGATGCTATGAAAACAAGAAACTGCTATTAAATGACTTCATCTTTCAAGTATTTTCTATTTTAAGGACTTCTCATGAAATTATAGTTCTTATGTATACATGATGTTTGCATTATGAAGCATAGTGTTTTTGATAGACACCAGTTGACTACGTTACCATTCTTCCAAAAGTACAAAACACATTTTAATTGTAGTTCTTCCCACTCTTCTACTGATTAGTAGGTTTAGTAGAATTTTACTAGTAGATATTATCCTCCTCTTCAACTATTTCACATAGTATATAGAGCACGCTGCTATTTTAAATGTGCAGATGCTCTCTTGCACAAACTAGGTAACTTTCATTTGTTAGAGAACTCATGCTGACAGTATGTATTTTAACATGGGTAAGAAAATGATTACAAGATTTTTTGTTCTGTTGTTGAAGACAACAGTATCAATTATGATAGAATGCCTGCATTATGAACAATGGGAAAGGTTATTTCCCCACCCCACCCCCCTTTTTTTAAACAAAAGCATATTATCATCAACAATATTATCATCAACCATCTCATAAAACTATTTATTTTACTATTCAGCTTAAAAACCTAACATAATTTATCATGGGAAAAGTTTCAGAAAAACAGACGTCTTGTGAGATAAAAAATTAAAGTGAAAACCTTATGTGGCAGGTATTGAGATCACTGTTGCGACCTTTGAGCTTTGTTGAAGGATAGGACCTTAACCTTTCCTACAGGTTCCTTACAGAATTCCCTCAGACAAATCTAAAAAGCAGATGTAATCCTGAATCCATTTTTACTACTCTCAGGCTGACTGCTGCTGATTACTTATTATAGCCACTATTACAGCCTCCTGACTGCATAATTTAGCAACCAAGTAAAAACTGAAGTTAAAGAGGATTGTATTTTGTGTCATAATCTACACATGTACATTTCTAAGATACGTGCAATATTTTACAACTGTCATTTTCTGATTTTTTTTTCACTTGAACTTGTTTTTTCTGTTTGTACAGAATTGGGCAAATCTTTTAAGAGATGTATTAATAATGTCTCTGAAATGTAAACATGTTAAATGAACTTCCTCTTGGACAGGAGGGAAAGAGAGAAGTAAATTGAAACTAGTAATAACAGGCAAAGGGTATGAATTTCTGAAAGTAGATCAATTTGCCACCTTATATTATACATGCTCTACTTTGCGAGGTGATAGAAAAGCCCTTGAAACATTGCTTTCAACATTGGAATACCTATTCAAAGATCATGTAACATTTATACCACATGCAATTATAAAATTATGTGGCTATGATATGTGAATAACTGCAGCAGTAAACCACAATCACAGGCAAAAATAATAGAGCAACCACGGTCTCTGTAAGTCTAAAAGAAGCATGGAGTATCAAGTATTATATCAATTATATCAAGTATTTTTCTCAAAGATCTTAAATTATTTTTGCTTGAAAATGCCCTCCAGTTGGAAATAATATATATAATAGCCAGCATAAGGTACATACTTTTTAGGAAGCTTGACTTTTTTAAGATCTTCCTCAGCTGCTGGATTAGCATGAACAATGTGACATCCAAGGGCCAAAAGCGTTCTAACAACATAGAAAAACATCAGTAATAAAACACAACATTGTAGTGCCCATCCGTTTTACTTTCTCCATTTCTTTTGTTCTTAGTATAAATACACAGAACTTAAAATATTTTTAAAAAACACACAAAGCCATTCAAAGTAATGAAATTTGAATACTTAATATTTTTAGATATTGAAAATACTAAATAAAATATGTTGAAAGTTATAAAAGTCTGCCTTGAAAGTTATGCCTTTTCAATTAAACTGTAAGGGTTTGGTGTCATTTTCTTTTTTGGTTCTCCATTGAGACGTAATTTTCTAAATTTTTCTAAATGTGTTCCTGGAATTTGTAGCAAAATCAATAGAACACACTTTCATTACAATGAGGTAAGATGTTTTTATATCTTACAATAATGTAAAAAGTTTGAATAAAGAGAAAATTTTTTAAATTCAAAGCTCACTTGAGGGTTTCAGTTGACATTTGTAGATTATAATTCTTCTCTGTCTCAGGTAATTTAGAGAATTCCACAAGACAAGGATGATGCCTTTTATTATCATCCCGTATCTGTAAGGAAGAAACCAAAAAGAGTATTTACCTGATACCAGAATGAAGCCAAAATCAGACCATTATCAAGAGTAAGAAATCTGCTAATTCTTTGCAATAAATAAAAGAATACGATTTTTCTTTACTCAGTGACAGTTACTCATGATTATACAAATGAACTCTCCCATGATTGATTTATAACATATATTCTAAGAACTAACCTACAAAACATAGAAAAAAACCCAGCAATTTCATGGGTTCTGTGTAAATACATCAAACACATGAAAGCAAGCCTGCAAACTCAATGTTTTCTACTGCATGCCTGAGCAACCTACAGAGAAATTCTACATAATGAGCTCTACTATACACATTCTCACTCAAATAAGTTCAATAATCGTTCAGTAATGTTCTCTCTCTTTTTTTTTTCCTGAAACATTAAAGCATTGCATTTTTTTTTCCCCCTGATATTACTGACAATCTCAAAACTTCTATGACACTTACTTAAACAGGCTCTTTAATTTAATGCCGAGTGTTTCTATCTCGGTGGCAACTAGACTCCTCAGACACAGAAATAATATTCCATTGCAAAACGTTGATGACATGAATAAGGGTAGTAAAGCTCTAATTTTCAGTAACAATGACATTTTAGCAGGTACTAACATAGAGTTCTCAGTGAGAAAAAAAGTAAATTAAAGCCATAAGTGGAATCAGCAGAATATAAGAGAAAGAAAAATATTCTTTTAAAGTGTGATACAGTTATAATAGGCATATGAAGCTACTGCTGCCCTAGTAAATCTCAACTTGAAAAGAAGCCAGATGAAATAACCTAAATTTAAAGCAGAAAGTAATCCTTAGAATTTTAGATTACTAGGAAAAGTTACCGATTCTACTCTAATTGTTGAATTTCATATAATATTGTCAACATTATATTTGTACCCTATCTTTTAACAGCTTTTCATTTGATAACACACTTTGGACATGTTATCTCTTTAATCTCCAGCATCAGAGTAACCAGGGAATTTGATGTGGAGTTACTCACTGCTGGTATGATTTTCAGTAGAATTCCATTTCAGTATAGTTAGGGCGATTCTCAATGAATGCATTTTTTTCACAGTGACTTCTAGCTATAATGTTAAAATATGTGTCTTATTTATAGTGCAAATTTGTCTCCGAATCATTTGTTAATAAAAACATTTCCTAATAGCTTTACCTGATCATCAATTATCAGTAGTTTCTTTCTTTCTTTCTTTTTTTTTTTTTTTTTTTTTTTTGGTCTAGATGTTTGTTATCCACCATTAAATACCCTGTTATAGTTTCCAGTACATTTTTCTGGTAGGCTATTTTACATGTCTGTATCTAGACTGGTCATTCAAATCATACCTTGCCATATGTCCAGCCCAGTTCTATTTTATTCATTCCCCACAGTTCATGGATATTTTCCGCTAGTTTATCCCTGATCTTTTCAAGATGAAAAGGAAGAGCAATCTAAGAAAAGAGCATAACAATTCCACAAGTAAGAAAAGGCTCCAGTTTGACCAAATCCTGTAGTGCGAAGATGAACTAGTTCAATTAAACACAGTAAAACATACAAATGACGAATTGTTAAGAAAGTTAGCAAGTTAGCTTAGCTTTTGTATTGCCAAATTACATTTTACTATCTTATTACTGCATATGTGACATACCTGACTCGTGTCTATAGGACAAGGTATAAATGAAGCTTGGGAGAGGAACTGTGTCGTACCCAGCAAATCTCTCACTCCATCAGAATCTCTCTTATATTCCTTCACTGGTTCTAATTTCATCTTTTCTTTTGGAAGCAAGGCTTCATAGCAGGGAGCATAGCCAGTAGGAGGCAGAAATTTAAACTCTCCATGACGTCCACCCAGTAAGAAACGAGCTCTGTGCAATTTGCAGTGAAGAAATTATATTCTTAAATAGTCAGCATATACTAACATTATAAACATATCATTTGGAACCATAAACAGTTTCTTGAATAGCATGTATAAAATGGTACTGTATTTCATGTTTTAATAAGCACTAAAAATAAATAAATAAAAGATTACCAAGCATTTCTATTAGCAGATACTTTCAATATTAATGTTATTTACTAACTTTTTTTTTTTTTAAATATCCATCTTGGACAGAGCAAAAATAATTATTCAATCCAGTGGTGTATTGTAAAATAATATATTTCTTATTTAAAACCAAATCGTTATATAAATGATATGAAATTTTTGATGCACTTAAATGATAAAGAAAATTAATTTAATTTGGACTGGTAGTCTAAAAATACCATTGGGAGCTTTTATGTGTCACTTATGATTTTTCAAATGACTGCTTAGTGGACTCACACAGAGAGGTTTTAATAAGAATCCAAAGGATATGACGAAACAAAAGGCACTGTAGTCATAATAGAGAAATCAAGAAAACAAAATAACACCAAATGCTACTGAAAATGAGTTTCAAACAAGTAGCCAGGATGCCTAATAAACCCATGAAGTTTTCTGTTTCTCTTCAGATATATACTTTTCATTTAAATTTAACATACCAGAAAAAAAAAAAGCCCCAAACTATTCAACTTCATAGTAGGCCAACATGTAGGCCAACAACAGAGGTAAACAACCATAACATTTAACAGCGCATTTCTTGTGATGGGATGACCAGAAGTTTACTTATAATTCTAGAAATACTGGGACTCTTATCAACTTACTTCATAAACAGTACTCTTCATTAATAATTTTAAAGAGAGGAGACAGAGCATGACATGCAAGTTTTCTCAAACAAGATGTTCATAAGCACAAATATCTGAAATGGCTCAATGTCCACAAGAAATATACTACTTTCTATATTTATAATTTCATTAATAATTTACTTTAAACATTTCAATGATCCCAAGGCAGCTCAATATCTGAGATGACAACTTAGAGTTTAGTCCTCTCTTTAATCTCCAAGCGGACTGAAATAACTTAAGAATAAAAAGGAGGTCAATTTTATTTTAAGAACTAGAACTCTGACTTTCTAAGTAGGCAAAAGACAAAGAAAAAAATGAAAGGAAAAGACTCTCATACAGCAGTTTGATGATCACAACCCAGTAAATAGCTTGTTGTTTCCTGTCAACTTGATAATTTTTTCTAAGTTATAAAAAACCACTAAGTCTCATCCAGTCTTCATGATGGTCTCATTCCCACAGAGAACTGTTTTCTCCTTGCTCTTTTTTTGCATTTCCCTCAGCTTCCACATAGGCTGTAACAGTCCTAATTCTGCAGAATCTCTTTTAATATCCCGGTTACAAAAAGTGTGGCTTTTTGTCTCATTTTAAAATAAATGTTTGTATCTTTCATTTTGAAAAGCATGCTTTAAGTTTACCCAGCCTCAGTCTTAAAAAGAGCCCTCCTGAAAATCAAATATAAAAAAAATTAACTTCTAAGCTCAGCCTACAAAAGATATAAGTTTCAACCTTTCACGCTGAAGAATTCTTCATTTTGTGTACAACTTTTCTTCCTACAATTTCTGCCTGTTAGTATAAGCAACAAGTATGCTACAGGTAAACAGAACAAACAGTGCAATGGCTACTTGTATTGATGTATTGGCTCTGTCAACACAACTGTTTTGGCCACTGAAGTACAATTACATTTGCAGATTTTCTGATAGAATTTACAGTTAAATAGTGAAATAAATCTGATTTTTTTTAGGTTTCTATTTCATTATTTTAGTTATAAAACAGGTGAGAAATGGGCAACATAAGTAAGAAGAGTGCTGCTTCACACCAGTGTTTGAATTCCCTATTGTGAATATGGTATCAGTTTTACTAACGGTTTAGTGTTGTTCTTTCTTTCTTTTTTTTTTCTTTTTTCTTTTTTAACCTCCTGCTGAGAATGCTGAATGAAATTTTTAATTAGTGTCAAATAAGGTGCTGCGTTTCTAATGTGCCTTTTTTCCACTGATAATTGGAATGAGACAAAATTAATTTCCCCTAAGTCACCAAATACCCGTAATAGTAATGATTTTCAGACACTCTAACTTGTTCAGGTTACAAATAAGCTCAACATTTCACCCTAAAGTGAAATCATCCCTGATAAAAATCAAGACATTCCTGTCTCCCTCCCAGCTGACAGTGGGCAGAACAGAAAAAAACTGCATACATTTTATATAAAATCAAATAACATTTTTTGTGAAAAACTGCCAAAAGAGGAACAATTAACTAGTACTTACTTTACACCTGCTGATAAGCTTACAACAGGGAAGAAAAACCCTTCAGTACAGAAGTTCTCAAACATTCCTTGTACAGGCTGACCATTAATGCGGAATGAAATGCTGGGTACACCTAAATCCAAGCAGCAGCTAACTACATCATCAGATGACAGCAAATGTTGATTAACAGATGCCACAGCTCTGGGTACTCGACCTAGAATGAAAATAATCAAGTAACCAGAATCTGAATTCTTGCATGCATTTAACAATGAAGTGATAAATACATTTCCTCAAAGACACCATCAAGATTTTCTTTTCAGACACAAAGATATGATCTTGCCCTCATATGTTTTATGAATTGTTCTGCTTTCAAAAACAGAGAATGAATTAAGATTGTTCTAACTGGCGCAGCAGAACAGTGCATGGACTGAATAAAGCACTTGACACCTCTGATGCTGTTCAGAAAGCAAAACACACTCAGCTGAAATCCTGCAAGTTCCTGCTGTAGCCTGATGCAAGATTATTTAGACAAAGTAAATTATGCTCCACACCACTGCTTCAATCCTTTAACCTCTTGCTTTATAAAAAGGAGTTTAATCACTTTGCTGCAATACAAACCAAGAGTCTCTTAGATGTTAAAAAGCACTTATAGAAAATTTGAATTTTCACTGCTAGGATTGTTTTAGTTAAAGTGTTCGATGTCAAATATTTTTTTCCAAGAGCACAAGAACAGGTTTTAATTTGATGTTGCACCACTGAAATTTATATTCTAAAACCAGCAGAAATAGATAATATTGTGCAGTAATTTCTAATTGCCAGAATTATCTTTTATGAACTGATTTACCGAAATCTAGATTCAGTTTATTCAACATGTATGTAAGGATAATGTCATTTAATTTCAACTGTAGATGCAAAGTGAATGAATACAACTCCAAACATAACTTGTAGATCCAAACATAACGAATGTGTCTAAGGTACATACATCCACTAATTTTGAACAGATACACTTAAGTCTTGATCTAGAGAACACCATTTTTAAATTAAAATCATGAAAATAAAAACCATCTGCTAAACAGCCCCACTGGCATAATTCAGTACTAAAATCTCAGAAAAGCAGTCTGACCTAAAATCCTAACTTCACAGTATTCTGAAGTTCTGAATACAGCTCACTATAGATCAGTATGCTACATATGTACATATACACATGTATGCACTTAAAGATACTGAAAATAGAGGTTGGTAATCCCTGAATACAAAAATAAATGGAACTGAACAAAGTACTTACCAGACCACAGATGAAGGCCGTCAAAACCAAAAGAATATAGGTCATCTCCAACGCCGTTACCACCCCATCCTTCTCCACCTCCAGGATAAGGGGCATAACCTGAAGTAGAGGCCCATCCAACCCGTAAATGGGTGGGTTCTGCCGTCAAGAATGGATCAACCTGATCAATTATTAATTCAAAGTACCACTTCTTGTATTGTGCAGAGCCCTCAGCAACACCCAAAAATATGTTTGGCCTTATGCTAAAATGAGAAAATATAATCCAGTTAGTGTAACATATAAAATGTGGCATATGAGTTACATTGTTGTATAAAAGTCAAATTCACTTCACAAATCTCATAGAATGGCTTGGATTGGAAGGGACCTCAAAGGATCATCAGGTTCCAATCCCCCTGCTGCAGACAAGGTTGCCAGCTGCTAGATCATGTACTAGATCAGACTGCCCAGGGCCCCAACCAACCTGGCCTTAAACATCCCCAGGGATTTCTAAGGGAAATCCTCCCAGGGATTTCGCAACCTCTCTGGGCAATTCCTTTATAAATACTACATGCCTCTATATATAGTATATGTATTAAATATATATATGTAACCTGTACATAAATATTATGTAAGTGTAGATTTCCTTATTTTGTTTATAGCATTTGATTTGAGATAGCACTTCATTAGTTAGGCTGCTAGGAAATAAAATGTGTCTTAAAACATACACAGTATGTTTACAAACGCCATCATAATTATTAGATAGAGCCATACTGTGTTTTGAGTGAGATGTAAGCAACTTTCATCTTTCCGTTTAATGTCAAAACAGATCTCAAAATCAATTAATAATTAACAATAAAAATCAATTAACAATTCTTATTTGAGCATGGTTTCCAGGATGACTGCCACATCTCAGTGAAAATGGATTTTTATGTAGTTTATATATAAACATATCTTAAAGTCTGTGTGTCAATATTGAAAACTGCAGAACATTTCTCAGATTACAGTATTTTCTACAATTATAGAAGACATTTAAGTTCATTTTCTTCTAATACAATAATGAACTATCTCACAATACCTTGTCACATCATTAATCAAACGTGTTTGCAAAAGTAAGTCTCTTCTTGGCAGTAGATTGTCACAGATCAAGTTTTGATTGGCACGAACTGCAACTCCATTACAGACACAAAGAGAGCAAAGCACGTCAAGAACCTGAAAGAGGAAATCAAAAGAAAGTTGGCTAAAAGTTTTTATTGTACATGCTGTAATTCAGTTGTTAATTAACATTCAGAATATATCTAAGGGAAGGAATATAATAAAGAATATCACTTTTTTTTTTTTTTGTAAATACTTTTCATATATACAGGTTGTGTATAGTCTGTAATACTCGTGGTGGATAAAAAATATTTGTGAACACATTCGGAACACAGGGTTTGCAAAATGCCTCAAATAAACCTTCTTTTGAGATTTTGTATTTTATTTTTTATTATAAAAAAGCAAGGATACTACAGCTGCATGTCAGCACTCTATGATATATTTTCTATTCCATCTCATTAAAAATTTGAAAGGTAAAATGAAATACTTTGAGAAATTTACTGTGGTCCAAAAAACTTCCTGAGCTGCAATTCTGAGATTGTTTATGAATCTGTTATGAAAGCATGCTTTCAATGTGATAAATAATCCATATGAACTTGAAAAATAAAACATTTAGAAGTATTCATTATAAAGCAAAAAAGTTTCAGAAGGATATAAGACTTTATTTTTGTCTGAAAGAAATTGACATACTTGTTTTACAAATTAATCTTACAACAGAGTTGACAATGGGCAAAAACCTTTAAAAGTGAGAACACAGTAATACAGTGCTTAATACTGAGGGACACGACATTCTTATTACAAACAAACAAACAATCCAGAGACTCTTAAAGATGCATTTGAGATTTGATATGCCATCACAGAGATGATGATAGACTGAACCATCCCCAAGGCACAGCATCATGTTTACACTGATGATTATGACTTTGGAAAATGCTGCCCAGCATAAGTAGAAACAGTACAGAACATTTGTGTCAGTCATTCTTGTTCTCTGTCTAGGTCTGCAGAACTCTGGGTCACAAAGTACAATTTACTCCGTCCAGGTGCTTACAGAAACCAACTAATATATATAAAATCATAGATGTAATTAGTTTTGACTGTTATCAATATTTCTTCATTACCTATGATCACGTCAGGAATATTTGCCCTATTTGAAACAGAAAAACATATGTAAATGTTTCTTTTTTTAAATCTCAATAAAACAATATTGTAGACATACTTCAATTTTATTTTATTTGCTTAATGGTACTAGTATTACTAATCTCCATGTAGACATTTCCCTGAATGTTTTTTTTCCCTCAACTTTATCAAAACATCCTTAGTTTTTCCAAACGTACCTTGTAATTGCGTCCGTGCTTGTCCAACAGTGAAATAATAGATTTTATGTGCTCCTCAGCTATTATGTTTAAAGCTTCTGGACTTTCAATCAAGATACAGTGCAACACTTCCAAAATACCTGGATGAAGACCACAGTAATAATGTTGTCATTAATCATCTGCACAACTAAACACCATCCAAAAGCTCAGTAAATAACAGAGTATCTTAAGAGATAATATCTCTTCTACAGTCTAAAAAGTGAATAAAAACACTCATAATTGATATGACTATGATGTGAAGTATATCAGACATAAATGCATTATAAAACACTTACTAGTTTATTTGAAAATAGCCACAATTTAAAGAGAAAATGCAAGTATAAATCGATGAGAGAGACAAAGGTATTAGTGTCGAAAATGGCATAGTTTGGTTTTTTTTTTTGATCATCTCATACAAAAAGAAAATTCTATACATTTATGCTATTTGCATTTATGTCTGCAAGCAACTCTGTTATTACTTGATAGTAGTGAGACAACAGTCTGATACTATACTGTCTGATTGGATGTGATATTGAACATACCAAATGAATGGAACAAAACAGTTACACAAAACAATTTAAATACAACACTTTGCTCATTAAAAAAAAAAAGTAATGGAGATAGAGTTTTTTTTTTTTTTTTTTCTCTCTAGTGCATGCTATTTTCAAGCAAAATTGCTCTGATAACTACTCATGCATGACATCTGTGTATGGTGTATTGATTCACAATAATAAATCTTACCTGAGGAAGATTCTAATCTGTCCAATTTGCTTATTAACCAATCAAGGTTACTGGAAAACTGAGTACAATTGTTTCTGTTGCCACGAATGAGAGCAGCTAAAAAAAACCCACAGAAGATATAATTTTGAAACAGTAGATTTCTTTTTGTAAATCACCAATGTTGACCATATATATTTCTACATTTCCATAATCACTTAACAAACAAACTAACATATCCTAAAGGTGATAATAAACCTAAGTGCGATGTTAACAAACACTTAAGATTTTCATTAATTTATCAACAATTGACATAGCATCTAAAGAGCATGAAGGTTTTTTTTTTTTTCTTCTTCCCAATTCACAGAAGGTCTACTGAGTAAAGCAGAATTATACTCCTACCACTGGTTAGTAATAGAAATTATCTAACACCCTTATTTCATACAACTATCAAGAACTGGCATAATCAAAGCCTGAAAGATTTATATTTCCTACAAAAGAGTGGGAACATCACATGCAGAAGTTTGCACTCATGCACAGGTTGGGTACTGTTCTTTAGCCAAATTTTTGAATAAAAATGTTACAAAATGGATAGCTTTTAGTCTTCAGAGGCATAGAACACAAGGTTGTTTGAAACTTCATTACTAGCTGAGTATTTTAAGCAATTGAGATTTTTTTCTTCCAGAAGTTATTACTGATCATAGAAATAAAACAAAAAGCCTTTCAAAGATAACCAAAGATTTTTGTTTTGAAAAATTAACTTAATATTTATTATGACAGAACAACTGTGTTCAAAATGGACCTGCAGAAGAAAATCAAGACAATATCAGTAAAATATCAGTAAAATTCAGACAATGATACTTCATTACTTTCTTAAGCAATTAAAAGATTTCAATAGAAGCAGCTTACTTACTTAGCTACTCGTGTTACTTGTGAATCTCATGCTTCAACGCCCCATTCCTACTTTGTTTTAATTTTGTTGTAACTCTTGACTTGTTTCTTTTACTGTGGTTCAGACTGTTTTTTCATTAAATTGAAATGCATCTAAATCTCTATCAGAAGATGAGATTCTACTATATGAGGAACTGTGCAACTTATGTACAAAATTAGTGACTTAACGGTATATAGATGTACATACTTCTCTGCCATAGACTTTTGGTCCAATTGTAATACCAGAGCAGCTCACTCTAGAAAGCTTGGCATTGAAATTTAAAATATTTTATTTATTTGATGTAATTATTTTTAGTAACACTTGAATCTAAGCCTCACGTGAAAAAATGGATTATATAAATCTATGAATTCTGAATATTACTTTTAAGTTTCTCTTCGTCTTCATGAACGGAATTTTTCTAAATATTTGAAATAATAATTCATGTCAGCTCACATACCACAAGTAATAATAATAATAAAAAAAGACATTAATTTGACATGTTGCATCAATTTATTTTTCTAGCTGGAATTTATTTTTCCATTGTAACATTGCTCATCCACCTCTATTTTCTGTAATATGAGTCAGTAAGTACATGGAAGAAATTCTACAACTTATGTGACAGAATGAGTAGCATACAAAATATTCTTTGGAGGTGAAGTAGCAAGTAGAATACAGAGAATACATATCCTATATCTATATATGTATATATTTTTAAAACATATATGTTTTAATTCAAGAACCTACCAAGCAGTTCGTAAAGGAGATTTAAAATTTCTTTCCATGCTGTACCATTTTCTACTCTTGAAATTTCTGCAAAATGAGCTGCGCTGTTGTAGTCATTTAAACGATCGATGCAATTCAAAACTAGTGCCAGCATTCCCTAGACATATATAACAGAGAGGAAAATCATCTACATGTGAAAAAAGCTTATGTTGTCTTTTAACAATTTTTTTTTTACTGTACATGTAAAGCATCATCTTTGAGTAAAGAAAAAAAGCAAAAAAACAAAAAAACAAGAAAACTGTGCTTACAAAATCTGAATGTATATTTTTCTAAGTTAAAATTACCTATGTTGGAAAAGGATTTTATTTCACCCCTTACTCTGCTGAGAGTATAAGGGGTAAAGGAATAAACAAAGCTGACAAAAAAAAGGTTTATACAATTTTTGAGAATATAAATTTTACATGTAGTATCTTCCTTACATAGAAAAAAAGTGTATTCACAAAGGAATTTTATTTGATAAGAGTGGAAATTTTGCTAGTCAATAAAATATCTGCAAAACAAGTTGAAATACTACAACAAATTTTTAACTTTAATTTGATTTCAGACTGAAATGGTACTGAAAACCTGCAAGGAATTCAAGTGTTTCCAAATTTAAAAAGAAGCACAATTTTGTTTTCAGAAAGCAGCAATTCCACAATTACGTAACACACATCCTCCTCTATAAGTAGTCTTCTCCCAACTTCTAGACATAAAAATTTCTTCTTTCATTCCCTGGCAGACAAGACATCAGAAATAACATCTATAATTCATCCAAGTATTATTATTCATTTCAGGCATCCAGTATGAGTACATGTGTAGGGAAAAAAATATATATATATTTAAATGCAGTATTTCTGTTAATGCTGGCACCTGATTAAAGATGCCTATAAGTATTAAGATCAGATTTTATTAGATAGAGTTTGTGGCTTGTCCAAAGTGTTGACGTGAAAAATACAGAACGCCAAGTTAGTGCATGGCATTACAGTCTTACTATATACGCATAAACTCTGCAACTTCACATTATAAATCATACATGTGTATAAATGACTATGTTTAGATTGCTCTAAACGTTTGTAACACTACATACATAAAATTAATGAAATGTAACAAGTCATCTCTCTCTACCTCATCTTTGAATAGATTTTGTCTGTTTTTGAGGGACCGAAGCTTGTTTTGCTTATCCTCATGTTCCAGGTCTTCTCCGGGAGGCTGGAAGTACTTGATCAGGTCTTGCAGAGTCTGAGCCATCTCCTCAACAGGCAGGGCAATGGGTGATAGTGTTCTGTTGTTCCCACTAAGGAAAAGAATAACCACAGAAACTGGCTGAATCAAATAATAGTTACTGTCTCTCTGCTAAAATGTTCTTACTGACTTTGAATATCCTTGCATTTATTTCACACTGCATATGAATGTATTGATTTCAACAAAAGACTTAGGAATGCTCACATAATCATTTACATGACAGAAACGAGTGAAGATGTTGTTCCTTTTCTCTTCTCGGCTGATGTTTAGCCTTTTGCTCTAACTACTCTTACTGCATATAATCTGTGATACAGCATAAGGTTCATGAGAGATGACTGCCCCTTTGGTCTTTAAGTCTTCCAGGTAGCCACCAAGGTGACACAGAATTCAAGAGGATGGGTAATTAAAAAGGTACAAATAAAATGTTTTTGCCAATATTTTGAAAGAAATAAGATGATCTTCCTCCAGAGATCTATTTTGTATTTTCATTTGCAAGGACTTGTAGCTTTAAGTAGTAACCATCTATTTTACTTCCAAATGGTTTGGCAAATTTAAATACACTTAAATACAGTATTTTGTTTATCGAGAAAAATACAAAAATTAAAAACATTTTCTGAATATTCTCAATTTCTAGCTACTGTAGAATCCTTGCTAATGTTATTTAGATAATTCAACATCTTCTCTTCAAACTTCTTCAAATTAGATTATGGCCCAGTTTATGCCAGGCTTCAAGGTACATCTAAAAGATCTTTGTTAAACCAAGATTTATCTATTTAATAGCAATAATTATCAAAATGCCAAAGTAAAAATAAATTTATTCTAAATACAAATATTTGGAAACAGGAAATAAGATTTTTTTATTAGAGACATTCTTCTCATTTCAGAATACTTACAACAAACAAAAAATATTATATATAAGATGATAACAACTACCTTATAAACTGGCTGAATAAGCTTGTAGTATTGCGAATGATTCGAGCAGCCTGTGATTCTTCATGCTGACATCTTTGTAAGGTTAGACCATCATCCATATGACCTTCTTGGTGTAATATAACCTATTGAAAGTCAGTAAGAACCACAACCGTGATTTTAAGAACCTTTGGTGCTTTAAAAGTTCTTTTTCAAATTAACTTTTTTTACATAATGGACTGAAAACACTAATGGCATATATACTGAGCTACTACTTGGTGCTCACTTTATCTAAATATCTATTTATTAAATACAAATTTGTCAGTTTCAAATAAGAGTTATTCAGAGATGACATTTTTATGTATCTTCATACTCCTGAAATTTGCTAAGTTTATATACTTATTTCCCAGTTGAAAGAAGAAATGTCATTATTTCAATGTTCTGACTGTCAGGGAAAGATCTTCACTACCTTAAAGCATAATCTAGTAAAAGATTAATGCACAAGAAGATTACTGACAAGAAAATCAAGCTGTAGTGATAAACATTATGATTATTACAACACAGCTAAAGGAGCAACAACATTTACTATTAACTTCTCATTCATCTAACTATTCTCTACGCGTTATGTTGGAATCTTAACAAAATGAGATTTGAACTTAAAGCAACAGCAGGTATCTTTTCAATTTTCCCGTTAACTAAATACCCAATATTCCACAAAAATCTGGTAATATTTTAGACAACTCACTAAAATAAGCCTTGATCTTTTTGAGTCGTTAGAATTCTATACTACTTTTCTAAGAACAAAATATGAGCTCTGTAAAGTGATACATTTTTATGAGATTATCTGGACTCCAGAAACTGTGGAAATGTGATGTAGAAGACATGGAAGACATTTCTGAATAACTATATTGATAATTTTACCTTGAAGGAGAATAATTTATGTATCAGTCATATTTATTTATTTTCAAGAACTTCTTTTATATGCAGTCACGCTGTACATGAGTTTGTTACCTGAAATAACACAGTTAACATAGCAAGGGGTGTTCCTGTCTCTTAAAGAAACAGTATCTGAGGAATGTTTCTTCCCATCACAACTAATAAGAAAACACTTCACAATTTAATATAGATTCCTCATTCTGTTTCATGCAGCTCCACATTCTGGAAAGGATGTTAGAGAAATGAAAACTTTTCACAGACAGGATACTAATGCTGCCACACCTTGCAATTTACTTTCAACGTCATGTAGCTGACAAAAGATTTAGTCTTCTCACTAAGCAGGAAACAAAACAGGACTCTGGGGAAATAGAATCCCATAGCCATCACGGGAACAGGAAAGGAAGAAAGTGTTATTTTGTGAATAAAACTTGTACTACGAAAACATGGAATGACTGTGGTACAAAGAGTTTATCTTGTCAGTCATGCTATTGAGAAGAACTGAATGAAACTGGCCAACTACTGCCCTTTTTGTAACCACTTACACTGTATAAATAAATTAGATCATGTTTTTTCAAGGCATACTAGCTTTTTTTTTTTTGTAACATATCTTAAAAAAAATTTTGTCAGTCACGCATACTTTCTAGGACTGCTCCATTAAATAATGCAAAATACAGATTCACTAACAGTATACTGAGTAAAGATCATATTTGCTTAAAGAAAATTTTAAATGCTTAAAAAAGTTGAAAGGCTTTTTAAGGAGGGAAATCAATTGAAAAAGGTGTTCTATAAGATCAATGGAAATAGAGTAGGTATCCAAAATACTCATGGTGAGTATTATAAAAATATCCAAAATACTCATGGTGAGCAACATTAAACAGCCATTTTTCTTCCTTTTCTTAAGGATTAATGAAAATAGCAGGTACACACATTTTTGCTTTCACTCTACTGTCTACAACTGCAAGGATTAGAATTTCTTCCTAATTTGTTATTTTATAGATTATTGCTATTCTAGACTTCCTACACTGATCCCTTCTTCAGTCATTCCTGAAAAGAGAAATTAAAACCAAGCTCTTGCTTACTACAACCACACAGTGGAGATGTATGCAAATACAAACGGCTGCTCCAAAAGTAATGCCTTCTATTATATTATGTTAGTTCATAAAGTCAGAGGCAGACATTACTGGCATGGCAGAATATGTTGAATCTTCCCACCAATATTCCATGTTGCTGTGAGACAGACGTCAGCAGACAGGCACTCATGACAGAATAGCGTATGACATGGAAGTACATATGAAGCAAAGATGTGCAATTCAATTCCTTCATTCAGAAAAAAAAAAAAATGCACCCATTCACTTTAATCAGTACTTGCTGAACTTTTGTGGAGACCAAACAGTGGATGTGAGCACAGTGAGGCAGTGGGTGATCCATTCCAGCAGTGGTGATGGTGACACAAAAGATAAGCCATGTTCCAGACAGCAATACACAGATGTCACACCACAAAATGGAAAATGACTCAGTCAACACATCCACACAGATTGGTGGATTATGATCAAAGAACTGTGTACAGAACTGAATATCAGCTTCAATGTGTTGCAAACAGTGGTGGCAACTTTAGGGTATTGAAAAAGGTTGTGCCAGGTGAGTCCCATAAATGGTCTCACAGGAACAGAAAGAACACTGTATATGAGTTTATCGGGAGCTACTAAACCACTAAACCAATATCAGGCTGACGGTGACAATTTCCTGGATTGCATCATTACCAGTGATAAAGATGTGGTGCAGCCACTATGAGCTGGAGTCACAACAACAGACCATAGAATGGTCACATGCAAATTCACCACTGAAGAAAAAGCTGAAGATGCAACCTTCAGTGCTGGCACTGGAAAAGGGTCATCCTTCTAGATTTCCTGGAACTCAAAAAAACCATCAACTCTGATCACTGCACCCAACACTAAGCTGAAGGCTTGAACTTCCAGAGTCAAGACAGAGAAGAATATAACATTTCTGACTTGAATATATTAAGGCCAATGAAAAATGGACTGTGTAGGCAACATTTTCCTATCAATAATATGATCATAGCAGCTGTGAAAGAGTTCACAGCCTGGTTACCTCCACTGATGTAGACATTTACAAGCATGGACAGCTGTTGTCCATCACGGTAAAAATGCAGTTAGTGGTGGTGACTATGCTGAAAAACTGTGTTTTGTAGCTAAGAATTTGCTCTATCAAATAGTGTTACTGTGCTCTTTGTATCCGTTGTCACTACCATTACTAAAGGCACGGATTTCAGAGCAACTCACATATTATACACTCTGAAGGAGGTATACGGGTAAGCGTCACTTAAACATAAGGTGTTCAAACACCCTATGTTGTGGAATCTCCATTCTAGGAGATAATCAAAACTGAACTGGACAAAGACCTGAGCAACCTGCTCTTGCTGAACATGTTTTGAGCATAGATTAAAGACCTCCAGAAGTACTTTTTCAACTCAGCAATTCTGTAAATAGTCTATGCTGCCCTGACCAGACATTTCAAATCGTACATACATTTATATTTTATAAACAAACTTCTGTAAGCGTGCTGTTTAAACTTCCATTTTCCTTGACTACTTCCTTAGCATAGTTTTCTTCTGAGAAAAGCAAGTATTGCCATTATAGAAAGTAGTTTCAACAGAAATAACCAGAGTATGTTTTCTTAGTTAAGCTTTACAGGATAAATTTTCACTCCTTATCTAATTGGAACTGAAGGAAACAACAGGATTACAAGAAATGAATTATACTGAGATGGCTTTTGTTCCATTCATTCTCGAACTATCATAATCCTACTGGGCCACCTGTGTTCTCATCTCTCTAAAGAGATAACATCACACCTACAGGACTACATCTCCTTAAATTCTGATAAATACATTCCATCTGATAATTAAGTTTATTGCTTTGACATACTAGGGAAGCAAAGACATCAGAGGCAAATACTGTATCTCCTGTATTTTTTTTTCCCCTCATATCTATTGAAATTAAAGAATCAACTAACAAACTGTCTGGAGATGATCAGCTAAAGAAGGTTCTTCAAGACATTATCCCATCTGGTTTTCAGTATCTCCAAAAGACAGACTTTGCTATTTCTCTGTTCAGTCATCCCCAGAGTAAAAAATTTTCTATTTGTTTAAATAGAATAATTTCAACTTCATTCATAAGTATTTCTTCCTGTTACCACTTAGAAATCTAGCTCCATCTTCTCTACACTCTCCCATCAGGTATTTCTACACATTGATAAGGATACCCACTGAGACTCTTCTTTTCTGGACTAAGCACTTTCTGATCTCTCAGTCTGCCTTTCTTTGTTGAATTGCTTCAATTCCTTAATCATTCTAGTACCACTTTGATGGATTCCCTCCAGTTTGCCCCTCTTGAACTGGAGAGCCCAAACATAAATTCAGTACACCAGATGTGGTTTCATAAGTGCTGAGTAGAGGACTGTTTTCCTTTATCTGCCCACGACTTTCTTCCTTATACACCTAAGAAAGTTGCAGGTCATCTTCACTGGATGTGTTCAACTTGGACACAATCAAGCTTTACAGCTGGTCATCCTCCAGCACATACTGGTACCTGGAACTATCCCTTCTTTAGTACATTTCCCTCTTTTGCATGAGATCCTAGCCTAACCATTTTTCCGTTCCGTTGAGGATGGTCATTCTGACTAGCAGTATAGTCACTGGGTCTATCAACCGTTTTCCCATCTACAAGTACATGCTATCTCATCAACAAGGTCATTAATGAAGATGTTAATTATACTTGGGCTTATACTGATCCTTGAGCTACAGCTCTGGTCCCCAGAAGGACTTAGTGCCAATGATCAGAACAGCTTGAACAGAACAGTTCAGTCAGTTTATTACAATCCACCTGACTACCTACCTAGCCTGACTTTATGAGTTTGTCTATGAAGATGTTACAGGAGACTATTAAAAAGGTTGGTGACACTGAGATAAACAATATTCAGTGCTTTAACCTTAACTACCTAGCCATCTTATGACTGAAGACTGTCAAGTTGGTCACACGCAATTTTGTCTTCATAAATTCATACTAAGTACTGCTGGTCACCTTGTCCTTAATACATTTAGAGATGGATTCCAGGTTTATTTGTTCCATTTACTTCTCAGGGGTTTAAGTGAGGATGATGAAATTCTTCTTGTCCTTTCTGAAGACAGGAGAAACATTTGTTTTCTTTCAGTCATCAGGAACTATTACCAATTGGCATGACATTCCAAAGGTTATCTAGGGATGCTTTGCAATAACTTCAGTAACATCTCTCTGCCCTCATGTTGCATATCATTCAATTCCACAGTCTAATATCCAGTTTGTTTAAATGAGCGCTAACCTGATCTTCCTCCACTGAGGATGAATTTGGTTCTGTAGTTTCTCACTGGTCTCAGAGGTCTGGGACTGTCGAATGCAAACCTTATCAGTAAAGAGCAAGACAGAGAATGAACTAAGTACCTAAGTCATATCCACATCCTTGGTCACTAGGCACCTGGTCCAATTCCACTCATGTTCTTTCTTGTCTGCACTTTGCTTCTGGTTTAGCTAAAGAAGCTAAAGAAGCCATTTGTTGTCCTTTGTCCCCTTATCAAATCTTACTGTAGATGGGCTTTGCTTTTCCTAAATCCAAGCCTGCATGCTTAGACAGTGACTCTATTCCTTCTCAGTCACTTTTTATACGCTTCTCTTTTAGAATAGAGTTTATCAGGAACTACTTGTTCATCCAAGGCAGGCCCCTTACCACCTTTGTTTGATTTCCAGCTCATTAAGTTGAACCATTCTTTTCATTGTTTTAGATTAATAGAAACATTGGAGGATTTCTAAAAGAAAACTGTGTTTAAAAAGATGATATTTAACAGGAAAGCCAAAATGCAAGATCTATCAACTGATTCTTCATGTTCTGATAAGATCACCTTTGAAGTTATTAAAAAAATAACTTGATTGTAGACAACAAGCCTGACATGATAACATGACAGGAAAATTAAAAACTGTTAAAATTGAAGCTTTATTCTATTATTTCAGTTTTAAACATGAAACTGAATAATCACTAGATACTGCATACCACTTGTTAGCAGAAAAATCATTCACCCAGGGTTAGAAACTGACATTCAGCTCTAGTGTAGAGAAAGACAATGTAGCAGCAACAGGTAATGCTGAAATAGATTCTAGAAAAAAATCTTCACATGATACTGTTAGACAATAGTAACAAATAAAATATAATTTCGCAAAAAGTTTTGATTTTTCCAAGTGGCTACAATAGCAATAAGATTGAAGATAATAAAAATATAATCATTACATGTATAAGTTTCAGTTCAGATAAAATTAAAATACTCTGATCATACCAAGTTACTTTATGAATTAGAAATAAAAATTTTAAGATTTCTTTAAATTAGCTTATGAAGACTGGTAACAGATTACAATACATTTTTTCGTCACTTTCCCAGAAGACATCTGCAATTCAAGGTCTTTGTTACATCATCACAATTACATTTTAAAATTTGACAGAATATGGTTCATTCATATCCCTTAAGAAATGTGTGCAATTTCTATGGCCATTTTTGAAATAACAAATTTCACTTCCATTTCACAACGTACACAGAAGTAGTTCTAAACATCATTATATGTAATATGACTCTCATCTTTACATCCTTAAACAGCTAAAGGCAGATTTTCAAAAAAGGGATTTGAACAACCAAATAGTAACTTAGCCGAAATTCAGTATTTCTTCTGGTAAGAAAAATATTTAAGCATATTTCTTGCAAATTTATCTTTGGTCATGTAGTTATTTTAATATTCTTCACTGACACCATTATTAGAGTGAAAGCATTCACTGTTTACAATAAAACAGCACAAAAAAAAAATTAATCCCACAACATCCGCATTGTCAGGATGTTAAAAAAAAAAAAAGACATTGTTACACAACTAACATTAACTCAACAAATAATTAAAAAACAAATAAGGAAAAGCCTGAACCATTACCTTTCTTTTCAGGAGACCTAAGCGTGCTGATTTAGCATCTGGTGCTTTATAAGTCAACCATAAGGCACTGGCTACATGTTGAATAAAACAGACTGAATCACCGTATTTTATTTCTGGGACTCCCATTCCATCAATGTCACGTTTAAGAGTAGAATCCTGCTTTTCTTTTAGTTCCTATGAATATAAAATAAAAGTTGGCATTTAATCTCTGTACTGAGGCAGAACAAACCACTGAATTCTACTGTGAACAACACTTCAAAAGTGAACAATAATTTTTATGATATCTATGCTGTTAGGATGCAGCTAAAAGTTTATTTCACAAAATTTCTAATTGTCTGTACAAAAGTACTCAGATTCTAATTGTTTAAAAATCATTTCAAACCTGAAGTAACACCATACCTTCTGGAGCAAGAAACGTCAAGTAAAATCCATTACCAAGTAAATATGTATTAAAAAATGAAATTATTAACTAATCTAAACATTTAATCTAAGCTAATCAGTGATTACCGATTTTGTTAAAAACTTAATTTAGTAGAGTCTGAAGAACACTATTAATTTTTCAAATTTCAGCTTAAATAATTAGAAAAAAATAAGCAGAAACATATTTTAAAATTTAATCAAAGTAAATTTATGCTAGCTAAGTTTTTGCTTATAACTAGTATATGCAGACAAAAAATACACTTGCAGTGATGTCTCCATAATCAAACAAGCAGCAAAGAAAAAATACTTTAGCCAATCAGTAAGACTTGGATTTTAAACATACTATACTTTTGCATCTCTTTATTTTTTTTTTACATTTGTTTTATTTTAACATTCATTCTCTTTGTAAGAGGAGTTGATTCATTCAAATCTCTTTTAAAGCCACTTCAACACTTGGTTGGAACACCCAATAAAATTTTTTAGCCCAAGATTATAAAAGCAAGCAAATTTCTATTTATTTATTTATTTTACAATAGCACAGTTTTCATTTCAAAATTAAATTTGGGAATAAGGACAGAAACATGTAGCAAATTCTGTAACGGCAAATTTCGGATGTGTGTGTACATTTGTTGTTAAACAGAAAATGAGTATTAGGTTATTTCTTTCCTATAATTCCAAATCCTGTGATAGACTGAGGTGTAAATTGTTGCTAATTTCTTTCCAAGAAAAGAAAAAAGGTTAGACATCGATAAATGACACATGTAACAGGTTTTCATTACTGTTTAGTGAATGTTCAACATCTGTGGAGTAATAGATGATCTACTGTAACTGTGCTAATCCATTTTCATTTAAATGGAATCTAGCTGTCATCTTTCAACAATAATTTTAATTGAAACCACATAATACCATCAAGATGCAGTATAATGAAATTACAACATATTCCTGAGGGATACCATTACAATGCAAAGACTACATGGAAATCATGTCACACCATGTTTATGTGGATTGCATCACCACATAAAGATGAACCATTTCAATATATATTTGCAGTGGGGCCATTAAATAATGAAGAATACAAGGAAATAGCACAAATTCATTAACCGTCAGAAATTAATTATTTAGGTCTACATAACACCCTGATGATTAAAGCATTTGTATCAAGTATTATAACTGTGTCAACAAACAAGCAATATGAATTAAGATACTGTTTGTTAAAACTAAAATGATACTGGTTCCTTTTGATTACACTAAGCACTAATAAATAAAAAAATATCACATTTCAGAATGTTCTTGGGGCCTTAAAGGCTGTTTTCACTTTAAAGAATAGAGCATAAATTCCTTTGTGAAGTTTTGCTCTTCGCTCTCTGTACAGTTTCTCTAGGATTTTAGCCAAGTCATTTGATAGTAGTATGCAAAGAGAGGGTGTATTTTCTAACAGCTATCAGAAGTCCAAGTTATAAAAAGATTGTTGCTAGAGGAAGATGAAAAAAAAGAAAAGTAGTAAGAAATATGATCTATAAGATATTTGTATCGTTGCAGCAAAACATCTAATCTTTTTCTCCTCCAAAACCCTCTCTTTACAGCCTATTTTCATTTAACTCCCTGAGGCCACAAATGAATCAAGCTGAAAAAAAAAAAAAAAAACCAAAACAAATCACATCATGGTCTGCAAGTTGTCAAAGGAAAAAGAACAACAATAATAAAAAAGGAAAAAATGGAATAAATGAACTTGGGGGGCAAAGCTGACAAAGATAAGCAACTTTCACAAGTTGTTTAATACACTAGGAGGGCAAGATTTTGAAAATGGGAGAATTCCTGTGTAAGAGAAGGAAGGTAATGAATAGCAGACTGAATGAGACAAAGAAATAATTATCTTCACAATGATTTTTCAACAGCTTTCTCGTAGAAAAATGTCCTTGATACTTAAAAGGCCTGTCTGCCTACCCTAAAAACTGCTTAGACAACCTGACTGCTCAACACTTAATACGTATGCAAATTCAAATGGTATCTTTTAGCACTGCACATTGTTACTGCACTAAAAGAACTGCCATCTGCTGAACATTCTTTAAACAAAAAGATGCAAAGTCAACAAATATAATAGCAGAGGACTCTAAGATAAGCACACTTATCTTGCTAGTGCGTTTACTATAATTCATGCCTTGCTGCATACATTTCTATACCCTAGCAGCCAACAAAGGAAAAAAAAATAAACAGGTAATTTTAGTTTTACTTCCTACTTTCTACTCAAACAAAATAAGTAGAAGTAGTGGTGCTTACTTGGATAATAAAATATGAACCAACAAATGAATATTCAAACATTTAGCAACTATGGTGTCTATAAGGCCTATCATCTTATTCAAAAAACTTATGATTACCACTAAACTATTACGACACCCTAATGCCATCTTGAGCCCCTAAGATAGCTACATGTTGGCAGTAATATTAAAATGATATCAAATCCTTCTGCATGAGTCATCTGTGAATTCTGAATGTGTTAGAATGTTACCTACTCAGACTACACAAATAATTTCTTCATTGTTAGTTGTATATGTGGTCATCAAAATAAAATATGAAATTTCAAATATTAATTCTGGACTTTGATAGCTTTTAAAGAAAAAACATTTTAAAAGCGTATATTGCTCTTCATTTTATTTATGCTCAAATGCAAGCATAATCAAGGTTCTGCTCAACAGAGTACAGTGAGCCAAGTACTATGCTGGAATGAGAACACCCCATTTCAAAACAGGATTCCATCTGCTGTAGGGAAACTGCTGTCTGCGGTCACAAGGCATTACAGAACTCTTGGCTTAAAATATGAAGATTGACATTTTAAAAGTTTTGAGTAAGTGAACCCCATTTTAAATCAACAAAAGACATCATTTTGTTTTTTTTTTTCAACTTAGTTGGCATTTATTCGCAGCAAACAGACATATTCATGTATTTTGTTTTCATTCAAATCAGCACCATAAACTAGAACGTTCTATTAATGTCTCTTTACTATATCTTTAACATTTAAATGCTCTGTTCTACTCCTCTTTGTTTTAGAATGTATTAAGGAAAACTCTGATTTAAATTTATAATTAAAAATATCTGTTTTGACTTCCAGTACAACTTGGCAAAAGGAAACAAAACAGTGAAAGTAAATTTACTGTTCTTGAATGCTATAAAAGGATTTGAAAATCAAGGATAACTTTTCAAAGAAACTCCTGGGAAGCCTTGGGTATTTAGCATACTCCACAAAATTCTGCCTACTGGCAAAGAGAATCTTTTTTTCCTCCACGGACTCTCTTTTGTCAGCTTTCAGAAAGAAAGAATATCTCAATGGAGAAATGTGTTATTTCCTTTTGGATACTTCACAGCAATCTGTGTTCTGAGCACTCTCATCTGAATTCAGTGTTGATCCCACTTGAAAACTAGACTAAATAATTCCCAAGGTCCGTTCCAGTCTGAATTACCCTAGGCTTTGAAAGGGCAAGAGTGCTATAAACAGCGAGGTATTCCAGTATGCTGTGTTTAAGGATCTGTACACAGTTGGATAGAAAGGAATTAGTAATCTTGAAATTTCCTTTAATTTAAGGTACAGCCAAGTGAAAATATTTCTCAGTTGAGAGAATTAACATGATAAAATTGTTACAAAATTTTACAAAGGTTTATGTGCAGAAATTAAAAGACAGTCACACTTGTGTGCATGTTGTACGGCCATTCATTCTAAGTTCTTTCTCCTTTTACTCTTTTAAGCAATCAGCACATATTCTTTAGGTTAGCCCTATGAGTTTGTTTCTTCTCACAGGCCAGATTAATCTCTGGGGCTTATTCACATCCGAAACCACATCTTCAAGAAGTTTTAACCATCCTGTTACCACTGTTTGTTCCCCTTATCTTTGGAAACACTGAAGTCTCTATCCAGTGGCAACTGCAGGACTCAGTTGCCTGACAGTAAACAACTACTTTTTATTCTTGCCTCGAACATAAGCGAAGTTACATTAAGCCAGTGTGCAATTATGCAATGAGTACATTATGACAATTTGAACACAACATTAAACCAGTAACGGTGGCATTCCTGGCACACTCACCATTAACAAGGCGCTCTGATTTGCAAAAAAAATTGGAAAAAATTACAGCTGTAATAAATGGCCCTGGACAACGTCATACATACAATCTGAACTGATAGCCTTTATGTTGCAGAAAGAACTCAAGTATTATTTGGTGAGCCTCTGCAATCCAAGTTGCAGTTTCTGCTACTTTTTCAATTATTCTCATTGGTTAAAATAAGAATTGTAGGCATACTGCATGCAGTCATGCTAATGAAATAGACATGGTCATTTTAAAAATGCTACGGAGGAGTATTTTCTTCATTATATTAACAGAAGTCTAGTGTCTGCCAAAGCCTTGAATGATAGATTTTATCTCATACCCATCTAACATTAGAGATTCTCTTTCAGTACTCCTCAGTGACCATACAGCATTCAAAACGACACAGAACATTTAACTTCTTATATCCAATCAAAGACATCTAATATAGAAGCTACAGCAACTGTTGGTATTGTCACTAAAGCATGTAAAAATTTATCACCTTTGGTGTAAAAACTTTTCACTTTCTGGAAAGGTATTAACTTTGCCTACTTTCAGATTCAGTCTTCATCCCCTCTCATTAGTACTGTTTTTCTCAGCTGGAAACGATGAAAAAGCTAGTAACATGCAATAAGCAGCTGACTAAATTGTACAACATACAGTTTAGAAATCAACAGTAACTTTTTGCTTGCAATCCACCTATCAGCACACAGCATAAAGAATAACAAGAGCAGAATTTTTCCAAACTGAACTGAATTTATTTCAGCTATAACATAACTGAAACGAATGACAATCTAATGAGTTGCTGCCCAACTGAAATGATTTTAAAACATTTATGGTAAATTAACTGTATCTTGTACTGTATTACCTTTCAATCCTGTTTGATTTTTTGTTTGTTTTTTAAAACTTGTCAATAGCTTAGTTTACTCTGGAATTTATTTATCAGACTCATTTCTCTTCAGAAATCTTTGTTACTCTTGATTCAGGATATTTACCTTTGGATGTAAATGCAGCAACCCCAACAACTACAATTTATACATTAAAAATAAATTAGAAAGTTATTGAACCAACTCAAAACTTCACTTGAGTGCTTCATATTGAGGACAAACTTCCATTAAAGTCATTTACCTTTGATGCTCTGAAACAAAAAGCAGAAGATGTTGTGTCTGACTTTTCTCTGTCCAACATTACAAGACCTTCATCATCATTCAAAGCCAAGTACATTCCTGTTGTTATATGTCGAAGACGGAAAGGCTGTCCCCATCTGATATTACTTCCACTCCAACTAAACGTATGAGACATCGAGGAATAATTTATGAAGTAAACATCAGATGCAAAACTGTTAATATGTTTGTAATGGAACATTGGACAGAAGTAATCACTGTAATTTTCTTGCTTCTCTACCCTCTCTCTGTTTTATTAGGATATCACACACATTGTCTTTAAAAATCACTACATGTTTTCTGAAAAATGTTAACGTGCACATTAACTACTATTATACAGTTGACTGCATAACCGAATTAAGCGAGGGGCTCAACGTTCCAAAGAAGTATAATTTTCTTTAAGATGTAGAATAACTCTATTAATTACAAGCATATTTCATTTGTAATCACAAATACACCAAGCGTAAAGCAGTCATTTCAGGCCACCAGAGTTGAAAGACAATTAAGTAGTACCCTTATGGTACACAGAAATTTCATTTCATTTGCAACAAGAGATAACTAACCACAGAGATTGTATCTACAAAAGGCATCCATGAGAGTTATTACTGTGTTGATTTCCACACATGCCTCTAAAATTACAAGTGAAAACTATGCAGCAATGTCTCAAGCAGAAGTACCTCATAGGCAACGTTATTTTTGACATGGAATACAGATGAAAAAGTCTTGCAATATTGACACCGTATCACTGATAAATTACTTTTTATTTCAAGTATATGCAGGCTAACATTTATTGTATAGCAGGACAAATAAATTAACGATGTTCTGCTTTAAAGAATATTTTAAGAATGCCCAATCCTATTTTGGGGTCAGTTCAGCCCTGGAAAAGAGAAGGCTCGGTGAGCATCTTATTAATGTCTCTAAACACTTGAAGGGAGGATTCAATGAAGATGGAGCCATGTCTTCATAGAGGTGCCCAGTGCCAAGACAAGAGACAATGGGCACAAACTGAAATGCAGGAGGGCTCCTCTGAACACTCAGAAAGCCCTTCTGTACTATGCATGTGATGGGGCACAGACACAGGTTGCCCAGAGGCTGTGGAGTCTCCTTTTTGGTGACCTCCAAAAGCCACCTGGACATGGGCCTTGGCACCCAGCTCTGGGTATAACAGCTTGAGCAGGGTGTTGGGCCAGATGATGTTCAGTGGTCTTTGCCAACCTCAGCCATTCTGTGATTCTGTGAAATCAGTGTTAGCATAACAGAAGTTACTAACAAATCCAAAAACAAACAAACAAACAAAAACACACAAAAAAAACTGTACCTTATTCGAAGGGGTTCTACTCTCCACAAAGACCTCGCTCGAACGCCTGCCCCTCCAGTTTCATAAAGTACTTTCCTATGGAAAGATTCAGAAGATCATCCTCTTGCCTTTGTTTGTGCTACTTAGTTTTCAGAAGATTGAGTTCTATAAACCATCTAGGACTCTCACCTAGCTCAATGGATGAAGATGAACAGAAAAAAACATTTTTACTCATTGAGAACACTGTAGAGAATACAAATGTCCCAGGCAAGTTATTATAGATAGAGATTTAAGTTCAAAAGAAAAGAGATTTAGGCTAGGTAATACAATTTAATTATCAATGTATTCATGCAATTTGAGAGAGAAAGAACTTGCAAATGGTACAATATATAGCATATATAAAATATGCTGTAGGGACTGGGCTTATAGACTTTTTTTTTAGGTTAAAATCTTGGTGGAAACTAACTACTTGAATTTCAAAAATACAAGAACTTATGATTGATTTTCTACTAAGTAGGTCTCCCAAATTATAACAATGCCTCTGTCTAATTAAAAATTACTATTGAGACAGTTGAACGTATATAACTTATCTAATCTTAAATTTAACTGACAATTAATGATCTATACTTATTTTTTGAGAGAAAACGTATAAAAATGCACCACCACTCACTTCTGCTGTGAATCATTCTGATCTGTAGAAGGAATTGTCAAACACTCATCATGACCATGGAAAAAGCGTACTACATGCCCACCAAGAAGATATCCTGCAGAAAAATCACATTCACTGATTAGTTTAAATATTGGCTATCTCAAAATGTCATCCTCAAAATAAAAATAAAAAACCACTATTAATTTTAATAATACCTGTGTGAAAAAGTATATTATTTCTTTGTATCTTTTACAGTTAAAAAAAAAAAGAAAATATTTCTTCTGAAAATAAAGATAACAGGAAAGCAACCTCTTAACATTTAAAAATCAAATTAAGATTCTGGGACAGAAAAGGAAATGAAAAAAAATGCTTAATTACTGTTTTGAAAATTGAATGCTTTATGTAGGAGCCAAATTTGTTAAAAGAACAAATGTATAAATTAGGGAGAGTAGAATTAAACCCATATTAATGTTATTGATCCAATATGAGTTTGTAAATTACAAAAGTGATAATGGGCAATATCCTGCTGCCAATTATTGCAAAGGTCAAAATAAAGAAAGAATGAGAAGAAAATACACTATCCTTATACTTATGTTCTATCAAAATTATTTGACACAAATCACAAAGATTCTGTTATGAGACTTCCTTACTTTGTCATGTTACTTCAGTATCCTCTTTTGTACTTTGTATGCTTCATAACTTTTCTTACAAGCTAGAAGGAATATAAAGAAGCACTGATCTTCCTATGTTTTATGCTGTGCATATAATTTTGAGGATGTTGAAATAGGAACTACAAGAAACCTGTTTTCCATTTCGCATGTACCTCATTTCTCTTCTGTTCTCACATGGCACAGGGTTATTGAAATTCCTCAACAAAATCTATGTTTACTGACTTTTCTTACTCATCAGCCCTTACTCCCAAAAGTTAAACTGAAGATCATAAACTCATCTGTTGCTCACTTGGTCTTCATTTCCCATGAAACTGTTTACGTTTTGTAAATCCAGAGTTCGATTACTCATTTGGCTTTTCAGCAGTTAACTCAGCTGAAGTATCTGTATTTCCCTGTTTTCCCTTGCATTACTCTTCTATCCCACGCTCATTTTCTGTAATAACCTCTTTAGTTTGATGTTCTGAGGTGTTTGTGTTCATTCACTCTTCACGAAATATGACACAAAGCCATTCAAACTGCATTAATTTCTAAATAAATAAAACAACAAACCTTCTGTAATATTGCTTCCTGAGCATGTAGGATGTACATTCCAAAGTGTCTGCATGAAGGAGGCGTCCACCTGGATGCTTCCATTTGACATGGAGAGATGCTGAAACAAGAAGATAACAACAGGAAACGGTGAAAATTGTGCTTAAAGATATTTTAAGATATTCTTTCTCAACAAATTAAAAATACAAAACAAAGTAGACATACATACACTCTTTAAAAATTAGTAGGAACAGGGTTTTAAAATGATCTTTTCTAAACTCTAACCAGCACTCTACAGCTGCAGCTTAGAAATATCCACAGTTAAGAGAAATAAAAACTTCCCAAGACAGAGAATACTGAAGGCTAAAGGCATGAAAATAATCTTGATCTAGTGTAAAGAAAATTATTCATGCAGAAAAAAAACAAACAAACCATTAGAACCAGACATAATTTTGTAGATCAGAAAAAAAGTTATCTGTAAGAATCCCAACACTTTCCCAGTAGATCATATTTTTCCACCATCCGGTTCACTTGCTTGATAAACAAACCTACCAGGTATCTTTCAGAGGACACACTGACCAGGATAAGATCATCACCTATTCGAACTTTTTCTCCTTCTGATCTTTGTTTAGAAGCAGGGTGTATTGTCCACCAGCATGCCTCACCTAAATGACAGAGATACTTATCAGTGATATGCAAAACAGATGACTCCCACAAAATTTAAGGGTATTTTTGGACAACACTGAAGCAATCTGATGAAGAAATATGTCTTATAAGACATTCATCATACAAAGTCAACTCATTGCTTTTTTTCTATCCACTCAAATTTTTCAATTTACTCAAAAATTTTTCTTGGCAGCCAATCTTTGCCATCACTGAAGGTGTTATTTCCTGTTGCATATTTTGTTAAAGCCACTTATCATTTACAAAACAATGCTCAGAACTATTTTTCCTTCAGCACCAGAAAATTGCTGCGAGCTACCTTGGTCTTCATGATCACATTTCACATCTTCTTTTCCTTAATGTTCATACCTGTATTCACAATATTTTGCATCACTTCCACTCTAAGCTACAATTACACTGTAGAATTGAAAGAAATACTCCATAATTTCACAATATTGCTGGTAGCATAAGGCAAAGTGCAAAAACCTGTTTAATCAACTTTCAAACTTCACATAAAACATTCTTAAAGTATGAAAGCTACAAAAATGATTATAAAGAAGATAATAAAGAAAAGTTACATCCCTAGAAGTGTTAAGTACTAAATCCCACAAAGTGAATCCTTTGAAGTATCCAGTGGCTTTTGACTCAATATTCACCAGATCAAAATGCTGTCTACAGATGAAATTGATTCAAAAGAACATTTTCATGGGTCAAAAGAAGGGTAAGAAGTAATATTTTGATGTTAATGAGCTGTACAAGCATGCTGTAGTTGTCAAAAACTGTCAGTGCAGAAAAACAGCTAATCACTCCTTTTACATACTACTTTTTATGTATTACATACACATGCAAGGATCTCGGTATATGTATAGTAAAATAAATACCAATACAGATATCTACCAACTACAGCCACATATTAAAAATTTCAAATACACAAGCAGATACATGCACAATAATTTTGGAAAAAAAAAAAACAATAGAAATATAATATATATGATATAGAAATAGATACTACTATCTGAGTGAGAGAATGTATACATTCCTCTTACCAACATGCTTAAAGAAAATGGTCTATGTCTAAGGCAGCAATCAAACACACAAGTCTGAAACCATCTTCTTCATATCTACTCCTGAAAGACAAACCTCACTCATTCAAACTCAGTTCATGTAGATAACACAGACTTGGGCTGCTCTGAAAGTAATGCTTCTTATTTTATTATTTTAGCCCACAAATTTAGAGGCAGAGGTTTGTGATAGGGCAGTAGAAGCTGAACCCTTCCACCAATATTCCATGACATTTTGTTGCTGTGTGACAGATGGTAGCAGAGGGGCAGTCTGACAGAACAGCGTCTGACAGAAGTGCATATGAAGCGAAGGTGTAAAATTTTATTTTCCCATGCAGAAAATATGATGCCCACTGACATTCATTGACACTTGATGAACATTTATAGAGACCAACTATAGGATGTGAGCACCCATCACGGAGATAGTGGGTGGTGCTTTTTAGCAGTGGGGATAGCAGTGCAAAAGACAAGCCGTGTTCCGGATGGCCATACAGATTTTTACGAGTGCAGCATCACACAGTCTCCTGTTCATTGCTGTGAGAATAAACAGCTAATAGTGGTTATTATGTTGAAAAACAATGCTTTGTAGCTGCGAATTTGCTCTAACAGTGTCACTTTAAGCTCTTTCTGTTCACTGAAGTTTCCATGGGAAGCATTACTTTTGAAGTGACCTATGTAGACAATGTCACTTGGGAAGGATGTTTCAAAGATCATGGCTCTCAAATATTTTAAACTTCTACGTGACACTGCCTCTCCATCATCAATTAATCATAGAATCATAGAATAGCCTGGGTTGAAAAGGACCACAATGATCATCTAGTTTCAAACCCCCTGCTATGTGCAAGGTTGCCAACCACTAGACCAGACAGCCCAGAGCCACATCCAGCCTGACTTTGAATGCCTCTAGGGACAGGACATCCACAACCTCCTTGGGCAACCTATTCCAGTGTGTCACCACCCTGTGTGAAATCTAAGTGATCTAATTAATCTAATTAATTTTGATTTTAATTTATTTTCAAAATAATGAAAAGAATGAACAGAAAGCACGGGTTGATATGGATGAAACTGGCATATCTTCATTTGAAGTTTCACATTAATGAGGAATATATATGGGTACTTTGATTTCTCCCTCACAGTGTGCACCTTTCAGCGTGTACTACAGGGTCATTTAATTATTTCTGGTGGAGGACTCATCACTTAGTAACTCAACACTACAGAAGCTAAGCCTGTTTGTGATACCTTGCAAATTAATTGCTTTTCAGTTCATTTAACCTATCCCCTAGACAATGAGGCATCTTATTATTTATGTATATTGTCATGAAATCTCAATTGTTTCCATAATATTTCTATCAGCAGCAGTCTGACAGTACTCCTTGAAAGCAACTGATTAAATTTTAAAACTTTCTTATCATTTCTTGTTTGTTGCATCTTTTCCACTCTGAGATAGTATTTTGATCCATTTTATGATTTGATTTTCCTGAAACTGTTTTAGCAATGCTCTCATTGCATTTTTTCTGTTTTCTGTATTATAAGCTGCCAGCTTCTTTTGTTGTGTGATTAGAATGTATATTATGAATGAACTGATGCATTACTCATACAGTAATTCCACTGCTGGGTCCAACTATACAAGTAGAAAATAAATGCCTCAAATCTATTTTCATTCAACAGAAATTTTTACTTCAGTCATTAAAGCTAATTTTATTGTAGCTGTGGCAAATTTGTTTAATTACAAAGATGCTCTCCGCTCTTATGCAAAAATCAGTTCATTTACTGAAAGCCATCAATATTGACATTCATCATATACTTTCAATCACTGTATTTCTAGTGAACAGATGCACAAGACAATCACAAGCTTTCAGGAACATTAATCACGATGCATCTTCTAAAAGCAGAGAAATGTGAATTTTTTTCTTCAAAAATAACCTGTCATACCTGCTGCGTTTTCTCGTAGTCCCACATCAAATGCAAGTTTATCTGTCTGGGATCTTGATGACGTTAAACATGTTAAATACTGAAAAATAGTAAAGTTACTGAAAATCAAAATCAACAGCATCTATTATCACACATGCAGAATTAATAATACATTCACATTACCCTACATTACTATCAGGCCCGTGTTGTTTTATTTTACTTTCCCCAGTTTCCTTAAATCATCAAAATACTTTTAAATTCAGCACACATTTATCTTCCACAATATAAATTCTTTCCAAAGCTTCACAAGGTTCATGACAGGAATAGGCAAACATAGTATTGTCTCGCTGTAATACATTTCCTGCATGACAGCAAATCACGTATACCAAAGACAGTAATAATACTTTCAAATTCTGGTAAATCAAGGCAATTACAATTTGTATTGTTCATAAAAAGCAGTTACAGAAATTAAAGAGTAAAACAGTAAACTAATATACAGTGTTCTAGTACAGCAAAAAGGAGGGAGGATGCTTTCTTCATCTCTCATTTCTTCAGCCTCTATTAATTACAGTTGCACAGCCACTAATAAGTCAGAGATCAAGAGCAATTAAAATTTTCCAGTCATACAACACAGTAAAATAAAATTTAGACAAGCTAGCATATTTGTGGGCACAGCCCCTGGTAACAACTAATTTGTGAATTATGACAGAAAACTCAACACATATCACAACAAATTCACTTGTATTAGCAGCAGCTTGCTAATGGAATGATCCCTGTAATGGATTCCTGAAGGACAGAATTCATGGTTAAATTCAGTGCTAACTATCTGACTGAAACGAATTCAAACAATCTAAATTTAAAATGAAGACCACACCCACCACATTGAGACATCACAAGGTATTCAATTTATTTTTTTAAATCCAGTATGGAAGACTTATAAAAAATGATTATTCATAATTTTTTACAGTTATTTTGATTTTAAATATATATATTTATGAGTTTCATTTAACCAATTTCTTTGCAAGTGCGTTTTTTCTTACCATTTCACTGAACGAATGTCGAAGTAGTATAGCGTGGCCATAGAGCAGAGTTCTGTGACCCCCTTGAGCTGCCTGCAGAACATGGCAGAGAAGGTTAGACCACCAATGCACTGCATAGACTACAATCAGACTTATGTGACAATGTGAAGAGCAATTTTAATTTAAGTAAAAAAACATAAATGTTCAAGTAAATTATCAAATGTGTATGCTGTGCAAAAATCATAAATGAATTAACTACAGCAACAGCCAAATATATGCCAAGAGAACAAATGACCTTAGCTGCAGCTTGCTATTGTAATGCAATTTTTAACATAATTAAATAAAACCACAGCCTTTTCAAAAAAAAAAAAAAAATGTTTGAAGTGAAATACAATAATACTTACCTTTTTTACAAACTTCTCAGAGGCATTAAAAAACATAAAAAATAAATATATATGCATATATACACAAACTGACTTCTGAAAGAATAAAAAAATGCAACTAATGCGAATGGTTAAAGCACTTATGAAAGATAACTATTTTCTAGGTTTATTGTCACGTTTAGCATTTATTAGATTCATTAGATTCAAAGCAACTGCATCCATAATTTCAACAAAGCACAAACTGTTATTTTCAAATACTGAAATATATTACAAAATCAGAGTAGGCAAAACTGGATTTTCTTTCTGATCCCTTTAGTAAGAGAATCTAACACATTTTGACTCTTTCTCACTGACCAGAAAAAACATTTCAAGGGAAGAATTTTAACATGAAAGTTACAACAGACAACAGGCTTTGCAGGTTTTCAAGTCTGCCTCTCTCAGCCTTCTTCATCTATCATCTTATTCACTAATTATTCAGAAGATACAAGCTAATTTAAATTTAAATAAATAAATAATACGATCAAAAGATTAATTTGCTGATTTATAGTGTTTTCCACTGAAATGAATTTTTTTTTTTTTTTTTTTTTTTTTTTTTTTTTTTTTTTTTTTAGATCCTCAATCTCAGATTATATGAAGCAAGACTTTTCAGGAACACAGAATCACAGAATTGCAGGGGTTGGAAGGTACCCCCAATCGATCGTCGAGTCCAACCCCTCTCCTTTCATGCTCTATTCTCAAGACAATAAAATTTCAATTCAATATTATGTTAAGAAAACAGAGGATAAGTAGGGAGAATACAGCAGGATGCATAATATTCTTCAAAGCCAGTCAAACCAATCAAATTAAGTCTTCCACACAGGTTTTTCAAGTATGCTGGAAAAAAAAATCAGTTAAAGCACAGCATCATAGAAGATAGCACACTCTGATTTGACATAATCTCATTAGGCTATAGAAATTTGAGACGTATAGTAAACATCAATGTACTGAGATTGTCTGCAACAACTTCATGAGAAGCGTAGTCAATTTTAAGAGACATTTGCATGACTGCTACCATGTTTAATTCTAACTGAAAGCTGAATGCAGAATTTAATTTACACAAGTTTTGTACCAGTCATGGCACTGGAAAGCACCAATTGTAGAATCTGTCATAAGAAATAAACACTGTAAAATCTTATTAAACATTAATTCATTAATAATGAATCTTATTTGTGTTAAGAGGTGGCATTTCTCTTTTTTTCCCTGCAGTTCAACTGAATAGGAGAAGAAAACAGTATAAGTGAATTTATATATTATTTTAAAATCCTAAAATGTTTAACCATGAATAAAAATGGACTAATGACAAACTAAGTGGAAAGCACAAGTCATTTCATCACTTCATCTCATTGGTAGGGGGAACAATGGATAAGTTGCTCAAATGAGCACGTAGATCATTCAAATACTGGCAAATCTTCATCTGAGGCTTACATTAGGCCTAACTTTTACCTGTGATATTGTCCCATTCTGTCAAACAAATAGAAGTTGCATATAAATCTTTATCTTTCATAGCTTTATCGATAATAGATCATGTGTAATAAAGTACATTTATTTTTATGGAAGTCTTCTTTCTTAGGACATTAGGATTCTTAGGATATCTTAGATTTGAAGTGATACAATCAAAGCTTTTTTAATAACAAATGCAGATACAGCAACATTTCAATTTATTGCAATCTCACCTTACATTACATTGTAAGCATTCCAGTAAGTAGGCTTGTAATAATACAGTAAAAAAATTAATAAAACCAAAGGACAAAATTATTAAATGATTATTTCTATTCAACAGTTATTACCTCTTACTCTTAAATCACTTAAAATTACAATAAAGCAGTGTAGGTACACTTCTACAAAAAATTAAAAAAATAAAAACATGCATACTTAAATCTGAACTCATCACACAGATTTAAACTTTTCTCTTTTTTTTGTTCATAGAACATAATTCGCAGCTGGTATTTTCATGAGAAGATAGGTCAAATAAATCCAAATACCTCAAAAGCTTTCTTTGCTTAGTGAAATGAGATAGAATTTTTACATCATGATGACAAAATTATTTTGCTTTCCTCATTAATAAATAGCATTGTAATACAATAATGCTTTTTATTGCAATAATTTATGATTCAAACAAACTCATATACTCTCATCAGATTCATAAAAGCCAGACAGTCTAAGGGTTCTCTTGTTCCTTTCTCAGTAGCCAGCTGAGGATGGATGATAATAAATGATCTCTGAAGATGACCTTACTGTTTTCTGTAAATATTTCAAGAGACTAGCTGCACCTGTTCCTCAATGTCATATTAAGAAAAATAACATTATTATGGCAGTGGAGTATTAACTTCGCCAAGAAAATAGAAAAACTGAACAATCTGCTATCACACAGGTTCCCTCATCTAGAAAATTCTGGAACAAGGGAAGAAATTAAAAAAATCATATTCAGAAACTTAACATTCTTTGATGTCAACTTACTTACCCCTTCACTGGCGTTATCCCCTGTGTTGGTCAGCATCTCTTGAAGGGCTCTGACAGACAGAGACTGTTCAAGGACAAAATTACAGATGCAAAGGTCTGGAGGAACATACTGTAAAATAAATAAATAAATAAAACAATGTAAGAACAAAAGAGCAGAGTATATTAAACACAATGAAAAGTGTACTTGAAACCATGTATTTTGATTTTAACGTCTGTTTTTCCGCTGCAACCTCCTTTTAACAAAATAACATAAATCCATTCTTCAGAATTTGTTACTGCAGTAACTTTACATTTCCTAGAGTTGTATTTGTAGAATAATAGAATGGCTTGGGTTGGAAGATACCTCAAAGATCATTTAGTTCCAATACTGCATAAAAATTATACCATGAAAATTATATTTATTCTCTAATATCATTGGAAAAAAACAAACAAACAAACAAAAAACAAAACAAAAAAACAAAAGAGAATGTGTATGATATTATCTGCTGTATAAAGCTTAAACTGTGAATATAGATGCCCCTAAACGTCAAAGACTCAGAATCTTATGATTTAATAATATAACCTATTCTCCTCAATTACTGAATCAACAACAACAACTGATTTTGAAACATCCAACCTTACTTCAAAAAGGAATAGCATCATTTTCAATCTGTTAACATTAATGTGCCCAATAAAAGATGGGTACATGAAAAAAAAAAAGTGAGAATCTTGTAATTGTATATAAATACCTGAGAGGACAGTATAAAGCCAAAGTACTATTTGGCACCAGTGAAAGGACAAGAGGAAATAGACACCTACTGAAATTCAAGAGATACCATCTGAGTGTGAGAAAATAATGCTTTTACCATGAGCATGGTCAAATACTGTAACAGGTTGCTCAGAGAAGGTGTAGAATCTTTTTCCTTGGAAGCATTTAAAACCTAACTGGACAATTTTTTGAGCAATCTGGGCTGGATAAACGTATGCTGAAGAAGAGGTTGGACTTGATGATTTCTATAGGTATTCTCCAACCTCAACAATTCTGTATTCTGTAACTTAATGATACAGATCATGGCTTTGAATGCACGCTAAAGCTGAAGTATGATTTATTTATGTATTTAATCAGTGTGACAGGAGGGAACAAAATTCTTGGTAAAGATGTTTTAAAGTGGTGAAAAGGGGAAGAAGAGATACCTAAACACTATATAGCAAGCTAATAAACAACAAACTACAGTTGGTTCTTTAAAAAATTCTTCATTACTCTCAGTTATGACTATCAGTTTAGAGATGTCTCTGGTTAGCTCTTTCAAAGTGGTTACATTACAAGCTCTATGAACTTCTTAATTTTAAACAAACTTCAGGAGCTCCTGTGGTAGCATCTGCTGCTAAGGCATGAATGTAAAGTGGTTCCACGGAATTGTATAGTAACACGTTTCTCCTTTTCTTAGACTAGGATGAGGAAACATACTAACTTCCATATTGTGTGGAAGAAAGGGATTCTGGGGTATTGGTCAAAGCTCTGCTAAATGTGGGCCAGTGTGCTGACATGGCCCAGAAGGCCAATGGCATGCTGGCTTGTATCAGAAATAGTGCTGCGAGCAAAAGCAGGGAAGCGATTGTCCCTCTGCACTCAGCACTGATGATGCTGTACCTCAAGTACCATGTTCAGTTTTAGGCCTGTTGCTACAAGAAAGACATCCATACCGTATTGCAGTTGAGTGGTCAATTACTAAACAATTCTCATTTGTTGAAGAATTTTAAGACAATAGTTGAAAGCACATATGTGAAAACTAAACACTAACTTCATCATGCGAAAAGAATTGGTCATTTGTAAAATATGCATAATATAAATGATCAAAGATGACCACTTGGAATGCAAAGAAATGCAGATTTATGAGTAATAGCTTTTTACCTATGAGATGAACAAAGACCTCTCATATTGCCTAACAAACAGTTTGGATTTAACCTAGTCATAATATCTAGACTAAAAATAGGTCAACAATGCAGCATTTCAGTAGAAAAGATGCAGTGAATCCACTAAAAAACAGAAGGAGAAATAAATGTTCAGGAAGAAAATAAATGAACATACAAAACAAAGGAAAATAACAGGATACAGGGTGAAAAAAGAACAGAAGGAGTAGGCCCTGAAATTGCCTTTGTTCTTAACATTTTGCTTTAGTACAGGTCTCAAGTTTCATCTCCTCCTTTTTTTCCTGTCAAACTCCTTCTTCTGCTCTATTTTTCCTGCTCTTCCTCAATCCTTTTTTAGTTCCCCTTTTGACAGTTGTTACCCTCACAACTTCTCAGTTACTTAACAATTATCCCAATTTTCTGCTTAATCAACGTGATTAGAAGTAACAGTTAACATCAGAAATTAACAGGTGACAGTCCTTCTGAAAGTAGCCCCGTATATAGCAAGATATTTGAAACTATGGCCATAAGAGGAAGAAGCTTTTAAATGAATTTAAATCTAAACTGGAGACTGAAGATATACTATTGAAAATATGAAGCATTTCAGGTACAGAATTGAGTTAAAGACTAGTGGCTATGGCTGTTAATAAATAAGTATGCCTCAGAGTACATCTAGAATCTCTAAAAAATCTCATGTTGCAGTCCCAGAAAAAAAAAGAATACAGAGAGTACATCTAACATCTCATTAAAGAAACTGCAACGAAATATACTAATGAATAAGTAGGTTTACAGTCGTTGACCAATTACATCAGCTGAGAGAATCTACTTCTTACTTTAGCTTCTGATGTTGGTTCCAAAAAGCACAGGCGATTTCCAAGTCCCTCAGCTGCCAAGCAAAACTTCCTTTGTTCTTTGTGTATACTGGAAACACACTGAAGTACTACTTCGTCATCCTGTCACAACACAAGGGAGAAGAAAAGAAAAAAAGTAAATATTTGGAAGTTACATGCATCCTATAGTGCTAAAGGAGTGGAAGACAGAATCTTTTGAAAATTAACACATTATATTACTATAATTGCTAAAATATACATATGTATAGATTGTACTTGTATGTATATATACAGTTGCACACATATACATTTGTATTCAAGAAAGCATCAAAGTATCATGGAGCTTACATCTCCAGGACTTAGAGAAAAGCGTTCTATTCCCTTAATAGTGCCAGCTACAGTGCCACAAAAATAAATAAATAAATAAATAAATAAATAAAATTGAAGTAAGCTGTTACACGCTTTTACTCTCTAAAATGTTCTTAATTTTTACAGTACAAATTTGCTACTCTGCTCTTTTAAGCAACATTAGCCCATGTGTAATTTCATTTCTTTAGTTACCACAGCACATCCACAGTTTAGGTCCTCTGATGCACAATTTTAACTTCAAAAGTCTCATTTAGTTTTGAAACCTTGTACAACCAAAGATCCAAGTGCCATTTTTCAAGTGACTACTGAAATGAATAAGTTTCTCTTTCATAAGAAAATGTTTCAGACATATTTCAAGAATAGGATGACAGTGGAAAAAATGAGGTACAACAGCCTTATTGTTTAGTTATCGTAGTTATACCAAACTTTTACAAACTAGTACATAATGCAATGCTTGAGACACTTACTTATAATGTGACAAGCCCTTATTTACTTCTTAATATGTGATACTAAACTTGATATAAGCATGTCGAATGAGATTATTTTTAGTGTTCAGCTGTGTCATAGGTGTACACAGAAATAAAGCATACACCTTAATTTCCAATGCTTGCCCACTAATCAAGAATAAGACCACTCATAGAATAGCATGTAAAACAACTTACTCTTATATAGGTATCTAAGTGCTCACCAAAATACACTACTTTAGAAATTTTTAAGGGAGTAGAAGATGACAAAACAAGAGCAATGTGATACGTCAGTGTCCTATCCAGCTATGCTATACTGGTGTCAATTATTGTTGAAGCAAATACAGAGCAGCCGCCTGAACTAAGAGATCACTTGAACAATTATGTTCTAAAAACAGCACTTCTTTTTCCAGTCCATTATGCAACTGAAATATCATGACAGGAGAACAACTACTAACACTTACAATAAAAGGTTGAAGTGATAAAATAAATTTCACCAAGAGAAGTAAGGGAAGTGCCCTTTAAAATAAAAATTCAGAAGTAGTTTTTTCACTTGTGTGGTTCCTCACATGTGGGGAAGTTATGTGGCTTTCTTGTAGGTGACACTTCACTGCCTGCTTACTGCTACTACTAACACAGAGAGCTATTACATTTAAGACTAACCAATCAGCAGTTACTGGCAGTATTTCCTTACCTAGCTTTGCACACTGATCAATGACATTTTAAACTGTACTGTAAGTAAATTCATCAATCGTATATACTAAAAGTTCAAAAGCTAACATCTGTAGTAAATTAGGAGGTAAGTAGATTTAGTTAATGCAAAAAAAAAAATTCATTTTCTTTTTTCTTTGCTATTTCTTCACTGATTTCTGTAATTCTCAGAAATTCTCAACTTACAATCTTACAAGTAAAAAAAAACATTGATGAGCACCATAAGTTCGAAAAAAACCATAGTAAATAAAATACTATTACTTTTCTTTGTAAATGAACTTTTCAAAGTTGGAGAAAAATAAGAACAAAGTATAAGATAAAAATAAAAACATTTAAATCATTTTTAATCAGCTGGTTCCTGTGTTAACCTTAGAGGATACGTATTTCACAGATCTGAAAAGAATAAAATACTAAAACTTGAATTTATAAATACAAAGGAAACCTTGTAAACCTTATAAAATTGATATTTGCACTTTTCAATGGGCAACACTAAATTACTTAAGCATAACTGTAATTGTACTTGTCCTCTTCTACTACACTTGAATATTCTTCATTCCACACACTGCATACATAGTACCTACTGAAATTCAGATTTTCCTAAAAAATAATATTATACCTTCTGAAAATATGCATAAAAACTTTAATTAAAACATTTTATTAAAATGTATCATTTTCTTTCAAACACATTCACATAAAAAGACCATAAATGCCGTAACTCTAAAATACTGATAATATCTCAAGGATTGCATGCAACATTCAACATATACACTTTACATGATTCCCCTGAATTTCCAACGTCGTATTTCATTTGCAAATGCATTGTCTGATAAACACCATGGCGTTATGCAGGATTAACAACTTTCATGCAGATTTTCTAAAAATGGCATTAACAGAGATTTTAGATAGTTTTGGAGTAGAGTTTAAGGAGTTTTTCACTCAGGTGCATGTGGATTGAATTTAAGGAACTGCTGGAATGTATTTAATCTGTAAGAAAGACATTGACTCGCTGTTAAGATTTTCAGTATTATAGTGTACTTTCTGAAGTTATTAACAATCTGAAGACATTAACAGAAATGAGTGCTGGAATTATTAAGCAATAATGAAACTGCAGTATCTTCTTTTCTTGAGTTTTCTTTCACGCAAATTCTTGTTATTTAATTTTTTTCCTGGTAAGCTTGTTTTCTTCTTCCCCGCAGTTTTTTTTTTTTTTACATACATGTGATGCTACAATCATCTATCTTTGACTTTCTGATAGAAAGAATTTCATTTATTTAAATATACCCTTTTTAGCATGACAAGTAGTAAGACTGCAAAGCCCAATAGGATGCAGTGATGGGGCAGTGATGAGGTATTAGTTATGTACAACTAAGTTTCAAATATAACCAAACAGAAAGCAAGAGGAAAAGAAAAAAGAAAAAAAGAAAAAACAAACAAACAAAAAAACCCACTACTTTCTTGAGATCCAGTTTGTCAGTGAGATATACACTAAGGAAAAATAAGGGATACACAATGGCACAATAAATACATGTTTTCATCTTGTAAATGCAATCTCTCACCTTAAAAAATAAACAAAATAAACAAACAAACAAAACACCTGGTCCTTTCTAAAATAAAACCTAGGTTTTGAGTGCACAGATTGATAGGCTGGGAAACACCTCTGTAAGTAATGACACAACACCGCTCTAGATGAGGACTAACTTAGGTCACATTTCTCAGATGATCTAATGTGCTCAATTTAAGAAACAGGTCCACTTCAAAGTTCTGATCAGCTCAACACATTGTTACAGATTCACACATCTCTCTACCTCACATTATACCTCTATAGTTAAGAACTGGGGCTGCTAAGGTAGAAAACATCTCATAGTAGATTCATCCAGAAGTACATCCTAACGCACCCGCTTGGATGACTGTCCTTCCTTTGGCTGGGATAGAGTTAATTTTCTTCACAGCGACCAGTATGTTGCCATGTGTAGATTTTGGTTGAGAATAATGTTAATAATACACTGATGCTTTAGTTGTTGCAGAAAATCACATATACTAAGTCAAAGATGTTTCCCCTCCTCACACAGGCAGACTTTGGTGGGGGCTGGAGAGGCGGACACATGGAGCTGGACAGGGACAGAATCAGAACAGCTGACCAAAACTGGACAAAGGGATAATCCATAACATATAACATCGTGCCAAAACAATAAAACTGGGGTGAGCTGGATGGTGTGAGCAGCTGCTGCCCGGGGACTGGCTAGATATCAGTCAGCAAGTGGTGAACAACTGCAGTACTCATCACTTATTTTGTTTATCATTGTAATTTTCTGTTCTGTTAAACATTCTTTACCTCAGCTCATAAGTTACCTTTTCCCGATTCTCTCTCCCATTGCTCTGGGGGCGGGGGGGGGGGGTAAGAGTGAACAGCTCTGTTCTACTGAGATGCCTGCCAGGCTAAAACACAAAGATGACTTTCCACAGACTTACGCTGACCAAGATTACCTAGAATTTGTGCCAAATTCAGAACAGAGCATGAATGCGAGGAACTCTGAAACCATCCAGAAACTGGTTTTGACATTTCATAAAATCATAGAATTGCTCAGGTTGGAAAAGACCTTAAAGATCATCAAGTCCAACCATAACCTAACCATACTACCCTAACTCTAACAACCCTCTGCTAAACTGTGTCCCTGAGAACCACATCCAAACAGTTTTTAAACACATCCAGGGATGGTGACTCAACCACCTCCCTGGAGAGACTACTCCAGTGCTTAACAACCCTTTCTGTAAAGACGTTTTTCTTGATATCCAACCTAAACCTCCCCTGGCACAACTTGAGGCCATTTCCCCTCATCCTGTCACCTGTTACCAGTGAGAAGAGACCAGCCCCACTCTCGCTCTAAGCACCTTCAGGTGTTGGAAGAGAGCAATAAGGTCTCCCCTCAGCTTCCTCTTCCCCAGACTAAACAGCCCCAGTTCCTTCAGTCTCTCCTCATAGGGTATATTCTCCAAGCCCTTCACAAGCCTTGTTGCCTTTCTTTGGACCTGCTCCAGCACCTCAATGTCCTTTCTGTACTGATGTGCCCAAAACTGAGCACAGTACTCGAGGTGAGGCCTCACCAGTGCTGAGTACAGGGCAGGATTATTTCCCTAGTCCTGCTCACCACACCATTCCTGATACAAGCCAGGATGCCACTGACCTTCTTGGCCACCTGGGCACACTGCTGGCTCATATTCAGCCAACTGTCCAGTACACCAAGGTTCCTTTCCATCAGGCAGCTTTCCAGCCATTCCTCCCCAAGCCTGTAGGGTTGCCTGGGGTTGTAACCAAAATGCAGGACCTGGCACTTGGCCCTATGGAAATTCATACAGTTTACCTTGGCCCAGGGACCCAGTCTATTCAGGTCCCTCTGTAGTGCCTTTCTTCCCTCTTGCAGATGAACACTCCCTCCCAGCTTGGTGTCATCTGCAAACTTAATGAGGGTGCACTTCAACAGCAATGCAATAAGAAGCACGCAATCCACATAATTATATTTAAAAAATAATAATTTAATTGAGCCACAGCTCAGTGATTCATTACCAGGTAGTATTTAATCTCAGGTTTCAGGCTCTTTCTCCTCAGATTTTATAATAATGGTAAACTTAAATTGAGAATGTTGTCACGTGGTAATTAGCTAAAATATATAAAATTGATTTTAATTAAAATCAATGACTTCACTTACTGCAAAATGAGTCAGTGATGAAGAAGAATTGATGCACTGCAGGCATGACTTTGCTTCTGCTTAGTTCAATAGTTTTTCAACTCTAGATTTGAGAATAAAGGCATTTTTACAGCTGCTGAAATTGCTTCTTTATTTATGTAGCATATATATCCATATTTAAGAATTATAATCACAGATAATGTGTTTAAGTTTGTATAGAAGTGGTATGCAACAATAAACTTCGTTTCACATTATGAAATACAAAGCCATGGATACCCTAAACACATGCATGCATATTTACATTTTTGTATAAAATATTCAAATTTTGCTAGACAATCATCCACTATATTTCATTTGTTACCTACTGATTCAACAAGATTTACTGTTTTCTACTACACTCAATACTGAAAATGAACTGATAAAATTGACACGGCACAGAAAACACCTGCAGAAACACAATCAACTTTGTTGTTAAAACCTGTAGATTCCAGTAAATAGCTGCTTCCCAAAAGAGATATGCATATTTTGCTTATATTTTACTCACAGCTGCATGTAAGTGTTTAAGTACTTGCACATGAACCACTAACTTCAAGATGAAGCTAGTGTGGAACTGTTCAAAAGTACACTCTCTAAAACCATGGAAAATTTTTATTTGATAATATACCCCTTCCATAAAGAAATGTATATTACTATTTAAAAGTACACAAGCAAATAAACCTCAAAACTCCTGTTTCCTATGGTGAAACAAGCAATCCTACACCAAGTTGGTGCCCTTCACAGCCCTGACTACCATGACACTGTTACACTTGCCTACTGTAATCATAAAGTTTTTGCAACAGTGATTGCAAAAACTGTACACAATAAAAACGCAGAGCCATCTTCCCCCTTTGACTGAAAACAACCTACTCATATATACCTTACTGTATCACAAACCATACGCCAGATGCAAACAAACATGCTGATTAGCATTTGAGCACAAGCTAGAGAATGCTTTCTCCACAGGACTGCTTTCATTTCATGTTTTCAAGAATGATCTTAGAGAACATGTATAATTCACCAGAAACTGCCTTCTAAAACTGCTACATTCTTCTCAACAAATAAGGAATTACACTCAGAGCTGACAAACTCTAACTGCTACCAGAGATGGGGTTGGTAAACTCATTGGTGCCCAACACTTTCTTTCACAAGTTCAATGGTCTCACTGCAAAGTTGTCTTCAAGCACTTTTATTTTCTGCATAACTTAGTCAAAAATGCACAGATAGAGTGCATAGCTACTGTAAAAATCTCAGTCATTTCTAAAAATCAAATATAGAAAACAGTCTTTGGGCCTTTTAAAAAGGTAATCTTAGTCTTTTAACTGAGAGACCAAATAGTATTGCTATTTTCAAGCCGGAACTTGAAGAAGAGTGCTGCCCCTAGGATATGGATCTAGATTTTCTTCTCCCAGAGGAAAAACAACACACACACACACATGCACACACACACACACACACAAAACAAAGAAAAAACAACAAAAAGAACACACCTCCAACCCTCCTGAGCTTAACTAAATTAGAAGAATCTTTAGCAGAGGGGAGTGAGGCATGGCTGAAATCACAATAGAGGAATGCATGAATGCTTGCTGGAGTGTAACATTTGGTAGAGGTTAGCACCTTAGTTTTGCTAAGATCTAGACTGCACTGCACCTGTTAGGGGTGAGGACTTTAAGGCATGAAATCCGGTGGCAAAAATTTCTGATGCTGCTTATGATTTCTATGCAATTACCCAGCATTCATAGAATCACAGAATGGCCCAGGTTGAAAAGGACCACAGTGATCATCTAGTTTCAACCCCTCTACCACAGGCAGGGCTGCCAACCACTAGACCAGGCTGCTCGGAGCCACATCCAGCCTGGCCTTGAATGCCTCCGGGCATCCACAGCCTCCTTGGGCAACGTGTTCCAGTGCATCTCCACACCCTCTGTGTGAAAAAATTCCTCCTAAATTCAAAGTGGATAAACACCATCACTTTCAGGACAGGAAATTTTCAGCCCCAAATATGGCTTATGAACATCAAGTGGCTATCCCTTCCATCAGACCTCTGCCTGTCCAGTCCCCCCCCCGCTTCTATTTAGAATTCAAGCTCACAACCTCCTCAGCTCATCTATAGAAAAAATGAATTATTTTGTTTGAGGGCAGTTCCTACTAGCTCCATTTAATATTAGTAAGTTCCTGCATCATAATAGTTGATGAAAATTATCTTCATGTCACACACAGCCTATCTTTTGCAGGCAGAAAAGTCTTAGCCTAGACAGTTGCTCCTCAACTGATCATCCATCTGACCTTTCCTTGAATCTTTTCCCATTCTAGTGTTTTGGGTGTTGTTTTTTTTTTTTTTTTAATCATGGTAACCAGAGTTTCATATGCAACTATTTGGACTAACTAATAAAAAGAGCAGCTAAGAAAGACAGGACTCTTTACCCAAGAGAAGCCAGCTTTGGGGGCTGTTATCAGCATACATGGTGTAAGGACAACAGGCACACTTAAAAAAAAGAATTAGTAATTATGAATGTGAGCACAGACTGGTTATAGAGTACCCTGCTTAAAATTTAACCGGACATTGAGTAACCTGCTCTAGTGTCCCTTTCAACCTCAGTGATTCTGTGGTTTAATGAAATAAAAGAAAATTAATTAGCGGTATGATAAACAGTTTATAAACATATAAGAAACTGCACCAAAATAATAGATAATACTACATTTCTCATGTGCAAGATAGAATTACTAGAATAAAAGACTGTAGCAAGATACATGCTGGTTATCAGAAAAGCATGAGGATATCAAAGCACTAAAACTGACCCTATGTAGGGAGTGGAGTTTGTATCACCAGATCTTTAAAAAGCAGGTTATGTCAACATCTGTGGATGTACTGTTACATGGGTATGGTTTGCCTTTTCTTTGATAAGGGAATATATGCCCCATAAAGTCTCTTAAAGCTCAGCTTTTCTAAGATCCCATAATCTGTATGTAATCTTTCTTGTCTACTGAAACGTATCAAAGGAGAAACATGAAGAAATATTTTTCACTTAAAAGTCTGCAAGGTTAAATCTTTAATAGTTCCATAATTTTCCTTCTAGTGGAAAACAATTAAGGGCTTCAAGCTTTAATAAGAACAGTCAGATTTTGACAGACAGACATCTAAGAAATAGTTACGTTTCTTAGATTAATCTCATATCTATTGATGTACATTTAAAATTGCCTGTTCTTATAAAGCTTTGTCTGAATGTTTGCATACCACTGACTTAAGAAGAACACCATAAACTGAAATGTACTTCACCTGAGCACCTGGATTGTTCATAAATGGCTTAGAGAATTGGTAAGATTTCATCCTGTTTAACTGGTTAAACAGGTTCTTACTGCAGCATTATAAAATGCATTATATTGGAAAATTTTCCACATGCCACAGACTAATCTTATAATCTTTCATGATTATTACTTTCTAATGGTCCTTATCAAAGTTTGATTCATAGTTTCAAAATTAACAATGTACTAATGTTTTTTTTTCAGCTTTGCTGCTAGTATTAGCATTAGCCAAATATCCATTTACACATTACATTTGCATTTCAGATTTCCTTTTTTTTTTTTTTTTTAATACTTTAAAGGTTATACATTGGAAAAAAAGAAAAGAAATGGAAGATCTTTGCTTCCTCAAAAGTGGAAGAAGTGTACTTCACAGTAGAATTCTCAAACACTTTCCACATTGCCATTGTTTTTTTTTTTTTTTTGTCTCACACGCATATCAGTAAAACAGATGTTTACTGTTTCCAGAACTTTCAATTTTGTTCATAAGTTACAGCAGTTACATTTTGCCAAACCGCTACAAGGATACTTTTTCTACACTATTCACTTACAACACTGAAAGCCTATTTCCCAGTAAATTAATAATTTACTTACTACGTAAACTAATATTAGAAATATTGTTTTCTAAAATGTATACTCAAGTGAAGTTTATGAAACAAAAAAGGTTCATGTGATATTTTTCATTCTTGCAATGTTTATACAACTATGCTGCAATATAATTAAGATTTCTTTAGGCTCTTCAGAAAGAAGTGCATTTTTGGTCCCAAAATATAGACATTACAGCCAAGCTGTTGAATTAGGAGGTCACGTAAATATACTATGTTAGGCTTTCCTTTGCTTTTAATGTCTATATACAATCTGTCTGGCAAACACTATGTGTTAAGTCACACAGTGTTTGCCAGTCACGTAACAAAGGGGTACCTAGACACAACTGTCATGTTGCAAGTCATCACAAAACAGAAGGCAAATTATGAAAATCAGCCTCCAGGACAAACCTTAAAACAGTGGTAGTAGTGGGCAGCTGGATTCTCAGTACACTTCCAGTACTCATAACCAGTTGTTTTTAACCTCTTTTTTAAAACTTAAAAGCATTTCTTCCCTCACTAACTACATAAATTTCCCCCAGTAAATGCAGTCAGTTCACTACATATGGACGTTTATGATGACAGCAGTTATTTGATGGAAATTCACGAAACGCCATCTGACAGTTCTCAGGAGACTTTAAAAATAGAGCAGGGGTTTCCGTTGTCAGTCTACTACCTCAGCAGTGGCTGGATCAAAGCCTGATCTCAACTCTGGAACATACTTCCATATCCTATATCAGGTCATCAGCAAAGCAGAATAAGCAAGTCATCAGACAGCAATAAAATTAAAATGTACACCCTTACACTTATGTTAATACTTCTGAATGAAATGCTTTAGAAAACAGAATGTGAGAGCCATTGCCTAAGAAAAAAAATAAAGGACTATTTGGATATTTTCTGGCATAATTACATTATAATTCCTCTACATCTTGCTAAGTATAGCCATCCTCTGCAAATTTGCAAGCACAAGTACCATTGATAGTCTGGTCTACAAAGCTGATACACATATATATGAGATAACTTAAGTTTCTATTATGGCGCATTATCTGTTTCCTACACCTCTTTTTTTTCCCCCTTTAATTTTTTTTTTTTTTTTGTGAAACCCCACCTCTTCAATAGTTCTAATATACAATAAAGAGTCTTACAAAGTATTTCAGTATTAAACATTTTGCTTCTTTTTTTCCGTATTTCAAAAAGGCTTGCCAGTGAACTATTTACAGTTTGTTGTCTTCCTTTTATTTGTACTACTGCATTTTTTTCAGATCTTCGTAGAAAAGAAAAGCATGGAACAGTGTTAATAAATCACACTGAGTAGCAACACTGTAAATGACATCCAAAATATTTATGCGTTTTCTGTCATAAATGATAAGTACAAAATATTAAGAATTACCTCTTTAATTTTATACTGCAAGGAGAGCAGCTTTTTAACAGTTATACAGACTATCAATGACTTTATGCAAATCCATGGCAAAATGAAGTATATCCTCTTCTATTAGACTAAGCCTTGCCCTGCTTTAAAAAATGAAATGACTTTAAGTACATGTTAATTCTTAAAAGGGCAAATTGACTAAAACATCAGTATGCTCAGTGACAACCAATGAAGTGTTATCAGAAAAGAAGTGTGTACCTTGCTTAAGTACGTTTATGTTACTTAAACATAGTTTTGGGATTTGAATATTTTGCACCTTTGAGAGTCATGACCTTTGATGTAACATTACATGAGTGAATTAAGAAATAATAAGATGTCTTAGTTCCTTTGAATGGAGCATTCTTTTGGAGAGAAAAAATGAATACAAGAAATGTATGTACCCATGCAATAACATTTTATTTGCTTTTCCCATTTCTTTTACATCCATTACAGTACATTTACTTCCTTTTCAGCAATTAGCTGGTAACCAGAATTAGAATGTAGAAGAGGAAAATTCTGGTATAATAAGTTCAAGCTTCATTTACACATTTTTTACTTTGCAACAAATGCTCAGAAACATTAATGGAATAGCCAGTGTCTTGTATCAATAACATACAAACCAATTTAAAAAAAAAAAACTTGGCACCTGAAACTAAGAAGGAATCCAAATATCAGCCTTTTGGAATCTTAATGCATGACCACTACTGGATTAGTAAAGATAGCAATAGCAACAAACATTTAGGTCATATCTATTTCAAATGAGAATGGGCGTGCACAGCACTCGGCATATTCTTCAAATAGCATGTTCTGAATGTATGATCACTTATCTTTAAGCTATTAACCATAAACATCTCAGATGCTTATTGAACATCACAGTTTGTGAAGAAATGTAAGTAGTAAAATACCTGATACTTTCGGTGACTATTTTAAGCAAAACTTCACTATATTCAGTAATCCTCTACATTTGCTATAGTTTAAAAGAGAAAAAGCATCAGATGCAGGTAACATTCCAGAAGAAATCCTACAAACAAGATTTGAAGAACAGACATTTTTACCAGCCTTTTTATGAAATATATGAAAAAGGAAAGAACAGCAATGAAAAGATGGCACAGAAATAAAATGTGAATATTAAAGTACCTGCTATCCACCACATGCCAAGCACTTGCAAGCATTTCCTCAAGACAGACTATAGCAAGAAGACTATAGTTTTCTCAGAACTGAGAAAAGTTCTAGCTGGGATAGGACACAAAAAAAGTATACACCAATCATATGGTTAGTGTAGATAACCTCATTAAAATAAAAACAGCAACAAACAGCTGCATGGCTGTGTCCCTTGGATAGCAGTTTTCTAGATGTCTTACGTTATCGCTACTCCAATAACCAGAAATCTGCAACCAATAGCAGTATTAAAAAAATGACAGTTAAGTTAGCACTCTCCAACAAAATCATTAGATTAGAAACACATGGGCTAACTACATTTTAGCCACAGACATTTTGTGTCAACCATGCTCTTGTTACAATGGATCTATAACTGAGAGTGACTGTAATTAATGTGAATAGAATGTCTTTTCATAAAATTAAGACAAATATTTCTCACTGTCTAATTGATGTTACAAAGTGCGATAAACATTTGTTAATTTGCTTTACTTTTGATTTTTTTTCCTCATTAATTAGATAGTGGACCAGACAAAGAGAAGTGCACTTAATTTTGTAATTAGCTTGATTTCTAAGGAAATCTCAGTATCACCATATTTTTCACTGTTTCTATGCCAGATAATAAGTTATCAGTGTTCACATATGTAAATCTCTTCGCAGGGTTCACTTAAAAAAATTAGTCATTACATTCGTTAGCAAATTAGGGGATAAAACTAAGTTTGGGCTTCACAGATTTTTATCATGTGATCACATGAAATAATGTTGAGATTGGACATGACCTGCAGTGACTATCTAATCCTACCTAGTGATCAAAGCAGAATCAAGAAGAGATGGACACTCAAGGACATCACCAGTCAGGTTTTGAACATTTTCAGTAAACACTGAAAAAGGAAGCACCCAGAAACAAGGCCTTTTTCAAGTCTCTTTTTTCAAGTGATTTGGTGACATAAAGCACAGGACCCATGGTTTCCTCAGATTTCCTTTTGCTGCTGATACTCATTTGAAGAAATTTCTCCTGTCACCCTTTCAGCCCCTCATCAGCTTCACTTCCAGGTAGGCTTTGGCTGCATTAACCACATCCCTGCATGGTCAGAGAGTGTCTCTAAATCCACCTGGGTCACCTGTTCCTACTTTTACCTCCTGTATACTTTTATTTTTCTTCTGTTGAAGCCTTGTCAGGAGCTTGTTATTCATCCAGGCAGGTCTTCTGTCATTTTTGCTCGATTTTCTGCACATTGGAAATGGTTTTATCCTAATCATGGAAAATACATTCCTCTAAAAATCAACCAGTTCTCCTGTAGAATTCTTCTAAGACGTACCTGTACAGAGCCAAGCCCAGGATTGTGATCCTGCTTTTGTCTTATTCCCTTCTCTCAGAATCCTCAGTTCCATGTCTCATGGTCACAGCAACCAAGGCTATCACCAGCTTTCAAGCTCCTGACCAGTAATTCCTCACACAAAAGTATCAGGTCCAGCAGAGCACCTCCTGCCATTAACTCATCTATATCCCATGTAATCAAGACACTTCAGAAGCCTCCTGAATTGCCTGTGCCTTACTATGTTGCATTTCTGGAAGATATCAATAGTAGGTTAGTATAGTATATAATAGTAGTTAAGGTCTTTAGATTGAAGTCACGGCCTTCAATCTAAAGGCTTCATCTTGTGAGTCCTCTGGACTATCTCTCCTCTTCCTAATCAGGGAGTCTGTAAGGCACACCACTACATTACCACACACATCGGTTGGTCCATTAATCCTAACCCATAAATAGAACTGGCTCACCCCTGTTCAGAAGCACAGCACTATGCATTCCCACTGCTATCTCTCATAACAGGCTGCTTCCCCTCTTTTACTCCTTGCTTCTCCTTCCTAAAAAGCACGTGTACATTAATTGCCGTATCCCAGTCAAGTGAGACTGGATACGCTATCTGCATTTTCTACTTGATTAGGCCTTACGAGTAAACACACACTACTTCGACCAAAAAATTTCACATGACATTCAAAGACATGGCATATCAGTCAATTGGATCTAGATTTACTAAGCATACAGTTTCTTGACAACAAGTGGTATAGAATTCTACCAAGACTTTAAAAAATTAATTTGATATTTATTTAGGACAAGTTCCATTGAGTCTAAGTTATGCCAGAAATTACTTTCAGGGACAGCATAAACATTAGTCCGTGCAAATTAAGATTCTTTGGCTTTTCAATGCATGAACACTGGTAAACATTTTGGTTAATAGATTGTGTCTAATTTGAGACTCAAATTTCTCAAGGGAAGAAGTAAACAGGCCTGGATGACTTTTCCAAATATCTAGAGTTGCTGCTGATATCCAAGAAAGGTGAAGATTTGTAGTTGATTAAAGCTCCCTAACTGGGAATTGGATACGGTCTTGAAGCCATGATATGTCCTTAAGATTTAGGCCGCGTTCCCTGAATTTAAGATTGCAGATTGCATTCCTGTCTATATATTACTCTGCAACACCTTTCTTATGTCTGAGGCTTCTCAGAATTTACTGTACATCCTCCATATTATTTGTGTTCAACTTCTCAGCTATTATGAAGAGCTCTAGATAAGATAGCAACCTGCTTGAAGAGTAAAATTGAAACATCAATGTTAGTTCTTAAGAACTAAAGGAAAAAGATTCAGTGCTACTTGTGAAAGAAAATGGGTTAAAGGAGAGTCTGTATAATGCTGAAAACCAGTTAGAACAATTGCAGTCCTTGAAAAATACTTCATACAGTAGGAAAAGCTATAGGATTTACAGCATACTGGGCTGGCACATGATCGACATACTTGACCCAGCAAATTTCTTATCCATGGTGCAGAACATCCATTGAATCCATGCCCCTAGAGACAAGAATGTCATACTGGACAAAATCAATTCTTTGCACAAGTTCATGTAGATGACCTCAGTTGCACTTCCCTTATCTATCTATATCTATATATACCCATATAGTGTGTGTTATATATGGATATACACACACTTAAATATATAAATAAATATGTAAACCTATATATTTATATACACAGATATATGAAAAACACACACAAATATTTACACACACATAAGACAGATAAAATTATTCTCTTAAAACCCAAGATTCCAAGTAATAATCAAATAGAAAGAAAAATAAAGGGATGAGGGAAGACCAAACAGTTTAAACACAGGAATATAAACAAGTTCTTTCTGTCCACTTTGTACCTGTTTATCTTGTTTATTTATCTACTTCATTTACTTTTGGACTGGCTGCAAATCTAAGCACTGAAAGTTTTTTCTGTTCTCACTGAGGCCTTGGTTGCTGTGCCGCTGAGAAGTATTCCTTTCACAAGTTACTGCCTAAAAAGTAGTATCTCAGCTGCATATTATTTACAAGTTACTGATGCACCCATACTAATAGAAACTTCCCATCCCACTAATTTCAGTGTTTCAGAAAAGGAACAATCTCTCCTATTTTTCATCTTGTTCAGACTACTTCACTCCTACATCAACCACTCTTAAGAGGAAGACAACTGTAAACAAATATTGCCTATCATAAACAATTTTCAGGAAATAATTATGTTCTGAAAAAGCCAGGTAGAAATGCCATTTGTGCTACCGGTCTTGTTTGAGACTAACGTCAGGAAACCTAGCAAAAGAACACGCAGCAGAGCAGTTACTATAACGTTACTTAGATAAAATAGTTTAAAAAAAAAACCAAAACAGTAAGAAATCAAGTGTCTGAGGCTAGACAACGTATGAGGAAAAGCTTTAGTACAGTTGAGTCCAGACAAGCTCAAATACTTCAAAATAAACAAGCACTAAAGTGGCTAGTATGGTTATTGGTGAGCAATCTATCCTTTGTGACTCATGTTTACAACACTGAGATGTTACTAAATCTAGGATGATAAAGACATGAAAATGACAGCCTGTACAGCTGCTGTGTTATTTTATACACTTGCACACAGTATTTTTCTACTTGTATTTTCCTGATTTTCTATTTTTATGCCTTCTATTCCATGCAAAGACCAGTATGCTTAAAAATATCAGTCATAGAGCTATTCAGTGAGAGCAAGAGGATAAAAATTAGAGCACACACAAAAATCACCTGTTTTGATAAGTTACATGGAAAGAACACCACAGCAATTTTCTAAACACAAACAAGCTCAAAGTAGCTGACAAATGATGAAAATCATTGCAAAACAGGAGCATGGAGAAAATCTTTTCAAACTAGTGCACCTGGCATCACCTCCTCCCTCAAGAAAAATCTGGTACTTGCTTCTTTTCACACCTTTCCCTGGATTAATGAATGTCTTTGCTCTGTTGAAACTTTTTTTTTTCTTCATACCATCACCATCTCATTTTAACACCTCAGAACTAAGCAAACCAGGAGGTTGAAGATGAGTAAAAATGGCATCAGACTGCAAGATTCACTGTAATTCCTGTATAAATACATTGTTAGGAAGAAGTGAGCGTAGCTTTAGAAAATAATAATATAATAATAATAAAAAACCTAATAAATAAATAAAATTGAAAAAAGATCTTTTCTACACATCTCCTTCTGTTTTCTGTTAAAAATTTTCCAACCATGGAATTTCCTATCAATTCCTTCTAAATGTTAACAGTACTTTCTGGAACACTCTGCTTATTCATATTCGACAAAACTACTTATGTATTATTCTAACATTACTTACAACACAAAGTGCATCACAGAATGCTTATAGTATAATCAACAACAAGCAGAAATTACTTGCAAGTGGTCCTTGCAAGAGTCCTGCCACTCTTGGCAGCCAAAAGTGTAACCATGACTCATAAATTGCTGGATATTTAAAATGTTAATAAGTAAAAATAAAATAAAAATCCACACATACCAAAATTATCTTAAAAAATATTCTGCCTGGAGTCACAGAAGATATTACAATGATATTAGCAAAGCAGAAATTATCTGATGTAATGCCAGCAAGCTGCATTACCCTTACATTATTTTTCCTTCTCAACTTGCTATTGTCAGTAAATAATGCACTCTGACTTCCAGAACGTATTTAAACATCCACCAAAAGCCACTCTAAATCCACAATAAAAGGGCAAAATGCAACCTTGTATAAGATTTGTCTTCACACATATACAGCTAGTTCTTACCAGCATGTATACATATATTTTTGGGTGCTTGAAAATCTCTTCATTTTTTTCTCTTCAGAAAAAAAGATAAAGTATATAGACAGAAATATGGGATAGAAGGATAACCAGACAGAAAAAAAAGAAAAAAAAGAAAAAAACCTTCCAACTTTAACTGATTATTTAGTAAATAGGTGAATAACATGTAAAAGACATGTTTTTTGTATAGGAATGCACCAGGAAAACTACAATTAGGCTTACAGTTGTTCAGCTCTCTTCCTGCCTCCTCTTCTGTCAAGTACTTTAAGTATGGAGTGCTTAAATGTGTTGGGATTAAGCACGCAATTACAAGCAGCCTTCTTCACTTTTCAGTTATATATTAAATGCTGACTATTCATGCTCTCAGTCAATACTTTTCAGATGGGAAAAAGCAAAAACTGAAAGTTCAGATCACTGTTGTAGGGAACACATTATCTTCACATACCTTAAGCAAGATGAGATTTCTGAGTGTGATTGTTCTGATAAAACCTTAAGAACAAGCCTAAGTTAATTGCTTGGAATAGTATTTCCTTCACAGCCACAAGAAGTCAAATAATTATAAACACCGCAGACAAATGTACAAGAAGTATATAGGACCAATCATTAAAATAATGGATACGCAAGTTAGAAACAAGACACTTTTAATATTAAATGAATGAAATATATTAATATTTTTGTACTTTCATTCATGGAAAAGACTAAAGATTACAAACATGCTAGCTGTCCTTCATGATTACTTCTCTGCAGCTTTATGAGACCTTAAAAAAAAAATATTCACCTCAAGTGGTATCTGATAAAAAAAAAAAGTCTCCATTTTGAAAACTATTTTCCAAATGCTACCACCTAGAAAATCAGATCTGCATCCATTTCCATGACAAAAGGTGATGGGCACAACCTGGAACATTAGGAAGCACCTGTTTGCTGTATGGATGACAGAGCACTGGCAGAGGTTGATGCCCAGAGGCTGTGGAGTCTGCTCCTTGTAGATCTTCAACAGCTGCCTGGACATGGGCCTATGCAGTATTAAAGGTACAGTTTAATCAAATGACTACTTCTAATTTTTGGACGTTTAATTTCTCAGAATATATTGAAAACATATAGGTAAGCCATTGTAATTACCAACAGCAAGTAAAGATAAAAAGAAAAGTGAAATGCTGCCTGCCAGAAGGGATATATCATGTCTATGTAGTTCGTGTCATTACCATTAAACAGTCTGCATCCCATCCTCTATAAGTTGTAGAGAGCACAGTATTCAAGATGAAGCTGCACCAACACTAAATACAGTGGGAGAATCACCTCTTCTGACCGGCTGGTTGTGCATAACGCACTACAAAGAGCAGTTTGCATCTTGGCTGCCAGGGCACACTTCTGGCCCATGTTCAGCCTGCTGGGGATGAGTACCCCAGGATTTCTACCTGCAGGGCTGCTCTCCCACCAGTCTTTCTTGTTAGCTCCCCCCACGGAAGACAGATTGCTAATTCTAAGCTAACAATAATAAAATTTTTGGCCTGAATCTTTTAATAGTACACTATATTTTGTATATTATAATAATTCAAATGTGTTTCTCCCCCTACTGTCCCCATTCTCTTACACTCTAAAAATTACCACTCATATCTGAAAATTTATTATTATGAAATCTATATTCTCTTGTAATTTTTTTCTGAATGTGAGATCTCTACTTAGAATGAATTTCATAGTGTCATCTTCCACCTTCAAAATTTGTTACACTTTGGATTATTTTTGCCACAGCACCGTTTCTTTTGTAAAGGTTAGAATTATTTCAACATCACTTCATACAAGAATATTTCCATACTCATCACAATATGTTACTGATGCCCTGAACTTCAAAGGTTGCAATGCTACTGTTCCTGCATATTGTGAGACTGCGCTTGAGTCATCATCTTAACATTCCTTTGTCCTTACAAGGTTTTCCTCTGCTTGCTCAAGAGGAAAACATGAAGAATTATTCTGAGGTAATGACATCCTATATCAGACGGTCAATTTTATTTATACTTGACAAAACCTTGCTTAGAGGAAGAGGCACAAAGGAAAAGCAGACAGCTAAGAAAGGACAGAAATAGGTTTAATCATTAGATAAAAGGGAGTGTTTCCTCTACAGTCACAAGATTCCTTAAGAGTTAAACTGAATATCGTTGCCATGGAGCTAAGACTCCCATAGAAAAAAATTACAGCATTCTGAAACATTTGTTGGAAGCACACAGCCAGCTAAATAAATGACACTGCACTAGTTTCAGGCTCTATTAGGTCACATAAATTCTACCTGCAAGTGGAAGCTTGAGGGTAAGGTTTTTAGAAGCTTTCTCACTTATTTCAGTTAAAGGATGGTTTGGTACTGGAAGAGCTTCCACAAGGTAGAAGTCAATGCACCAAGCCTGCTGGAGGTCAAAAAATGTTTGGACAAAAAATATGGTTTGTTTTTTTGGTGATCCTGTATGGAGCTGAACCTGGTAATCCTTCCGGGTCCCCTCAAACTAGAGTTATTCTATGATTATATTTCAGCCAAAGACCTTCTGATTGTTGTCTGAGAACTGTACGGAAGTTTCTTGTGCAATGCAAGACTACATCATTCTAATTGAATCTTTTTTTTTTAATTAGAAGCAATTATAAGTAAACTGAAGAGTATGTTTTAAAGTGAATGTAAATAAAAAAACCCATAAATTTGTATTTAGTCTTTCAGCTTCTTTGGAACTGCATTCCTGCTATTGAATTTGATCACATATACGGTGTCCCATGCCTAAAAGCCTTTTAACTATAAAAATTGCCTTTCAGTAGCTGGGCAAGACAGTCTTTAATGAAATCTCTTTATTTTCTTTCTCAGATGTGGTTAATAACACTCCAAGAAAAGTGTTTTCTGGCAGCTTTACTCACAAGGTTAAATTTTTAGTACATCTCTTTTGTTGTTGTTTTTAGTACTAAAGGCATGGTGATAAGGCTCATTTTCTGGGAAATTTTTAGTATAAGCTAGTCTACAGTCCACAGAAATAAACTACCATGTGTTCATGGAAAAGCACCATACAGCAGTTAAGCTGCGATTCTACCCTCATGGCACCTGACTGTCTTTTCTAGCTTCATCACAAGTTTTCATCATGTGCGTGAGTCATTTAACTTTAGGACTACCCTGGATCTCCACTAGATGTGGGTAAAAATATCTCACTATCTCATGTAACAAGTATAAGCATATTAAAAGTATGACATCCACATAAATCAGACTTGCTCACACTTGCTTTTAATGATGCATTGTTCATAAACAATTACTGATTGTGAACACCCTTTCTGTTACTTGAGGATGGTTCTGCAAGTGACAGAAATTTGGATAAGGTTGTAACTTTGATTTGGAAGTTTTGGGATTACAGACAACCTACAGCGGTATTTCAAATTTTACCTTCTAACTTGACAGTAAAGACTTTTTTGCTTGTTGATTTTGTTTCAAACAGTATGCCTCACACAGTCTTATGTCATGTGCACTATAGAGCTGTTAGAGAAAGCATTGCTAGAACCAAGTCAGTAGTAACATATAGTCATGTTAACAGATTACTGTTCTTCAGTTAATTTACCTCTCATGTTACTCATCTGTTTTCAATTACCAAAAAAAAAAAAAAGCACACAACAAGATTGCATAATGAAAAACATGAGATTTTAGAATTATTTATATTTCATACTGAAATACATTCTAGAGTTATGGAACAGTTGATTGGTTCCAGAGAATAATTTGCTAGTCACAGCTGTCATTTGTCTCTCAAGTAAAAGGCCTTACACCTTTAGGTTCAGGAACAAGGATCCCTTCTGTAAGAAATCAGAGAAGTATCAAAAGAGAAACAGATTTTCTCAAAATAAGGAGAAATTCCAACCATTATAAACTCTTCACCCATTGTTATCAGATTTACATGAAGAATGTCTCTGAAAAGGATAAAATGAAGACAGAGGCAACAGAACATAACTTTACCTCAATGAATTTCAGAATGTGAAGGTCTGTAGAAGTTCTATTCACATGTCTAAAATAAATTAGACATGTTTGTACGTCTAAATAAACAGTTTATAACTGTGGTGGAAAAATATCTATACATTTCAAGGATGTCATTTCAAGCGAATCATCAATTTATTTTTATCCATAGAATTCATCTTCCCTATGATGCTATAACAGTTAAAAGAGATTCCTGGAATCTTTTCCTTCTGAACAGAAATGAAATTTAACTTCTTTCAGAATTAAAATGCAAACAGAAATTCAGCCATCAAAAGAAGGAGGATCAAAAGCAATGCAAAGTTTCTCCTTAGTCAGCGTCAACATGTAGTCTAGGAACTACTTGAGTACCTGACATTTCACTACTTTCTCTATACTGCTAGGAAGAGTGAACCACAGTGGCTCAAAACACAATATTTAACTCTTCAGCACATCTCTGGGAAATGTAATGGTCCCTTGTCTACTAGTACCTTACCAGAAAACACCTCAGCCTGACTTGGGGTACATAACAGGCCAGGACTGTTCCAGCAGACATGACAGATAAGGACATGCTGAAGCAATATTTGAGCTGTATGTACATAAGCTGTGCTCTTCCACTTCATTCCAAGGCTAGAGAAATGACTGTGGCTTTATGGTTTACTAATATAGTCACAGAAGTTCCAGCCTTTAGAAAAAGGCTAACAATGCAGCTGGTATCTTTAAGGTAGGTCACTAAGTTCAATTTATGTAATTTAGAACATGAGTAGTAGTGCAGAAAGGAGAATTAAGCCAGGACAAAGGGAGAACTGCATGATCTTGGAGACTGGAATAATAAGAAAGCATTTAAATTAAACAATAAAAATAATTCCATGCTGACCAAAAAAAAAAAAAAAAAAAAAGATTGAAATACATCTGTAAGGCCTAAGTATAGAAGGTGAGAAGATCCTGGCCAAGGAAAGTTTTATGCCAGCGTCCAGGAACTGTGTAGAATCAGATGAAGTTGTTATCTATGTTTATACAAACTAAGGTCTCCTTTGAAGTCCTCCTTATCCCCCTTTATCTTCTATTAAGGCAAGATAATGTTGTGAGGGAATAAAAGATCCAGTCACTGGTAAGTAATATAAACAAAGTCAGATTGCTCATTGCAGCTAAATTGTATCTGAGAGGGAGTAGAATTATTCCTTACAAACACATTGATGGGTGACAGTGTTGGTGCACAGGAAAAAAATGTAATACACTAATACATTTAAGCTGAAAAGCTGAAATAAGTTTCAAATTGGTAGACAAAAGGATGCTAGATAAAAAGCAGCAAGGAAAAAAGATAACTAGCTGTAGAATTCTTTCATTCTAAACTTCAATTTGAAATGGATTCAATGGCTCAAACAGTTCCTTCCAGTACTATATTCCTATGATAAGGAATAAGTAAATATTTCCACATTAAATAAAAGCAACTGCTGGACTAATCCAAGCAAAGATAATTCAGACGGATGCTCTGTGGTTAAAAATAAATAATAAACAACAACAATCAAGTGCTGACAAAACAAACAGAAAAATATTGGCTCACTAACTATAACTATGCAAAGTACCTATATCTGTTTGTTACATCTCTACTATATTCAGGAAGATTTACTCCTTCTCACACCTCTCAAAATCTCCTTTTCCTTCTCTGTTCACCTGTAGCCTATCCCCTTACTGATCAAGGAAAGTTGTTTGTATCACAGAATGTATTGTATTCCTCTCTTTGTACAGCACCAAGCAAATCCTAGCCCTTGTGCAAGCCACTAATGCAAGAGTATTATATATTTTTAAATCAAAATCCTCAAATACCGAAACATTGCTTGCAAAGATATTCAATATATTCAGTCACAGGTACCAGACAGAATTTTCCTTGCATGCATTAACAGCTTGACGAACAGTTGTGAACATTAGAGTTCTTCTTCAGAGCACATTGATTATGCTAAGTTGGCTTTTCCTGTCGTGGTTCACTTGAGATAAATCTCTCCAGTTTGGCCAAGTAATTTCATTGGGCTGAAATTACCACTGCTTGCCATACCATAAGGATGGCTGTACTACTTATTTAATATTGAATCATAATTTTTCAAACAAATCTTTCTATAAATGCAGAAATAAAAATTCTGATTAGCTTTGCCTATCCAACATATACATTAGTATCTTCCTTTTCGAACCTATAAGCTTTAATGTTAACCACCTCTGCCTTCTAACTAGTTATTAGGCAACAGTACATTTTCACCACAAATAACTACAAAAGACTGACCTTTATGCGCACACTTATGTCAAATTTTACCCGGTTCTGCATCTGAACATGACACTAACTTGCAATTAAATGTAAAGTCACAACCTGCAGCCACTAATATAAGCTCAAAGAATAGTTACAAGATCCATCAGACAAAGTAACTAGATTGAACAGCAATTTTTATATTATACTTTATATATATATAAAGTATATAGATATTTTATTATATATCATATATATATAAATTTTATATTATACATAACTTCTTATAAAGGGCATTAGAAATAACTTGTTATAATGGCAAATAGTGACGGGACAAGGGGAAATGACTTTAAACTGGAAAAGAGTAGATTTAGACTAGATATTAGGAAGAAATTCTGTACTGTGAGGGTGCTGATACACTGGAACAGGTTGCCCAGTGAGGTTGTGGATGCTCCCTCCCTGAAGGTATTCACAGCCAAGCTGGATGGGGCTTTGAGCAACCTGGTCTAGAGGGAGGTGTCCCTGCCTATAGCAGGGGGTTGGAACTAGATGATCTGAAAGGTCTCTTACAACCCAAACCATTCTATGAGTCTATGATTCTATGAACATTGCAACAGTAAAAGAAACGCTCTGGGAGAAGCAGGTGTTGCTGCTGCTTCAGACTGATATTTTCAGACAGTATCACATTGCCTAACATTGTCATAGGCAGCATTTCTCAAATACAGTAACTCACCATCCCGTGTATACTCAAAATCTTAAAACTCAATCAAAACGCTATCTTTGTAGTTATGAAAAAGACTGGTATAAAAAAGAAGAGAACCAAAGATCATTTCAAGAAACCAAACAATGGTCAGTCATACGTGCCAAGAACTCTGATTACGTAAACCTCTGCTTGAACAAAAGGGGATTGAATTACCCTTAAAACACTGCCACCAAAGCAAAAAGCACCTGGACAGACTTGATGTGATGGATTAATTCATGAACTGTCAAAAGCTCATTACTTTTGCTATTGTACAATATGCTCACTTCTCAGTAAGGAATTACTGGGATTTTACCTCTGTCCTCTAGAGCAGCACTTGAAGAATAGCTCAATGACTTCCAGTTTACTGTCAAAACACCTGGCTCAAGAAAAAGTAGGAAAAGAAAACAGTACAGAGAACCTTGTATGTTAATCCTGTCCAAAGATAGCTAAGTTATAGAGCTGGCTGACAGGGTGTTTCCCTGTGGCTTCCCCAGGGTGCTGAAGATTCTAGGGATGCTCAAACAAAAAAGTTGACTATTTTCTGGATGTAGCTTAAGGCTAGGATATTTTTCTATCAGCTCCCGTGTTGTGACTGAATTCTGTTACTACCAGTTTCTTTAGACTAGCAGAGAAAAACAGATGAGAAAGATAGAAGAAACAAATGTATTAAGATAAAGCTAGTTTTCAAGAACACGACGGAGCTGTACCGTCACGTGTTTCATTTTTAAGCAGCACTAAACAATTCTTGTGACATAACAAATTACCTATAATCAAGCAATTCTTTTTCTTAAGAATTTTACCCTCTATTTTCTATGTTGTGGTGATCAAATATCACGCTTTAGAATTCTGTGATTTATGGTTCTAGGTGATCTTCATATCGGCTGGAATGGAAAAGGTCAGATTACCACTCTAATTGACAAGTTAAGCCTTATATACAAGCCCTTATTTAGTCAATGATGTTATTTAAGCCTAAGGTCAATCGTGAGAGAAGATGACTTGGGAAGATCCCTGGCAAATAAAAATAGATAAGTCTTTCTAACAAAAACAAACTCCTGTCGTGAAATAAAAACGACATGCTCAGGATGAATCTAGAATCTTCCATACCATCAAGCTTCCTGATTATTTTTATATATATATCCTGAAATTAATCACAGAGAGTTGACACTTCTTGATTCAGCTATTCTTCCCCTCCCCCCCCTCTCTTCTGATAGAATTCTCCCTAATAAGGAAAAATACAAATATTTAACACTATCACCTCCATTTAAACCTTCCACTTAGGAAAACATTCTGATAATCTCCTTGCAAACTACCCTTGCAATCTCATTATGTAACAACTCAGTGAACAGTAAAATTTTTTTATAAAGGTGGAACAAGCTGTCTGTTCAAAACAGCATTTAAAACTCTTTTAGACTTCAACATTTGTTTCTCTCTAGTGGGTTTAGTAGCTGCTATGTGTAGCTTTAATCTTTTGTAATCATAAGAGCAAGCAAACAGCATAGTTGATGCATTAATTTCATGCATAAAGGAAATTAAGTGTAAAATATGTATTTGAAAGTTTTGAAACTCAGGCTGATTTACATGGCTAAAGCAAGAGTAGTCCTTAATGAAGTCAAACTTGATACTTTGAACTCCATTTTGCACATTTAAACTAAAATAACAGTGGGAGAAATACTGTACACATCAAATAGAAACAAAGGGGTTTTCTTTGTACACAAATAAAATAACCCCACATCCTATACTCCTCTCTAGAAACAGCTTTATATACATTTCTATGAAAATAACTAGCTAGTGTTTCATCCTACAGTAAGCGCTTACTTCTCTTGTAAAACAAAAATTTAGATTGACGTGCTTCTAATTATTGAAGCTTTTTAAAAATGCTATTATACTTATTTTCATTTTGTATGTACAAAGAAACTATTTCTGTTCCTATCTTCATAAAATTCAAATTATTTTTAAATTTTATATACGTTACAAAAAGTACATCAACTTCTTTACTAAGATAAAGAAAAACATAAGGAAAAAAAGATTTTATGGGCTTGAATTGACATAAATTCAAAGGTAATCACATTATGTAAATATTCTACATTCACATCAACTAGCACAGTATGAGATGCAACATCACTTAATTTTACAGGTTGCAAAATTTAGAGTATGATACGCCCTGGAAAAGGCACACAGTCTTGGTGAAGAACCTTTTCCTAATACCCAAACTGACCCCCCTTCTGACAGAGCTCCCTGCTGTTCCCTCAGGTCCTGTTGCTGTCACCAGAGAGATCAACACTTGCCCTTGTATTCCATAGGCAGTAATGAGGTCATCTCACCCTCAGCCTTCTCTTCTGTAAGCTGAACAAACCAAGTATCTTTAAGTGTTCCTCATAAGTCACATCACCTAGTTGTTTCACTGTATTCATGCCCTCCTTTGGACACTGCCTAGTATTTTTATACCCTTCTTATACTGTGGAGCCCCAAACCATAGACAATGCTTGGGGTGAGGCTGCACCAACACTGAGCGTAGTGGAGGAATTATTTATTTTGACCAGTTAACTATTCTGTGCTTAACACAATCCAGGACGCTGCTGGTCCTTTTGTCTGCCAAGGCACACTGATGACTCATTGAGCTTTCCATCACTCCAGATGCCCAGATCTCTTTCTGCAGGGCTGCACTGCAGCCACTCAGCCCACAGACTAAACATACATCCATGATTACACCATCCCAAATATAAAATCCTGTATTGCATTTGATAAATTTCATACTTCGTGATTACCCAGGGCTAGTACTCAGTAATCAAGCACACAATTATTTCACCCACTCCAGAAGGTTTTAAGTTAGAATAGAGTCAACTAAAATTTTACCTAAGTCAGTCACAAAAGATCCAGACAGTAAGTGGAAAAAACTGCTGAGTGATTCAGCCACCAAAAGTACATGTCACCATCAGCCAATTCTTATAATATTATTTATATGAGATTTCCTAAACTGCTTTCATGTGAGGAAATAATACAATCATAATAAAGGTAATGAGAGCTGAATACCACATCATTTGGATAAGGCTACTTTTAAGAGATCTGCAAAAGCTTTCTAAGAAAGCAAGTAAGGAGATCACAGAGACAAATTCAGTCTACAGCAAATCACAAATCTTACAGAAAAGGTTTAGGGTTTGCAAATTGGAAAGTTAATTTTTCTTCTACACATTTTAAAAATCTTGTTCCTGATTAATCCTCACCTATGTAATTAGCACATACGAAATAAAGGAAAAAATACAAAGTTTTAAAGCCTTGGAACATATTTTTAATGCAATCATTTCTTACTTCCCACTGATAGTGAACAATCAGGAAGCCACATCTTACTAATTCCTATTAGCACTTTTTTCCAGTTATAGTCAATATTTAATACAGTCTACATACCTATGGTATAAAAAAGAAAAAATGTAGACATGGCATGCATAATCCGACTAGTGTCTCCTAAACTCTACTCTTCATAGTTTTGACTACATGGAAACTAGAAAATCTATTGATTTTCACCTTTTAGAAAGTGCCATGGGAACAGGCATGCATTACAGTAGAAAGTTAAGCTAGAAGTTTGGAACATAATACTGTCAGTTATTTGGAAAGGTGTTTTATTATTTTCCTTTATTGTTGTTTTAAATTCAAAATGTTAACTGATAGTGTACTTAGCAAGTGTACCAAAACTTCTACACATCAAACATTTTCTGAATTCTACAAATTACTGATATTAAATACCTTTAATATGCACCAAGTATGCGTGCATTCTGGGAATTTTCCATATAAAGAGATTATGACACAGTACGATGAACTTCAGAGGGAGTCTTGGGAGATGGAAGTCATTTGGCCTTAAGCATTTCAGTGAACCACCTAAGGCATTTTAATTTATATGCTAAGCGTGATGTTCCTTGTACTCCCTTTTGGATACGATACTGCTGATGCAATTTGAAAGCATGTTAAATCTTCAATGGTTTAAATTAGTTCTGCAGCTGCTGCTGAACAGCTGGTTGAAGTCTGACTTAAGTTCTATTGTTTGTAGAAGTAATTAATAAAGGATTTTATTTTGGTTGATTCTCTTGCACTTTCTTTTCTTTACATTATTGACAAGAATTCACATTGTTACATTTGGGTCAAAGAATGTTGATATTCTGGTGCTAGTGAAGCTACCTGAATCCTAAAGTAGCCAGAATACTCAAGACTGAAAGTGATGTTTGTTGTGAGCTTGTGCTGGCTACTCATCTTACTGAGGAACCAGCACTTGCTTACTTGGATAAAAACCCAATAGAAGGAAGAAATCTGATATTACTACTGTATCTTTCACCTTATTCTGGTGTTGAAGCTGCCACGCCTCACGATACACCAGAAGAGTGAACAGGAAAAAGAGGTGATCTGATCAACAGTCTGATCACCATCTCCCATTCACATCTAAGCCAAATCTGGCAAGAGAGTGTTGACGAATTGTTGTTAAACTCCTATGAGGATGCATCATACTGCAGGTGAAACACTAAAGAATAGAAACATTTAATTTTTCCTGTAGGCTTCTGTAATTCCTATGCATGTACCAGTTTTGAATTACTTTATTACTTTTACCCTATGAGGATACTGCAGATTTGTTAATTATACTTCTTAACATTCTTGGAAATTGTTTTTTCTAAAATTACAGAAGTTACCCAAGCAAAGTGGAAAAATGGTGGGGTTTTTTGTTTTTGTTTTTAATGTGGACATTCTTTTAAACATCTGTTACATGATTTTAATCCTTCCAATACCAAAACCGTTATATTCTACATTACGAGGGGCAAATACTTATCACTTCTGAGTTTCAAACATTTTCAGAGGTAAAGAGGTAAGAGAGAAGAACAGGAGAAGAATCTGCTTCATTATCAGAATGCAATACAAATAAGGAAAAAAATCCTATCAAAACTTCTATAATTTTAGAAGATATCTTAAAGTAATTAGAAAAATTATGATTTTTTTCTTACTAAGCAAAAATGTTGATGATTCTTTACTGTCACATCTTAGTAAACATCTGTGCTGTTAGTTGTTTAGAAAAGTGTCAAAGTTGTCAGTCATGCAATGTTATAAACTCTCCAGAAAACAATTGTTTTTCTTCTCATTAAAAAATATTACTTCATAATACTGAACAACAGTAATCTGTACAGTAACCGATATATACCTACTCTAGATTTCCAGTTTGTACTGAGGGCAGTTATAGTCCCCTATCTTTCCCACAAGCATCTGCAAACATACTAATCAGCTTGACCACAGACAAAGATGTGCGTAATTGCTTACTCATTCTTCACGCTATAGCAACTGTAGAAAAAGTATATCAATAAAAAAGTTATGTTGTTTTGCTACTGTAAACTGAGGTCTACAGGAATTATGAATTAAGACAGATATTCAAGTTTCTGATGCATTTTATCTTACATCATGCCTTCCAATTTTCCTGGATTTTCTGAGATGATTTGTAGTGCCTACAGGTACGTGTATTTTCCAAAAACCTTCTAACAGGATTAACTAATATGCCTAAGGAATTGTCTGGTGACTCTATAATGATATTAAAAAAAAGAATGCTAAAATGAAATCTGTAAATTAAGCAAATGAACCAAAATGTTCATCAAGGCATAATTTAATGTCTCCTGTTTTCTTTCTTTTCAAGAGCATGTTTGTGACTATTTTCTTAAATAGAGATGATTGACCAGGAACTGTACTTACTATGCATCTGTGTACACACATTTGGAAAAATACTCATTTCATGAGTGAAGTCAAGAAATACACAACTTTAAACCAGCATCCTACGATTGAATTTAATGTATTCTAAATAACTATGTGCAAAATTTATTTTTCCTCTCTTTTCTGCCTCTAATGCACCTGGCAGCATTCGGCACTGTGGTCACAGTACTGTCATGGGAACTGAGAAAGAAACAGCTGGGTTTCAGTATGAATCATATCCAGTCAGTAAGGCAGAGGATTAGGAAAAAAGGCACAGAGATCATGCTATCCACTTGATGCATTCTATAGAGCTGTGGGAACCACAGTAGTTCATTACTGAAGATACTAACTGCTCCTTCAGAAACACAAAAGTAGAGTTTGAGCAGAAATCAATCCCTACAAAAGCCAACAATGGGACTGGGGAAAAAAGAAAAATACACGCCTGGAGTATTCATTTTCATTTAGGAATATTTCATAGTCACAGGTCCTACCAAAAAAAAAAAAAAAAAAAAAATTGCTGATTTTCTGAAGTGCAACTTAAGAGTTTCCTTGATTATAATAAATGTTGTTATTTCAGCAGACAAGCTTTATCGTTGATGTGAGAAAGGGGGAAACTGACAGAGGAGTAGACCTAAGACAACTATATCCAGTCTTATAATTCTTTCCCAACAACAACCTACATGCAGAAAGTTCTAACTCATACACCTACCTCTTTTTCAAATAGCAACTTTTGAATTTAAGCTGAAGAAAGATACAGTAGTAAAGCATGATTCTAATTTACTGTAATGTAACGCTATTCTTTAAACATCACAGACTGGGCCAATAGAAACAGGCAAAACTGCAGCTCACTTTGTTCCATAAAGTGTAGCAACTCACTGATGAATACTGGAAAACTAGAAAGAAAGCACGTGCATTAGTTCAATGCATGTAGCTAATAGAGGAGAAATTTATTACTGACATGAGAAAAACTTCAGTTGTTAGAATTGAAAAGGAAAAGAAGAAGCATGCATGTTTAATTGATGTGTCTTCAGATTTTAAATCTTCACACAGAATGCAATACGCAGTGTTGTACAATACATCTCTGCTTTATTTCCTTATAGAAAAAAAACACCTAGATTTACAGTTAATTGTATAGATCCATACTAAAAAATTCTAAGATAGGAACCAAGAAAACAAACCAAATGCATGTGCTATCTCCAACCTGACTTGTTAACACCTTTAGAAGCGAGTCCTGAACTCATCTACCTTTCATTTGATAGAGGCAAAAGCTGATTCCTCTCTGACTGATCACGACACAAGTCTTCACTTGTTACATCTTCCAAAAACATATTTGCCTTTTCTCCTTTCTGCCCTCCCATATATTCTTTCAATAAACTATCAACTTGCTATTTCATTCGCTGCAGTTTCACAAGGTAGTAGCAGCACAGTGGATATCTTCTTACTGCCCTCTTATATTCCCCTTTGTCTTTCTCTGCTATCTTATTTTAACAGAAAGATCTGGGGGTGCAGATATTGCTTTTTTTTTCTTTCTATATTTGTACCAAAATCTTGCAACAAACCTCAAGCCATAAAATTTCAAATGTCAATTAGATTTCTAACAACTTTCATCATACTAAACTTACCAAACTACTTAAGAAATGTGTTTCAATTTATATCCAAACATGGTGCAGTTTCCCCAAAGAACTATTCCTTGCCTGGAGCCTGAAACATCTGCTTAAATGAGATGATTTCACCCCAAAAAAGCAATTAAGTACTACAAATGAATTGAATAGCTATGATACAGATATCAAGCTAGTATGTCCATAGCTAAAACCGGACATGCTCTATAGCATGAAGGCATGACTGTCATGTTTATACTATGGTAGAGCTTTTGCTTCAAATTCTGCCTTATAAAGGGGCTGCAATATTACAGATCTTGTATTTATATTTAATCAGAAACAATCACTCACAGTGTACTACAGCATATGATGCACAATGTCAGCACTGGCAAAATCTATCACATTATCAATCTCAGTCGTGAAGTATTACCCAGATCTTTTGTAAGGAAATAGCAAGCGAAGAATAAAGTAACAGTTTTGCATAGAGTGACAAACTGGGCAAAGTTAATCATACTGTTGAGAACACATAGGGAGTAAAAGCAAAAATTCAGTAATACAGCAACACTACTTGCAAAGAAGGATGCTACAACTTAACTCATGGTAAATTCCTATGATATACACACTTTCTATTGTAGAAACTGAAGAAAAATAAGGCAAAAAGAGCGACTGTAAGTAGCAGTACTTGTAACAGACTAAAGTTGAAGAAGCAAAAATGAGGTACTTGAAATACCTTGCTTAAAAAAAAAAAGTGGAAGAGGGGGAGGATCACCTCCCTCCATCTGCTGGCCTCACTCTTTTAATGCACCCCAGGCCTTCTTGGACAAAAGGGCTCATGGCCAACCTGCTGTCCACCAGAACACCCAGGTCCTTCACAGAGATTCTCTACATCAGGTCTTTCCCTAACTGATGTATGCAGTTACTCTTCCCCATGTGTAAGACTCTACACTTGCTCTTGTTAAACTTTATCAGGTTCCTCCCTGCCCAACTCTCCAGTCTGTCCAAGTCTTGTTGAATGGTAGCACAGCCTTCTGGTGCATCAGTCACTCACCCCAGCTTTGTATAATCAGCAAACTTGCTGAGGATGGACTCTATCCTTTCATCCACGTCATTGATGAAGATGGTGAACAGGACAGGACCCAGTACAGACCTCTAAGGAACACTACTAGTTACGGGCCTCCAACCAACATCTGCACTGCTGATGACCACCCTCTGAGCTCTGCCACTCAGCCAGTTGTCAATCCACTTCAATGTCCACTCATCTATCCCACACTTTCTAAGTTTCATAACAAGGATGTTATGAAAGATGGTGCCAAACGCCTTGCTGAAATCAATGTACACAACATCTACTGCTCTCCTCCCTCCCATCCAGCCAGTGATGGCATCATAGAAGGTTACCAGGTTGGTCAAGCATGATTTCCCCTTGGCAAATCCATGCTGACTTCTCCTAATAACCTGCTGTTCCAATTGGTTGAAGAGGGTAATGTAATAATAAATAAAAGCATTCATATAGAAACGTAAATAAGCCATCCAGTTATCTGAAGTCTGAGAAATGACTTAACATCTAAATGATTAAAAATAACTGAAAAAAAAAATCCTTAAACTTTTTATGTAAATGGTCCAGACCTTTAAAAAAATTAATTCAAATATTCTATTGTAAGTCTTCATATAAAAAAGTATTCTGCTATGTAAGCAGATAACTTCTCACACTCTATGACAGAAAATATCCCCTTCCTTTCTGTAAACATTTATATGACCGGATGCATTTATCAAAATGTTTAAAATTAAGTCATAGAGATAAGCTGCTAAAGAAGTAAGAGTCCAGAAAGACAGAAGCATTCAGGCTTCTTTCACTCAGTTATGAACAATTTATACAGAGATTCAAGCACACACAGGTGCAAACAAAAGGGTATACATTCCCACACAAACACCCTGTTCAAATTTGTGGAAAGCAATATACAACTTTGATCAATGTGCTATGAGGCACCTCAAAAAATTATTCATTTGTATTAAAAAAAGCAGAAAAATGAAATAGAAAAGTAGAAATACAGTGATTTTCAGAAAAATAGCAAAGCCATACACCTACTAACCAATGTTACCACCACAGTTCAGACCATAACTTTGGCAGGTTTCATTACAAGTATATTTAAATTGCTCCTATACCTTGAGTGCAGGGCACCTCCACTGATGCTTTCTGTTGGCAAGAGATTATGGAGGTATTTCTGATGGATGAACACAAAAGCCATCTATTCCAAGGCATCACCTCATATTTGACTCATTTGGCAGCAGTGGGAATGACAAAGAACTTGAAAACAATTTCCAAAGTGGAAAGGACTCTGTCAGCTTACCACAGCAGTAGAGTCACTAGTAAGAAAGTAAAGGATCAAATGAGAATGTTCTACAATCACTCCTGCACATTGCCAAGGATAAGAATGTTCTTTCCTTATCCCTACAGACATTATTATCAAACAGTGCTGGTTAACATACCTGTTATCACAAACACTGTAGAAATGTTACCTTCATAAGTTTCTAATGCATTCATACCTTAGGAAGGAGCAATAAACAGTAAAGGAAAGTCACCTAAAGGACAAAAGTTACAAAGGTAACAGACTGAGAAATATCAATATTGCATACTATGCACAAGTATTAAGTGCTTTGCTTCTCCCTTACATTCATGACACACAAGTATACTCAAATATGCTGAATATTCAGTCAAATGCAGGCAAAAGCCACCAATTAAAAACTAGATAAACAATTCCAAGCCTTTTTACAGAAACAAAACAAAAAAAAGATTTCACAACAAAAGCAGTAAGGTAGTGGGATAAGGAAAAAAGTGTGTTCATATGTTTATTTATATTCATCCTGAGCTAATAGGTTGAAGAACAAAAAAGAAGAAAGGGAATTAACAATGTATTAGCAGTATCTTCTTTTAAGTGATACCACCACACATACAGGTTTACATAAGAACTGGGACTGAACTGAATACTAAATACATACTAGTACTATGACAGCGGAAGTGTTCCTGTCCTCTGCCCTGGAATTAGTTTTCAAGTTCGTTGTAATTCTCACTGCTGGAAAATCAATCAAATAAGAGGAATGTCTTGCAGCAGAAAGTAATAGGGAAAAGCTTGCCATCAACATTTATTAATATGTCCACAAATTCACTGCTCCCTAGAAATGAATACAAGTATCATGTTAAGAGTTAATCTTCTGTTCCATTAAAAAAAAAAAAGAAGAAGAAAAAAAAGCCCATTATATTTTTAGGATCAGGAGTGATTTAATCTTATTTCATACCTCACCATGACAGTTTTCTCTGAGAGCAGTATGTGCCTTATAACACTCTAGAGCACTTGTTCCTAAAGTCTCAAAACTAAAAGAATTGGAATGTCAATGATTTCCAAAGAAGACTCAGCTACACAAGTATGGCAAATTCCCAGAAATATTTTAATCTGGAGAAGATCCTGATCAATCAGTAATGATCCTGGAAGAATTCTAAACAGTTTCTGTACTTCATGTTTGCATGTACACACATGGCAATAAAAGCTGTAAGTAAGAAGTACTGAAAGCTTACATTGCTGTGGCATTCAGTATTTACAGTAAGAAAGGAGTAATATATTGTTGTGAAATGATGAGTGATCCTTTGCTCATGAAGGTGAAGCTTGAGAGAAGGCAACAGTAACTGATATGGCTATTCACAAAAAAGAAGCTGGGGCTCTCCAAGGTAGAAATCTAGACCACTACTTCCTAACATCAAGTAAAATAAACATTACTGCATAGTCTCACTTGCTGCTTATCCTTTTTTTTTTTTTTTTCATTTCTATTTAGTACTTTATCTGTTGGACAGAAGCACAATAGAGTTCTACAAGCGTAACAATGGGTCACAGCAGCATTAATTGCCGTCACATGCAGTGCACAGGCTATCCACCAACAGGCAAAGTGTCTCCCCTCGTCACTGAGAAAGGCTTCAGTGAAGGGAACATCCTAGGAAGTGTGAGGATGGTATTCATTTAAAGCTCCAGTCTCAGGTAAAAGCACCATCTCCTGCAAGCACAGTAATTTACTAGGCTACATAACAGAGATACTTCTTTAAGAAGTGGAGTCGGGGGAAGGATGTTGAATAAGATTCTACACTGTGATTATCCATTTCCTCTCACACTGAAATTCTCACAGGCTTACAAGTGCAAATGACATTTTATCACACCTGAACACTTTGTACAAACAGCAGCAACTATCACCGCTCCCCAACCTTTTATTGACAGAAATAAATTTTCCCAGCCTCCTAGAAATTGGAATTGCAATCTCCTACTTTGGGCACATAACATGTTTTATTTTAGAAAGTTACCCATTTAAAGTTACATCAACTCTAGGGGAGAGTTACTGGAACATTACGCATGATGAATGTGAAGGTAGTATGAAAAGAGAAGGAAATACGCGTATAATTTTTTTCATGTTAGTTACACAACAAAACACTCTTAGTCATGCAAGGTAAAAAATAATGAATGAGACAAGATGATGTATGAAAAGGACATTATCTTCTTTCTACACATAAATGTATGAACACTACTTGCTTATAAGTCCAAATTGGTTGTCATACTAGAATTGAGTAAGGCCTTAGGAAAGAATGGTGTGAGGGCTCTTTTTAGAAAATTACACTGAGTGAAAGGTATTTCACTAATTAACACCCCTTCCCAAATAAATCCTTATGTCCTCTTAAAATAAGCCTCTTTTAAGCAGAGAAAAGATCCTAGAATTTTTGCAGAGCCCCCACTTTGACATCTGTTGGTATTCCCTATGCACAAATGTGCTTCTGTGTGCATGTTTATTGGAAGAGGTCATCAAGGGCTTGCTTGGATTATTCATCATTTTCAGGCTTCCCTATTTGCAAAGCTTCTGTTAATGTCAGTGAAATCTAACCTAGACAGAAGTTTCAGAGGTCAGATATTTGGCATGCTGCATTTAGAAACCCAAGTACAAAGTTGACAAGGATGCTTCAGACATAGGGGATTACAGCGGAAATAGGTCTCCCTGTGTCTAACTGGCTATTGAGCAGATTCAAGGAAGAACACACTGAGATTGCCTGATGTTATTAAAGCCTGCATTTTTGCTTTTTTATTTTCCCCCCACTGACTAAATCAGTTCTTCAATTTGGCAAAGCCAAGCACAGAAAAAAACACTATTTGTAATACAGCAGAAAAGGAATATGACACAAGACATAAAATCACATACTACATGACCAATAAAAAGCAGATACTTACAGTTCGTAGGAACTGTATTTCATCTTCCCCTCCTTCACCCCCTTCAGCCATGGCTCTTGAGGAGTCAGCTCTGCTAAGACTCTGATCGCCTCCACCGGCAGCTCTCTGCGCTCAGTACAGCTCCTCTTCTCCTATCAGTATTAGCATATAGCTAATCCACAGCCATATAGGGAGCTCAGCAAACTCCACTGCACTGCAGACTGTCAGTCAACCCCCTCACTGCCAGAACCAACTGCGCCGCTTTTCCAGCTCATAGCAAGCAATTCCTTTCCTTTTCTCTCTTAACTCTCTACCCTAGAGGCAAATATATATATAAATAAATAAATACCCTATTGTTAAGGTATTGCAGGAAGCATTAAATGCATCATTAGCTTGTGGTGCCTTGATTTATTTTTTATTTCCCAGACAGTTTAGACACAACAGCAATACTGCTGAAGTGTTAATGAAAACAGAGCTTACACTTCCATTTTCACAGATTAGGGTACCCAATTCTGCACTGAAATGTATCAAATTTGACAACACAGTTTTTTACTGATTTGTGCAGCAGCAGAAAGATGCAAATCATCATAGGACATGCTGATTTTACAAGCTGATTTTGACAGCAGATGTTTTCAGCTTGCTTGCAATAACTACCTTTTTTTTTTTTTTCTTCCCTGCATAAGCAGCTGCAAATCTGATTTCTAAAATGACTCAATGATCTGAACCTACTCTGTGTAGTTATTTTTGCTGTCCTTCTAAATAGCATTTAGGTAAATATCCTACAGACCACAAGGATTTTATTTGTAGCATTTCAAAACTGCACGTGAATATGCATAGAAGATGGTATAAATTCAGTTCAATAACTACCCAGCACACATGTTAAAATGCAACTTGAAATAACTTTTATCCATTATTTAACTTGACTTTAATTTGTTATTAATGAAAATGGTTCAACATTAGTAAATCAGCAAGGGGAAAAAAAAAAAATCACATAGCAGCTCTGGTACCAAATATACTAGAGTAAAGGGAGGAAAAGAGAAAGGAAGCAAGGAAACAGGAGGTGAGAGTATTAATGAGGATCTAGCCAGCCAATTCAGTATATGATCTTACATTTCATGACAAGGTTGCAAACACAGCCTACTCACACATTCCATACCCAAAATTTGTGACGTCCATACTCGACATCAGTACATGCTTTTGCAAAGAATACTGTATGCGCACAATCCTTTTCTGAGTAACATCGTGTTTTTGTTTTACAAATGAAAAACTGAGGCATTAAGGAAGAGGGATAATAACTTTCTTGGCAAAAGACAAAAGTTTCACAGCAGAAAAATGGAAGTAGGTAACACTTTGTCCACAAATACACTCACATGCATCTGCTCCTCAGACATGGAACCCAGAACACATTGTCTCTACTACCAAAAAGAGTATGGTGATTTTTCCCTAATCAAAATTAACATAGATACAAGCTAAACCACAAGACGCTCAACAGTTTATCTTCTTCAGCAGGCAAAATGCTTTGAAAAATGTTTCACTCTCTCTCACCACCCTGAGAAACCCTGTCAAAAAATAACGATGATCACATTACTTGGCAACAGAAGCAACTCCAAAGCCTCCATGTGACACAGCAAGTCAGGCTAGCCAAAGCCCTGACAGTCCGTCTATTCCTTTACCCCATCATTTTTTTTTCTGCTGTAAGCACACAACTCGGATAGTTCTGTGCAAAACAGGGGCAGTGTGGCAGAAAAATATTTTTCAAAAGATGTGTCAGAAAACCAATTGGGTTGCTGCTCTAAACATTGTTGTTTTTTTTTTTTCCTTCTTTTAGATTCCAGTCGTTGTTGAATGACTGTTTTCCCCTCTTTCCTCATAAACAAAAAATGCAAAACTGAAAGATCCTCTAAAGACTAATTATATAGTTGCCCCAGAAAAATTCAGTCTGAAGTCTACAGAAAACTTCCTAAAGCCACTCAGGCAAGCCACTTCAGGCTATACTGAAAAACAGCTTAGGTAGAGAGGGGTCTACTGATGATATGTGCATACCCAAATATTTACACAGATTTGATACATGTATCACATAGCACAGTCCACATATGTAAGGATAGCTTTCCAGTGAAGTCTCAAGGAAACACCCGGTAAGGCATGCTACATCTCCTCAAAAGATTATAAACAAGGAAAACTCAACATATTGAGAAAATAAGCGCTAGTCAGAAGATTCATTATAAATGTTCACACACACACACAAAAAGTGTTCCTTCACAAACAGAAATCAGCGTAATGCAATATATCTGCTGATCAAATTTGATTTCATTTACCCGAGTAATATTTTCAGAGAGAAAATACTGAACATGCAGAGCTGAGATTATTCTACCTGAATCAAGCTGAAAGAAGAAAATATGTAACTTCTAAAGTGTTTTTCTCTATATCTTAGTATTCTGTCCAAAATGGTTCCTATGAAACTTTGATATACTTCTAGAGTAAAATATTACTATCTTTTCATCAGGTAAAATAAATACCTATGTCTGGAACTTCTAATGATAACCTCCGTAGCTGTATTATATTTATTGAAGTGCACATATCAACACGCTAGGATCTCACTTTGTATTTCTAAACAAAAGACAAAGCATATGGAAAAAAAATGAATGCTAAGAATACCTCTAGCACTGTAACATGTAGAGGATATATCAGACATCTGAAATCTTGGCTCATGTCAAAATTGATCTGCAGATTTTTCTTTCTGTAAGTCCTTCTTTTTCTTCACTTGGCACTTAGTTTTACAAAGCAGCCTGTGCATTCTTCTGGGAAATAATTACTTGACCCACAAAACAAAATATTTCAGCTAGATTTTTTAAAACTCAAAGTAAACCGCAAATCTGTTTAATAGTACTTTTGCTTCTTAGGACTTTATTCTGCTTGGTGCTATGCCTATATCTTTAACAAGAAAAATATTTAACTGCTACAGCTTAATGAAATATATGTCTTCTCAAGACATAACTGTGTTTTTTTTTCCAGGATTTCCCCATTGTTCTGTGATTGAGATTTGTCTGTTTATGGATCTACATCTAATCAGAAGTCTCATTTACGTGAAGTATAATGCCTCACATCTTTAACTTCTTAATACCAACCTGCCTTAAAAAAAATCTGTCTATAAAAGAGGGGAAAAAGAAGAAAAGAAAGAAGAAGAAGGATTGATTGAATTCATGACTGAACTGAAGTCATGGCTGAAAGAAAATTATTTCAGGCCACCACAGTAAATCAATCCAAAAGGGTTACACATCACACACAGCGTGTAGATATACAGTGACTCTGCGTTATTGGAGATGGCTGTGAGGTGGAGTATTCCACCAAGAAACCTGCAAAAGGTCAAACAAACTGAGCTGGAATCATTATGTATTTTACGATAACCTATTTGTGCTGATCAATTTAAAACCTGTATTTCAGTACTTTTGATGCCGAACACATTCTGGACAGTTTCTTGCACTTTAAAGCAGTCAAAAATAAATCACATCTGAAGTTTAAAAGAACTAAGACAATTTAAGAGAAAGTTGTTTTCTGTTTTCTGCACAAGTGTACTTTCTGCTCATTTTCCAACACATGGAAGTTCCTTCTTCTTACACATTCAGGTAACTCTTCACATGAGTTCCTGACTCTAAGTTAACTTTTGGCAGAATTCAGTGTTGCTGCCACCAAACAATTCAGTGTTCAAAACTTTTACAACAGCAGTAGCCTGGCAACACAAAAGTTTATAAAAGAGCAAACAACCTTCCTGCTATAACAAAGGAATATTTGAATCTAAATCACTTTTTTCAGTGCATATTTTAACTTCCAAAATGTTGACTTACACCATTCAAGACTGGTCAAAAATATATTAGAAGATATTTACAAAAACTCTGATGGTAAATACGTGCAACGTAACAATTTCAGAAGCAGAGGTTAAAACATCTGTTACCTGGCTACCTGTTGGGCGTGAACTCAAAACTGTATGTTCCAATGACAATAACAGGTCTAAAAGCTAAAACTTGGGTGGTACTTAAAAAGGTTACCTGCACCAACTTACAGGTTCACCTATATAAATTTCATTTTCTGGATCCAGGCATCTATAAGCTCTCTGTATTTTAAAAGAAACTGTAGGACTAGATGTTTATAACTCAAGTCAGAAACTTAATCTTTTATCATCAACTTTATTTGTGACTTAGCATTGCTGTACTTTTAAAATGGCAGTGCATGCTGCAAAATAAATAAATAAATACGAGTGCTCTATTGGGGCGTATCTAAAATCTATTATTTCATATCTAAAACAAGCAGACAACACCACATAATCTCTCCAGGATCCTTCAATACCCAACTCTCTGCATACTTCATGCTCCACTTAAATACAAAATTATGTATAGACACAGTTTTAAAAAGCCATTAAGAGGCAGGATGTTACTTCCCTTACAAAAAAATTCACAGTTTTCAAATTTGTTATGCTGGACATTTTTAAGCTATGCATTAAAGGCAGTCAACCACTCATCCAGCTCACAAACACCTGCACTTAGTGTAAGTTAACATTCCAGTCACAGTAGAAAAAGGTTTTGGCTTTTTTATTTTTTTTTTCCTGTGAGCTTGCCTTTAACACATTCCAGTTTTTAAAAGTTTCTTCTAAAGGAATTCAATACAACTAACAGTGGAAAATGCAAGATCTTAAGTAGTCAAGACGAGGAATACACTCATCAGAAGATTCTTAAGAGTAATTTAATGGGAGAAAAGTTTTTTTATTTGTTTTTTTTTTGTTTTAAACTACATATATTCCTAAAACTAATCTAACTTTTTCCTGTCCTTTCAGAAATTAATCTTGTGGAACTTGACACATTCTATGTGAATGTTTTGTTGTGAAACACGAAGTTTCATTTTATGGTTAAACACTTAGGCAATCCGATGCATTTAGAGGTGCAGAAGGAGTAAGTTGTCTTACGGTGTTTTAGAATCAGTAGCATACTATTGGTACTGCTTATAAGACCTAGTTCAGTGATTCACTGAGAAACTTCACCACAACTCTATTCAAGTAAGGAGAAGTCAGTATCTCAGAACAGATGCTCAAAACTCACGAACAGGAAAGCTGTAAACTGCCGAACTGAAGCCTGTGTAAGTGCCATAATTTTTAACATTTACAATCCTGACCAGACAAGTTCCAGGTCGACAAAGTCAGGATAAAAGAATAATAGTAATATCTGACTCTAAAAGACACAATTAAATTGTGTTGAATAACAAAGAACAGATATAAATGAGGGAAAAGTTTCAAACTACATGGAAGTGGCACTCATGTTCAACCCAGTTTAAAATGAAACCATTAATAATTTGTTTGGCATATGTATTCCAGCCTCCTGAATACACAGATAATTCTAGAGATCTTAGAACGAGAAACACGGTAACAAAACAAGAAAAACGGTGTTGAAATATAAAATACCTTTGTCCTTTTTCCCTAACTCGTCTTCAAAAGTTTGTGCTGGATTGCCACCTAGTGGTATGAAGAAATAAAGATTGTAAGACAAATTAGTAAGTGTAATCACCACGTTATTTTAACATATAATATTTCATTTACAAGTTAATTATAGGTTATCTAATGCATTTTTAACATAGTTTATGATGTTAAGAACTTTGATACTGAATCTTTGTTTTTCTTTTAAAAAAAACGATTTATTTTTCACATTTTTTTTTTCTCACAATTTGTAAATTTGCCAGCGTGTGCACTTTGTGGCCGCCTTTTTGTTCCCAGTGAAAGTAACACAAATGTTTTATGATAAAATGTAAAACGTAGATAAAAGTGCAAGGAAAAAAAAAACCAGCACAATATATATTTCAAAATGTTAGAACAGATGTATTTTAAATTTAGAAATAATTTCAAAACATTCTTATGTAAGCCTGACTTTATAGTTGCAAAAGAGGTAGCAAACATAAAGTTGCCATAAAGTAACCAATCAGTAAGATTTATGAATGCAGACTAATGGAGTATTAATAACAAATGAATCCTCATGAACAATATGGGTACTTTTAAATGTGGTTCTTGGAAAGGTAAAAGTGATTGTAACACCTGTGGTGTCTTGGCACAGAAAAAACAGTGTTGCAGTCAGGCGTTTAGCTCAATGAAAAATTCAATCACCTCTTGAGTAGACTTCTGTAAGACCTATCTTAATAGAGAAGAGTATCCCTCACTTCACAATCATGTCTTATTCACATCACCTCTTTTGGGCAGCACACACATTTGTGAACAACTATTTCCAAGGATGAAGCATGGAAAGATCAAAAATTAGATCGAAAATCTGACAAGAGCCTTGAGAACTCACTAAGAATTGCAATTACTTCTACTGACAGACATTGATGCATTAGTTTCACATAAACAACGTCAAACATCTCCACTGGCTTTATGGGTTAGATGGCCCTCTTTTTTTTTTTTTTTTTTTTTTTTTTTAAATATTCGAATATTCGCCTCCATATTTGCACTTTCATAGGTACACAATTCTCCTCACTTTCCCCATGAAGTCAAATTTCCCAGCCCATGAACAAAATGGGCCTTTAGTTCCCATTGTTCCTATCACATTCCATCCTTTGCCCAAACATGTTTTTCTCACCTCCTCATTTACAGTGGAGCCCTATCATCTCTCCTGCTCTGTACATCTCCAGCAAGATCTGTGAGACTGCTTTAAAGTACAGCACCCAACCTTCTCTCCTCATCTTCTCAATTATTTCATAGAATCATAGAATCACCGAGGTTGGAAAACACCTCCAAGGTCATCCAGTCCAGCCATCCGCCTACCACTATTTCCCCACTAAACCACATCACATCTAAACATTTCTTGATCATCCCCAGGGACAGTGACACAACCACCTCCCTGAGAAACACATTTCAGCTCCTGACAACACTTCCGGAGAAGAAATTTTTCCTAACATCCAAACTGAATCTTCCCTGGTTCAACTTGAGACCATTTCTTCCAGTCCTATAACTCACTATACAGGAGAAGAGGCCAAACCTCACCTTGTCACAACCTCCTTTCAGGTTGCTTTAGAGAGCAATAAGGTCTCCCCTGACCCTCCACTTCTCCAGATTAAACAATTCCAGTTACCTCAGCCACCCCCATAACACTTGTTCTCCAGAACCCTCACCAGCTTCGCTGCCCTTCTCCGGACACGCTCCAGGGCCTTGATCTCTTGTAGTGAGTGGCTCAAAACTGAATGCAGTACTTGACATGCAACCTCACCAATGCTGAGTACTGGGAAAAGGATCACCTCCCTACTGGCAACACTATCACTGACACAAGCCAGGATGCCGCTGGCCTTTTTGGCCACCTGGTCACACTGTTGGCTCACGTTTACTGAGTGGTGACCAGGACTCTCAGCTCCATTTCTTCCACACTGTCCTCCAGCTGCTCTGCCCCAAGCCTGCAGTGTTGCCTGGGGCTGTTGTGTTCAAAGTGCAACTTCCTGCTTGGTTATCTACTTGCTCCCTACTCATTTTGCCCTGAGATGTCAGCAATCCCACCTCAGATCTTATCTCTGTTCCTCTGCAATCTACGTGCCAGTTACCTAGGAGAGGTCCTCTCACAAAGAACGCACTGATGGTTCCACTTCCTAGCTGGAGAGGGAAGAAAAAAAAAAAAAAGAAGTCTCTTTTCAGAGACATTCTTAACAAACAAGCACTTCTTAGAGCCTCTTTACATCAATTGGCCTCCTTTGTTTCCTTTGTTGTTGCAAAACTTGAAGTGCCTGTGAGACTGCAGCCCGCTTCTCTTCCATACTTCATCTCTGCTGCAGTCAATTCGTTAAGAGAAAACCATCTTGCTACCACCACAGCCTCTCCATCTGCTTTATGTTTTCTCTCCTCCTCATGCACCATAGTGCATCTTCCCCCTCTTTCCTTCTTTCCCTTCTCACCGCGTTCGGGGCCCCTCTTGACTCGCCCCGCCTGGCCCAGCACCGCACCTGTGAGGCGCATTTCCCGCCCCCACCTCTCCTCACGCGCCCCCAACGGCCGCCCGGAGCAGCCGCCACCTCGTGCTCTCGGCTCCTGCTCGTTCTCATCTGCTTAGAAGACATAATGTAGAAATCTGATATTAAAGAAAAAAAAAAAAAAAAAAAAAAAAAAAAAAGAAGGAATACAGATTCAGCCCATTGCTCTGTTCCCGGAATATTTGCTTTTGATATCCCTCTTCTTGCATTTGTTTCTAAGAGCATTCTCAGGTTGCAGTGGGGTCAGCGGGGAAGCGCGGTGCTCAAAGCTCAGCTGCAAACCCAGCGCCTATCGCTGCTTGCAGCACGTGTGCACGCGCAGCGCAGCTACACCTGCTGGAACTAAGCTGACATTCTCATAGCACTTTGCACTTAGAACGTGTAAAAGTTTATGTGCAAAGGCTACAGGATGGACTCTGGAAGGCATTTAAAAATAAAGCTGGCGTTTCTACTCCTCCCTTTGCACTCCTTTATAAAGCTTGGCATAAACATCCAGCTTAATGATTTTCACGAGTCCAGTGAGACCAGTTCACATCAAAGAACACCGCCTCCTGGCTCCTGTTGTTTGTTGCTGATCAGATGAAGTGCCCGCCATGAACTCTAACAGCAGAGGCACAGAGCGGAAGCTGTTTGCAATCTTCAGTTGTCGTGATCATTCAACAGAGCTGTGTTTCTTTCTGCAAGCTACTTCCTAATGCTGCGAACAAAATGATCCAAAGAAGTAATCATTCAGGTGTAAGGATGAAAATGACCACATGTGGATTAGCTCTAACGATCATTTTGCAACCAATCATTCAACAGTCCTAAAAATTGCCATGCTTCTGATGTTTCATAAAATTTGATAGTAAATCTCATAATGACACATATAAAGTGTTTTTGAACCACGATCAATTCTTTCCATTCTTCCAACTGTTTCTGAAAATGAGTACTTTTTAGTCATAGAAAGAAATACATAACAATCAATGTGTACAATGTTGTTACAGTAAATGCGTACAATGTTGTTACAGTATTTACTTGGTTTTATTTATTTATCTCTAAAGCTTATTTAACAAAAACACACTGATATATTTCATTCACTCACTCTTTCACACCCATAAACAAAGCTCCCAGACAGCGGGACCAGGCAGCCTGCCTGAAATTGCTCCTGCACGCTGCTGACTGCAGGTGATGCCAGCTGTCACGTCTTTATCACACTGCCGAAGTTCTTAATCAGCAACAACAGACCAGGAGATGAACAGACCACTTAGACAAGACTGCTGTTGATCACCCACTTTCTTCTCTTTCACTGAAAATGAGGTTTGAATGCCTATTTTCATGCAAGGCTGACAGGACTAGAAATGGCACTGTGGGGTCTGCTGCCCAGAGCTATTCTCTGAGGACAAGGCAGGCTTTCTGGTCTCCATAAATGATTTTACTCTGATATCACTGGAGAACTGGGAACAGCGTTCCTCATTGATATTATTTTGGATCACTCTTTTAACCCTTGTTTCTCAATTTCTTCACACATTTTCATTTATTTCTGTTACAAAATCTTCAAATGCTGATCAAACTGCCATCTGTCCAAGAAACTACCTTACCTGGCACCTGAGATAACAAGGAGTAAGAAGAATATGATATTGGAAGAGAAATTTAACTTGATTCATATTTGGGTCTTAAAATATAGCATTATCCGACACAAACCTATCTCCCAGGCTTAATTTTTATTTCATGTCTGAACTTGTTCTGGACTTCCAGGATCAGAAATTGTGACAGCCCTATTTCAAGAGAACAAGGAAAAAAACCTGACAATACTCCAAGGAGAGCTCACGGCTACTTAGACTTACAGCTGAATTTTGATACAATCCTTATCTAGGGTTTGTAAAATACCTAACTTATCCTGTTTTACTGTGTTTTATCTCCTAATTTTCCAGTGTAACAAACCTGTTGTTTAGCAAATTTCCTCCACCAGAGGTCTCCTCCTCCACCTATCTTTAACTGCGTTTCTATAATAACACAAGAAAGGATCTGTCTGCCAGCAACATTTGCTGAACAAGTGCACACAAGCCTTGAACCACCCATGTAGATTATTATTCTTATTTCAGTTGTCTTAAAGGCAGCAGATACAGTATTTCAGCCATGCAAATCTCATAGACCCTGCCCAGTAAATTCAAAAACTCAAAATATGTGTTTGGGAAATAATTCACTGAAGAATGAGGAAACCTGACGGAGGTATTGAAGACAAACACTGCAGGTGAAGCGTTGAGAAAAGGCCCCTTAAACCTTTGGTTTCATGGACGGGAATGGCCCTTTTTTCATCACTATATTTGTCACATTACTGCAGGTAATTTAGATTTCTAGCAACAGTGCACCTCTTAACAATTTCCCTAAGCTACTGAACTGTCTTCTAAATAACCCTTAATAGGCCAGATTTTATTTCACAGTTCCTTTAAGTACAAATTCATCTTTAACTACTTTATCCATTTTTTTTTCTCATAACATAGCTATAACAACTTTTCCTAGGTATTTTCAAAATATCCATGCATTGTTCATGCCTTCCTTGGTTCAGATACATGTGTGGTATTGTTTATCACAGAAGTGCTCCATTCCTTCTTCATGAAGAAAAAAAAAACCAAAAACAAACAAACAAAAAAAGGCCTAAAATATTTCTCCTGTAAAGAAAGTGACTTCTGCTGCCTTTTGATGTGGCACGAGTCTGTTGGCAAATAATTGCTGCTTAGTTTAGAAAAAAAAACAAATGGCCTTTCTTACTTTTTCTTTACATATATTCTAATACGTCACCTCTCATTTACTTGCTCTTTCTTTCACGTTTGGTTGTTAATTTTCCACAGCTTTAAACATGTAATTTATTAGCCAAATACAAGGCTTAGGTTACAAACTGTAACTGATGCATTTCTCAACTGTAGCTCAGACATTTTTAACTTATTAATCTAACCTTTGTTGCTGCAAATGAAAATGTGCTCAAGATACTTTAATTAACTTTTGTAACAAGATTCTACAAGTATTAGATACGACCTCTTGGGAGAATGTAGAAACCAATTATGCAATTAATCCTTCCAAATACCCCCAAGATAGTGGAAAGAAAGTCTAAAAGGAAGACATTGAAATACCTGGTGAATAAATTTTAACAAACAACAAAAAACCACTTGCACTTTTATCTACTGCTTTGGATAAATTTATGGTCAGCTAGGCTGAACTATCCTAGAAACGTGGAATTTAATCATTTACATTCCTATTCTGGATGTGGATAAAATGAATTCATTTACTTTCATCAGCTACAAAGAGACATTGCAAACTAGACAAAGCACAGACAAACCAAAAGCAGAGCTTAGGCGACAATAAGTATCAGTGCAGAAGGAACTCCTATCACTACAGCATTCCCTAGCAACATTTGCAGTCTGACGCACATTTGTTTTCGTTTTAAAACTGTGTTCTGATGCCCTCTGGCAAACGTGGTGCCTCACTCGCATTATGATACAGTCTCACACAGGGCTGTACACAAGTTCCATGATTACCTCAAACATTCAAGACACTTGAAGCGACTCCGAAGCTTACTCCTGTTTTTAAATTTTAGACTAAGTTCATACAGTTTTAAAATAGTTTTAGTTTTTTTATGAGCTTTAATTGCATTTTATTTCATTTACTTATTTACTTCAGACTCACGTCTAGCTCTACATGGTAAAGCTACATGTAGTGACTCAGAGAAACAAACAAACTGGAAGCTATGTTCTGAGCGGTAGAACACACATTTGCTTTTTTTAGTTGGGTTTTATTTGTGCTCCTCTACATTGAAGCACTGCTGCACAATTCTCAAGAAAACCCACTCCTAAGTGCTAATGCACGCGCTGATTTGCTCTCAGAAGGCACGGACAGCTGCAGGAACCATGCCAGCCACCCCCGCTCACAGCTGACACCCCCCGGCCTCAGGAGCCCGCTGCGCTCAGCAGGCACAGCGCTGCGTTCCTGGCCGCCCGAACCCGTTGGCTTTGCGGGCACAGTACGTACTGCAACTGAAGCCACCGAGTGCGGCCATCCAGTCCGAAAAAAATACGCCGCGACACCCTTCTAGAATGGAAACGCGCGGTACTCACGTGGGCTAGGCGGAGTAGCGTGCCTCGGGGCACCGACGGAAGAAACATCTCCTTGTTTCCAGGAAAGCGTAATCCCTTCTGCTCCCACCAGCCGGAGCACGGATGGGGACCGAGGGAGAGCACGCCTCCTCTCCGCGAGAGGGGCGTGGGCGGTGAGGGGCGCGCGGCGGGACCGCCTGGGCGGTGCTGGCGGGAGGCGCGCGCGCAGGAGTGCGGGGTAACGGTCCGGGCTGGTCCCGGGCACGGCACGGCTGTTCCCTCACGAAACACGTGCTTCATCAGGTTTGCTTCGGCCGGCGAAGGCTCCGCTTTAGTGGGCGGCGCCGGTCTTGGTAACGTTGTACCACTTACTCGGAAGGCTCTTGCTACTACGTTACCAGGGCTGTCGCGTGCAGCTGGAGGGTTGCTCTGGAAGCGGCCTCCATCGGGCACGTGGCCAGAACCGCCCCGTGCCTCTAGGAAAGGCAGCTTTGTTCTCCCTCCGCGAACGGGTACAAAAACAAGTGAATTCGTGGTTACTCGGATGCTGAGCTTCCCTGAACGCCGGTTCCCCGGTGAGCTGCCCTAGGGGAGGGCGAAGCGCGTCTGCCCCGGGAGAGGCGAGGCTTCACCTCCCTCAGGCGACCTCGTGTGGAGGGCTCCGAACCCACGGGCTAAGGGAGCGTAGGAGGTGAGAGAGGCTTCTAAATACCACTAACTTCGGCTTGGGAATGTTATGAATAAGGTTTATAGCCAGATAAAGGTTATAGGAGAGCGAACAGATTAAATGTGTAAATATTCAGAGGGTGGAAGTAGATGTTATATTTGCAAGAAGATTTATTTATTTAAAATAACCTCCATGCCTTTGTGAAGAAGTCCAATGAGATGGTAAAATAAGAGGAGAAAAATGTAAAGTTCACTGTAAAATAGACGAACGTTATGTTAGATATTAAGGTCCCTGCCCAGCGGGTTTAAGCAGAGAGCATGTTCTACTGCTGGTTATCTGAGAGCCATTTATAAGAAGGTGGAGGGCTCTGAAAACACATTATTGATCATTGCAAAGGATTGTCTCTTTTGTCTTGTTTATCTGTTTGCTTTCCATTCTTGCCCTTCCAACAACTCCTACAAAACACGCTATTTCTCTCCATATTTCTATTGGGAGGTCTTTGATGTTATGTAATAGGTCTCCATGAACTTTGTACCCTGTGTTAGCCAAAATAGTGCTTCCTTCTGCTAGCAGAAAGCCTTAACATCCATCATCCACATAAATGTTCTGAAGATAGTGATTGTAAGAGATCCATCTGCTTGTTTTCTTTGTATGGAATCTCTTCTTACTTGGAAAATAGAAAGAACAAACACCAGAAGTGACAAGCTCTTGCTCTTCTATGGTTGATCTTTCATGTTTCAACAAACACTGACAGCAAGTATTTATTTATTGTATTATGAAACAGGACAGTGTTTGAGGCATACAGGTGTATTTATGATAGAGACAAAATATAAACCACTTAGGAGAGAAATGAACATTGAGGAGAAAAAGGACATGAAAGGTAAGCTACTAAAGCTCTGTAGAAGTTAAATCTTCTGGTTTGTATCAAAAGTAGTCTTAAATACGTAGTAGTTCACTGTCATTAACAGAAGTATTTTCTCTGACTTCTTTGCCGGAAATATGGTATGGAATCTTGAAACATGCAAATGTTCCTAAAATTTAGTTGTCCTTGGCTTGCATTTCTTTAATGCTATTATGGATTGAGTTCCTTCATACATAAAACACCACATTTAAATTGAGTTATTGATGGAACTTAGATGAAGAAATTAATGTTATAGTTCTTTTATTGCATTTATAGCTGCTCAGTATGTTAACAAGCAGGCATTAATGTTTCACAGAGCTTTGAAAACCAAGTTAATATTGTAATTTTACATGTCTTGTGAGCATCAAGCTTTATAGTGAAGGAAAAACATTATGAAAAACATCTTCTCTAGATAATGTTTCCACCAAATACTTTTAATAAAAATGTTTCTCTCTTTTTTGTTTATTTTTCTTAAACAGTTTATTTATCTTTGGAGGGAGATTACTTAAAACACATTCAAGTTGTTTCTCTTTAGGAAGAATGTTTATATACAAAGTTACAGCTATCAGTTGAAAAATTGAATACTTTCTTTAGCAATTAGACAGATCAATAGTATAGGAAAAGTATTACACCAGGGATGTAACAATGGAAGGATCGGCACAATAGAAAGATAATAGGGAAGAAGATTGCTTACCTGTCTCAGAAGATTCTAGGATCATAGGGGAAAGCTTCACCAAGAAGGAATCTTCAGAAAAAGAAGCCTTAGTGGTGGCAGTCAGCCCTTAAATGAGGTCTAAGAGAGGTGCAGCCAGGCTCCACCCCTTCCAGTCACACAAGTGAATTGCTTTCACCTGTGCTCTCAGGGCTCACTGGGTCCTTTCCCCAGGTGCTCAATCAGTGCACTCAGCAGTTCTCATTCACTTTCTAATGAATGACTTCTTTTATACATAAGAAAAAAGACTTAAATCTGATGCTATCACTGTCAAAATCCTGCTATAGTCAAGAAAGAAGCACACCTTATGGATAATTACTAAAATTCAAAATACTGTTTCTGTAACTGACTTCTTAACACACTATTCAGAGAATTACTACTAGTCTAGATATAATAATTTCAGAAAAATAAGTAAAAAATATTAGTGTTATAGGAAAGTCTCAATAGTAACAATGCTATTGAGATTATTATGCACACATGTCTATTATCTACCTATTTATCTGGTGGTGTGTGCACCCTTCAGCTGCTCCTCTGGATCCTGAGATGAACAGCTTCAGGAGAGTTGGGACAAGCAGGTCATAGTTAAGTTCTTCAGCAGGAGCTGTATATTGTTTTATGCGTGTGCTAACATGCTTTTCATACCTTGTTCTTTTTTCATTGGACTGCTGAACACGTGAAAATACCAAAAATCCTTTACTGGGTTCAAAAACATTTCAGAGGACATCAATAGACATACAAGTTCCTAGATCATTGTAACTCTTCATCAGATTATTTTCATGTGACTTTTTCTTAGTGATTCTAAAATGATGATCTGCTCTGAGTTTTATATAAACTATTTCCTTTGGGTTTACTTTTAAAATATAATCCACAGAAGATGAATTTCTGGTTTAGTAAAAGGAGATTAAGATTCATGGATTTTAGTTTATATTCCTAAGTCTGCTGGTAAGTTGCATGGCTCTCTTGCTGTCTGTATCTGTATGTATAAAAGCAACTAATTCTGTGTTAGTGTAAGGATAGTGTATGTAGGTTGCTCAGAAAGTAATGCTTCCTACTTTGTTTACGTAGTGTATGTGTCACACAACAACAAAAAGGAATGGAATATTGGTAGGAAGGCTCATCCTCTACTGCCATATCACCAATATCCACCTCTGATGTCATGGGCAAATATAAAATAAGAAACATTACTTTCAAAATAGCCCTTATACTTTCATTTCCTTGTTTCTAAGATTTATCTTAAATGAGAACTTAGTATTAGCTTTATAGGAGATTTGATATTGTTGGCCACTTGTATATTGAAAGTATTCTTCTCTCCAATTACAATACATCTAAAAAAAAGAAAAAGAAAAAAATTGTGGCCACATCAAATTGTCTTTTATTTTTATTTTTATTTTTTTAGTTGCAAAAGTTTTTTGAAAACTATCAGTGTGTATGGGATCTGCTGAGTCGTGGCCTGAACCACTGATTGAGCACCTGGGGTAAAGACCTGGTCAGCCCTGAGAGCACAAGTGAAAGCACCTGTGTGACTGGAAGGGGAGGAGCCTGGCTGCACCTCTCTTGGACCTCATTTAGGGGCTGACTGCCACTAGGGCAGGATCTTTTTTTGGAGATTTCTCCTTAGTGAAGCTTTTTCTTGCAAATTAATGATCTTCTGATGTAGGTAAGCAATCTTTTTCCTTTCATTTGTTGTGCCTTTTTATTGTGCTGGTCCTTAGCAGATCGTATTGATCTGTTCAATTGCCACACAATGTTTTTAAAGCTCTTAGTATTCACGTGTTGTATTTTCAAAGGATTCTTGAGGAAGTATTATTTGTTAGAAGGATTTCAATTTCAGTTACTATTTTCTTTTAATCTTTTGTTATAGTACTCTTTTATTTGTTGACTTTTTGTCTTAGTACTCAGTTGTGTTGAAGTACATATGGCTTAGATAAGAACAAAGGCTTCCTGTGTAACTGTTTTAAGAGCTGTTTTTTGTAACATTAATGTGTATTTGTTCTATATTATTTATTAAGAAATTCTATGCTACATTAACAAACTTAGAAAATATAGTTGATGAGCTAAAATGTATGGTGGTTTTCTTAGTTCTCTCTATTGTAATCCCTTATATTCTTTACCCGTCTCCTTTTCTGAATTTAACTTTGACCACAGTGTACTGATTTATAGCAGTAACAGGCAAAACATTATTAATGTAGAATTGTTTCTTGTTAGCTTCTTGGCAATGCAGCAGATGTAACAAGAAACTAGTAACTTACTTATTCTTTTTGGGCTGTGTTGAAACCATCTGTCTAATATTGCTTTGCTTGTGTAAGCTGTTATTTAAGTGTCTTTCGAAGGAGAAGAGTCATGAGAAATACTTAAATGGTTATGATCTAACTTGTGTCTCCAGCACCTAATTTATTAACAAATCTTTCCCATATCACATGAAGGAATTATATAAATAATACTTATATTTATGCACCTAGTTCTGGTACATTTACCATTCAATTGGTCATTTGAGTAAGAGGAATTATGGTAGATGATCTCTTTTCCAATCCAAGCCATTCTATGACTAGAATTAGTTCCATCGTAACTTGTATAACAATCTAAGAACCTTCCAATAGACTTGTGTGCTTTCTCTGTGTAATTTTTCCTTTTAATGAGTTAATGCTGTAAAAGTTTTTCCATTTTGCATCTCATGGAAAACAACGACCTAATGTTTTGTGTTGAAACTAAGTGGCATTTTTTTAGTGTTATTCAATACCCATTAATGAGTCTACAGTAGTGTGTTGATACTCCTTTCAGTAATTACTGGCAGTTTAAAGTTCAGAACTAGCTGTACACACAGCAATGAGCCAATTTTTGCTAAGCAGACTATAAGTAGTAGCCTATACATTGTGGAAGGATAGTTTAATGGGAACATCCAGAGATGAACAAATTCAATGTTTTGAGGGGCAAATAAGCAGTTAAGTAGATGAAAAACATGCCAGGCATTCGCACTCAGAGTTGCTGGAGTGAACCAGTGTCTAACATTTCTGAAATACCTTGAAGTAGTGAGGAGATTTTTTTCTTCTAATGTAAAAGATTTCTCAGTGGACTTGTTTCTTGTGCGTAAGTAAAGGGCATGAAAACCTTTTGATAACTCTATTGTTCCATAATTAACAGTCTGAGATTTAAAATTTGAAAATGGCTATGTGCTAAATTGTTTCTAAGAACTCAGTTCTTTGTTCGCTAGGTTTAGAAATTAAATGAACATGTCTTTAATATTTGTTTTCACTACTTCTACTTAAACGAACTTCTTAGTAAGAGAAAAACAGTCATCTATGATCTTTTCAGATTTGATGGAGGTACAGCTATTAAACTTGTCAACAGTCTGCCTCTTTTTGCATTTGTGAATTTGTGCTTTTTTCCAACTTTGTGTGTGAAACATATGGCATGTCTATATCATTGGTCCGGATGAGTCTATAATTATTCTGTCTGCCTGGGTGCAAGCAACCAGAGGGACCAAATGGATTCATTAGATTAGTATACCCTTGACTCTTAAGTCTTGGAAATTATCTGCTTAGAAAATATGGATGCCATATGCCAATACACTTAGTTTTGTATGTAAAATTCAGGGACAGCAACCAAAGTTCAATAACAAACAGACAAAAAAGAAACACAATAAAAAAGCAATAAGCGAATTCTGGAAGTATATGTGGCTTTCATTCATGATTGTTAGTAATTCTGTTATGTAAGTTGAATTACAAGCTTTGTCCTAAGTAAAGTCATGTTTGTTGCTGTCCATATTGTTTGATGTTGCATTGGCTGTGAAGATAACTTGTGCACTGTAGTGCTAAAACCCAGTGATGCATTCTTGTATTCCTTCTTCTGACAATGTCTTTTTTTAACTGTAACATCTGGAGCCTACAGAATATCATGACTTAAGAAATACTTGATAGCCAAATTGGTACCTACTATTTTGGATGGTGTCTAGCTAGCTTTTAGACAATGCTGGTCTGATCAGTAGGACATAAAAACAGTGACAGACATCTCAGCAATCTTCCTTGTGTGCCCTTCTGTTAAATGACATTCTCACAGTCAATTGCAAGGACAGTTTTTTTTTTTTCTGGCTTGTCTAATTCCATGCAGGACTTTCTTGTAGGCAACACCTTTCTCTTACTTCTTGTAGTATCTTGCCTCTATGTAATGTGCTTACTGAAGTTACTGTCTTTGGCATCCTACTTCTTCTATGAGTGTGACTATTTTTGTCCTAGGGGCAAATGTATAGAATATCAGCTTGCAAATGTGCAGTTAAAAGATGAAATTCTGTTGAAATATACATGAATGACTTTTTTTGCTTAACTAAGAGCTTCTGGCAAATTTTTTTGGGACAAGTTCCCAGTTGTTTCTTAATCAGGAAAGCTTGCTCTTAGGTAACCCTGATAATCCCAGGCAAGATGACTTTAGTGAGAACAAGCCTTGGAAGTCTTTTCCAACCTTGGCAATTCTATGATTCTAAATTGCAGTAAGAGAATGTGTTTTGTCACTCTGAATATTCTCTGATATGTCACAAGTCATTTTTAGATGTAGCTTTGATATGTTTGTGCCTTATCTGGAGTCACTTTTCAGTGTAGCGTAGGTCTGATATTGCACCGGAAGGCATAAAATTCAGTTTTCAGGGACCTGAGTTGAATGTTCTATTAAGTTGAACCTTTTGCATTGAGATTTTACTATTCTAATATTTCTACATGCTTATAAATCTTCTATGTAGTCACAAATGACCAATGCCTCATTACAGTCTGCTTTCAAGTACCTAAATGACCATGAACGCAAAGGAAGTAACTGGCTTGTACAAGCAGACAGGATCTCTTCTCCATTTTATCCTTATGATCCATGAAGTACTTTCCAGCTTTATGGAGTGCTGGTGTTGGGCATGTTTCTGCATGAGAGAACACTTGCTTAAGCCAAATAGTTTCCAGCACTTCCATTTGGGCCTTTAATCTTCAACCCAACTTACCTCTGGGGTGAAGAAAGAAAGCAAAAGATGGCAGTTATTGGCAACTTTCTTGCCACCCACATCTGTCTGGTGTTAGTGTTTGTGGTTGTTTTCCTTACATCTCCAGCCCCCAAAATGTCAATGTTTTATCATCATTTGATGGAGATAGTGAAGGTACTATCTGTTCATCAAAAGTGTATTTAAAGGTCGATATACCACAGTCTCATTAATATAATATTTTAATTAGTATTAATATATTTACTGAGTGATTAAATTAATATAAATGTTCTTTTTCTAAAAATGTCCTTTGATATGGAAGGTTCCCTTTTGTACTGCAATGAATTCAGGAATCCTAGCTTTACCTTTCAGTACATTTTGACCAACTTCACTGTGGTTTGTTTTGCTTTTAGTTCTTTTCATTCTGTTTCCTTACACAACAGTTTATTACTCTCTGACATGATAGTTGTCTGATAGGCTGTATTTTTCACTTTGGAGATTGTCCACTTCTAACTTGAAAAATGCGTATTATGATTATATTGAGTCATATCTTTATATCTTTCAACTCTAGTTCTTTCTGAGAGAATTCCTTGACATCTGACTGTTCTAATATGTAAAAATAAAGTGAATGAAATATACTGTGTCTATGAGCAGTTAAAATTGTCCAATAATACCACGTATTAAAGATTAAATAAAGTATATCCTTGCCAATCATCTTCAAATTTAGCCTAATCAGTTAAATCATGTTGCAGAGCAGAAATACTGATCCATGTTGATCCATGATAATCAAAGCAACGCTTTTTAGTGTGATTTTTTTTTCCCCTGTGCAAATACTGTGTACTATGTGGATCAACAGATTACAGTAGAAGTATTATTAAAAAGATGGAATGTTTTTACAATCTGGTCTACTGATCTGTTGTTGATCAGCATATGACAGATGACAGTGTTTATATATTTCAATTTTTTTGTTATAGATTATGTAGGTGGTATGTTGTGTGTAAGCAGAAAGAAGACTTTAGGGTTAGAATATTTAATTCATAGTAACTATATAATTCCAATGCTTTTCACACCAGAGGGTTAATATTGTAAAACATACAGGGTTTATTTGACTTTATTGATGGTGAGTTCAAAAGGTAACAGTGTTCACAGCCAAAAAATGAAATTAGTTATGACATTGTGCAGGGGTGCTCACTGTTTTTCATTTTATGAAATGTCTAGAAACAATACCATAGATATGTTTATTATTCAGAATTAAATATGTAAGTCACTCCAAAAGTAATGCCTTCTATTTGTTTACATGGAAACTGCAAGAGATACAAAGAGCACAATAACACTATTTGATAGAGCAAGTTATTGTTTACAAAACACTATTTTTCAACACTTACCACCTTTAGATAGTCAGTTTTACTGACAATGAACAGGAGTCTGAGTTCTGTGCTCACAAAATCTGCACTAGAGGAGGTGACCCACTGTCACAGTTGTCACTGCTGAAATGTATCACCCACCACCTCACCTCACCATCAACTGTTTGGTCTCCATAAGCATTCAGCAAGTGTTGATGATTGTCTATGGGTAGGATTTGTCCTGCATGAGTAAATTTAATAATACACCTTTGTTTCCTATGCACTTCCATGTCAGACACCATTTTGTCAGACTGCTCCTCTGCAGTCATCTGTCACGCAATGACTAAATGTAAGGGAGTATTGGTGGGAAGGTTCAACCTCTACTGCCACACCACCAGCATCCACCTCTGATGTGTCAGGCCAATGTAGTAAAATAGGAGGCGTTTCTTTCAGAGCAGCCCTTGTATATTGCATATTGGTAGAATGAGAATTGGAAACTAGCTTGCTTTTAAAATCTCTTGCTAACACTACTAAACATGCTCTATCCTTCTGTGTAGTAACCAGGGAAGTGCTAACACTGCCTAATTCAGACTTCATAAGAAATAATTTGAATTGGAATGCTCTACTGTTGGCATCTACCTTTACAGATAGATGAAGGAATTGTAGAAGTAGCTGTGAGTTATGAATACTCAAACATGTATAGGAGAAAGATACTTTAGTAGTTTCAGTGACTACTGCATGATCAATCAGATGGTCTATATGAAACAGATCAGTTTTAGCTTCCAGCATTTATTGTATCATGGACAGATAAATTGTCAAGCATGTAATATGTTGAGCAACTAAAGGTTGTAGTAGAAAGATTTCTTTAAAATTATTTTGAAAATTAGTGGACTGGACATCTCCCTCATGAGGAAAGGCTGAGAGGCCTGGGGCTGTTTAGCCAGGAGAAGACTGAGAGGGATCTTATCAATGCTTATCTAATGGGTGGTAGCCAAGAGAACTAAGCTCTTTCTAGCAGTGCCCAGTAATAGAACGGCAATCGGCACAAACTAAAATATAAGTAGTTCCATACAGACATGAGGAAAAACTTTACACTGAGGGTGACAGAGCACTAGAACAGGCTGTCCAGAGAGGTTGTGGAGTCTCTTTTAGGAGACACTGGAGAGCATGGATGCTTTTCTATGTAACTTATTCTGGGGAATCTGCTTTAGCGGGGGAGTGGACTAAGTGATCACCAGAGGTCCCTTTCAGCTCGTACAAAAAAAGATGCATACAAAACCTTTCAACTACTTTATGATAAAAATAACATACAGAACATAAAGCAACTACAGTGTGAGCTGTAATGATTTTTGCCCTGAAAACTTGCAGTTTACTGTGCTATTATCTTCTTTCTTTTAAAAAGATTCATTCAAACATATGCTTTCCTAACCTTTGGGAAGTTTACCTACTTGTTAAGTCACTGTCATCAGAAAATATTCAAGTCCTTTTTAGGTATCTTGAAAAACAGCTGGGTGATTTACTGATTTGGAATCAGCTACTTTGCATTATCCCAGCACACAGGATATATTTGTTACTTCACAAAAGCATCATGTATTGAAATCAGGAGCAATCTCATTTCTACAGGAGAAATTTTAGTGAACATAATGCAAAAACATTTTGAAAATAAAAATCTTTTTGTGTAAAAAATTTTTGTGAGCATTATGGGGAAAAAAAGTGGTATCAAAAGGCTGAGAACAAAGTGAGACTTGAAATCAGTCATGGTCTGGAATAATTTCCCTTGAGGCAAATGAAAAACTGATCTAGGTTTGAGGTTGTTCATGATCAGTAGAAAGAGGATCATAAGATATCTGTCCACATGACAGCCAAAGGGCTGCAGTTATAAGTTGTGTCTCTTAGATGTATCTATCTCAAACTTCTACTGCTAAGGAAAGTTTTCAGTGCCAGTGAAGAGGCAGTGAACTGTAGATTTGGAGCAGTACATAGATTAGTTCTTGAAAAACTGCTGGGAAGTGTCGACATGACAAGTTTTGTGGCAGTGATGTGGCTGGTGCATCTGCATTGATGGATTTAGATATTGTTGTTTTACTTCAGTTTGAATGGAAGAATTCCTTATGGGAATTTTGAAGTGTGACTTCTTATTTTGCGTCTTGTACATGCTAAGTTCACTCACAGTTTTGCTTTTAGATTTCTTTTTTTCTTTAGATCCTGGGAGATTCTGGAGCCTGCTGCTCTTGTTCATCTTACTGCTATATATAAATTATAAAATATGTATTAAAATATATTCATATATATTTTGTTTATATAATTTTATATGAAATGTATGTGTTATATGTAAAACTATAATTTTATATTAGCAATACTTTTTTTTACAGTAAAGAAACAAATTATTTTTTGTTATTAACAAGTGTTTTGACCTTTTATGTTTCTTTTACTATTCTCCTTTTATTCCATCTTTCTTCCTTAATTCTGACAAGTTCATAGTGATATAGAAAGGAAGAAGTTCTTTTTTTTTACCTGTATGCTAGATATCTGTAGTGGAAATGTAAAGTCACAGCTTGAAACAGTGATTGAGCACCTGGTGGGAAGTCAGGGCCAGCCTGGGGGTGCTCAGGTGAATGCAATGCATCTGAGCAACTGGAAGTGGTGGAGTCAGGATCTGTACCTTCCCAGACCTCATTTAAGGTTTGGCAGCAGAGCTGAGGGTATCTTGCTGGAGATCCCAGCCTACCTGAGGCCTTCTGAGGGTAAGCAAATTTTCTTCCTTTGTTTCTGAATCCACAGCTGCTGCATTTAGACTTGTCCTCATTTGCTGTAGCCTAGGGCTTTGCCACCCTGCTATTATTACTGTATTTTCCATCACATTACAGCATTACAACATGTAATAGACAAAGCAGTGGTGCAGTTTTCAGTGCTCTTGTGCTGCTGAAACCATAACAAACTCCCTTCTGTACAGTACTTTTAGAAATTTTAAACAGTGAGCACTAGGTAAGAATTGAAGCAGTTCCTACATCACAAAAAAAGCACCAAGTAATATCTAAATACTAAAAAAACCTGTTGATTTTTAGCAATTACAGAGGAATAGGGGCTCACCATAACGGCATTAGTAAACAGATCAGCTGGCTATGATCATTGTTTGTTTGTATTTTTCATATGCAATACAAAAATAATTAGTGACAGTTAAATATACATTTTTGATAAAGTCACTCTTAGAAATGACTGATCAGCTGATTATGCAGTTTGATGTTGTGACTGCTGAGTTCAAATCTGTTGGGATCAATGTTAAGATTGTAAAACTTCCAACTGCTTAGCTTTTGATGTAGAATAAGTTGTATTTCCAGTTCTAGTACCACTACTACATACCAGCTTTTTTTCTTGGAATAGGTGATAATATCAATTGATTTCCTCTGTTGCATTAGATTTGGTGTGCTCTAGTATTTTTTTTGATGTGTTTCTTTTGGTTAGGTTTTTGTTTGTAGAGGTGGCACTGGCTGAGTGAGACAGGCATCAAAGCCAAGTTACAAGAAGACTAAATTTGGTAGACAATTTTAAGATGTTGTTAAATGTCTGAACCATTTGAAATGGACTTTGCTTTGCTGAGTATACATCAATGTTTGCTGGAAGTAAAATATATCTTAATGACTTTCAGTAAATCTGCTTTTGTTCTATGCTAGATGTTTTCATGAGCATTGGAGCCAAACTCATCATCAATTTATGAAGGGGCGGCACTAGCTCGTGATTAAATCATGCGAAGTTATCTGTATTTTTCTTACAAATGTGTATGTGAAGCAGCTGAATATGTGACTTATTTAAAAACTGAAGCATAAAGATAAAATGTTTGAAATAGTAGTTTTCATAAATAATACTATTTTTGATTTAGTAGCTACCTGTGGTCTGGCCTCTACCCCATCACTTTCAAAACAGATTTTTTTTTTTCCTCTGCACCATGTAGGAAGAGGTAGTAGTTCATATTTATGAAATGTGCAGAGAATTGGATGTGTTAAGTACCTCTCGTACTTTCTTTTAATCTGTGCCACTTGCTATGACCTTAGGCAAACAACTTTACCTTTCATGTTCATTGACTTTCCCAAGAATGAAAAGGATTTTCCCAAGGCAGTAAATAGTATAGTTAACTTCTGTGAAGTACCATCAGTTTACCAAGAATAGTTTGAATTGTTTGCTTATTTTCAGAGAGGTTTCAAGAGGTATTGCATGGATCTGAATTTATTTGCTAATTATTTTCACACAGCTCTGCTGAGAACCACAATTCAGAAAAAGCGCAGCTGTTTTCTCTTCCTTTGTTTGTCCATGTGTTACATTTCTTCCCTTTATTTTCTAGCCCTGAGGAATTCTTATATAGTCTTATCAATTCTACAAAATTGTAACCGGTGCTAAACTGCATTTTTGTTGAAATGTATTCTGAGTGTGTGATATGTTGAAAGAATGCAGTTAATTTTGATGTATTCTTATTTATTATACTGAGCTGGTTAATGTTTCATAATAACAGAAGCATGGGTTTGAGTAAGCTTTTGTTACTATTTTAGTGTCTTACCATTTTCTCTCGAGTTTTAATTATTAAATTTTAGAATATGCAGCAGGTAGGAAAAGTGCTGTATCAGAGACAAATCTGAATTGCTATGTAACCAATCATATCAGTCTGTAGTTTTGTGTGCTGAGTAAGACATGGAAACCAGGAGACTCCATCAGTGCTCTGTGCTGTTTTTCATTTAGCCTTTGTTTCGAATGTAACCTTTTAGTATATCATGATCTTTGAGTTTAATTTTTTATATCTATTTTATATACACAATCAATTACCATTAATGTTATTTTAATCATATAGATGTGTTTTATTTGTGGAGAGCTTTTCTGCTTTTCCACGTTGCTTTTGGAGATTGGTCATTTTTTCACCTCATTCTCAAGATTTGTGATCACCTTTGTTTTTGTTAAAAGGTTGGCTCTCTTCCTGCCTGAAACCAGGTCATATAATAGCGAGAGCTGGCAATACTGCAAAGTGTGATATATTCTGAAGTTTGAAAACTTCAAGGATTTTCCTCTGCTGTCCTTTTAAAATCCATATTTATTAATTGGACAGAAAGCCATTTTGGCCAAAGTTTATCATTTGGGTGAACTAAACAATTAGATGTAGTGTCTCACTGCTGATTATGTGTTTTCGAATTGAAACTTTGCATTTTTCATTAAGATAAAAAAACTTGGATGTTAATGCATGACAAATGAATTGCTAATATAAACAGTAATAACTCTGTAATAGCTGATAGTGGATCAAGACTTTATGGGGGAAATAATGCAGCGTAATTCACATTTCAGAGAAAAAAGCTGTCTGATGAAATGTATTTGTGTATATATGTAGACAGATGCAAATATACTGACAGTTATGAAATAGACTGACTGGATCTATGGGGCTTGCATTAATAGAGCAATTACTTTGTTATCTGTATGAAGATGCAGAGTAATCTGGGTCTTAAAATAAATATTACTTGACCTGTATTCTTACTTTTAGATCCCCAGAAGGAAGGTATTTCACATTTTTTCAAGATTCCTATGTACTAAGCGTACCTAATAGGTAGTGCCAAGGCACCTAACAGCACTTTAGATTATTTAATTATTTTTTCCTGCTGCTCAGTTATGCCAGCATTGTAATTGATCTTGTTAGGGATTCCATAAAGCTTTAGAAATCACTCGGTATAACTGAGCAGAATCTCTTCTGAGATTTTGATACAAGAATACTGGCACAGGGACAAGGTATCACAACCTAAAAAGTAAGTAGTGCTTACATAATTCCTTAAATTATGACTCAAATGAACACAATGTTCATATTGCTACTCCAAGGCATGGGATGGTGTGGATTAAAGAGCAAGACACAAGGGGGATTTGATGTGGGAGAACTGAAGAATACAGAGTACTTGGCATGTATAATAGGCTTCCCCTATTTAAAAAAAAAAAATCACATCATCCAAATACTATGCCATAAAATGTTTAAAACTTTAAACAAAAATCGAGTTCTTTTAGTTCAAAAATGACTATTCAAGTGTGAGTAGGTAACTGTTGAATTATTGGCCTGAATTTGTTAAGAATTCAAAGTGTTAAGTTAAAAATATGAAATCTTATATCCCTGTTATGCTGAAATGCATTGCTCCTGAGAATATACGTGCTGTAGTGTGGTTCTTTCATCTATTGGTGAACTATATTTTCTGGTAATGCTTCTGCAAACAAGGGGCAGCCTGAACAGGAGGCTGCTACTCATCCCCTTGTTCCATGAATGTCATCTCTGCTTGAGCCTTGCAAACTGGAGTTGAAACAAGCTATGATGGTCATACCTATTAGGTTCATCCAACAATTTGGGTTATTTTGGAGTTTTACAGTTTGTAAAAGCTCCTGAAAGGTTTAAGCAGCAGCTATTGTTACTTACCGTCCATCAAGTCAGATGTTATGAAATGTAAAGGTAGCTAAAAATAAGGATTGTTTCATCTGTAAATGAGGCTCTGTTTGCGTACAAGATGAAGTGAATAGCTTTCAATTGTAATTAGCATATGAATTTAGCAAATAGATGACTTCCAACCTCTGAAGCTCCTTTAAAAACTGGATTGTTAGAAGTTCATTTCCAAATATTTCTAAGTGAGCTCTTACCGCCTGCTTCATACAAACCTATACTAGAGTTCTATATAGGGTAAATGAAGCAGAAGGCAGGTTGCATTTATCCTATGACAAGATGAAAAGCTGATTACGCAGATGAGTGCAGATGAAGTGGAAACCTCTCAGAGATTAGGTTTTGCTCTCAGTGTGCCCTACATTGCAGCCTGACATAATCGTTTCATGTTGGTTGCTTTCTGTGAACTCTGTCTTGATGTAGACCACATGCTTGCAAAAAAGGGAAGTTACTAACAAAGTAATTGTTAATCTTTGTCTGAAAATACTAGACATCAGAAGGGAAAGCTTTACTTTCAGCCAGGGTTTTTTCCATTGCCTTAGACTGCAGACACGTCTCTGTGCAGAATACAAGCTCACATTTTGCTATGGGCAATCAGCTGACGGTCAGGAAAAAATCAGGTAAAAAGGAGAAAACTGAGTTGAAGGTTTCAAGTGGATCCCTTTTGGTGCTACAGTTGACCTGAAGTGACAGAGGTCTGAAGATCCCCAGAGTGTTGGAGGTGGACAATTTCTCTTAATTAAATACCCCATTTTCTGACAGATATGCGCAGTGAGCTAAGTAAAGCATTTATTAAAATGTACTGCATATGTTAATGAGTTCAGCAGAACCAAGTGGGACATTTTTAGCAGGCTCTAAGTTAGTGTGCAGAGAGGTATTTCTTGTGATGTTTCAGCATTGGAAATGGTCTTAAACCCCAATGGGAAACAGAACACTTTTTTCCCAGCTGTGTTAGTGCTTTAACCTTAACTCTGTTACTTCTGAATTGTCTCAACTTTCATCTGAGGATGCAGTTGCAAAAGCTGGTCTTCTCTGGTGCCCTCCAGAATGGGATACTTTCCGTGAACACTGCAGGAAGGATTCCTAGTAGAAAACTAATCTTCAGACCAACAAATATAGGTTTTTCCTTGCTCCATCTAAAATTCTGCACCTTAAAATAGCTACTACCTTCTTCACGAGGTAGTCAGGAAACCAGGCGCTATGTGCTTTGCCTGTTCAAGCAGTGCTTAGGAGGACAGGGTAGGAATCTCAGTTTGTTCATGTTGTAGTTGGAGCAACGTCTGGTTTGCTTAAGGGTTGTGTTGCAATTACTGCAGTAAGTGGTAGCTACATGATTGGCAGCGATGCTGTTCCAGAAGAACAGATTCGGTGGATTATGCAAAGGCACTTTATGACAAAAATAACCGGGCTGGAGCCTCGATGTGTTAGCTCCCCGGGAAACCCAGACTTCGCCAGAGAATCTTTCTGACACATCAAGCGGCAAGACGAGACGGCGCAGCGACGGCGCTTTACGGAGCGCCAGGAACAGCCTCCGGCCCGCAGCAGCTCTCGCAGGAGGCAGGCAGGCCCCCTCTGAGAACGGGCTCTCACCGGGCGCCTGCCGGGGGCTCCAGTGCGGGGCCGCGTCTGAGGGAGGCTGACGTGCGCCGCGGCGGCTGCGGTCAGCGAGGGGCGGAGGAGGAGGAGGGGGCGGCCGAGGATAGCGCGGGGCAGCCGCAGCCGTGCTGCTGCTCGGCAGTTCTGTCCTCTCTGCGCCCGCACCCGCGGCATCCGAAGACGGCACCTTTCCGCGCAAGGTAATACTCTTCCGTTCGCTCCTCTCTAGCGTTTTGCTCGGTTCCTGGCAGTGCCTTCCTCTGCGGTCATCGAACGGATTAAAGAATAAAAGCACTAACTCGAGACTGGAGGGAACGGAGCTACTCAGTCTTCATTAGCATCTCTTGCTTGCCTGCTCTCTGCTTATTTATAAATAGCTTGTGCAGTTGCTCGAAAGCTGGGACCTCAGTTTGCCTCGCAGTCCTAAGAAAGTCTGTTGTTTTACTCCCCGTCCCTTTCTTATCAGTGCTATGGATGTAAGTTGTTCCTAGGTTACACCCTCCACCCCAAAATAACTCTTAAACTGACATGCTAGCTTTCTTGTAGTCTAATGTGTGGAATAGATTCAATGAGGTGGGAAATATGGATTGCTCTAAACTGCGGTGTTTGTTGGATGCAAATCCTTCCATGTACTCCGGAAGGCAGATGTGTGGGAAACACGTGATTAATATGTAGAGCATTCGGACAATCTGTTACTGTATATTGTAAAGCTTATGGGAGTCAACATTGCAGATGAGGCTACTCAACTCTCACCCTGAATTAGAATGCATTTGTATAATGATATTTGCAAATGCCTTTTATGTGTTTGGAAAGTGACGTTCTGGATAAACCCTTCTGACAAAATGCTGATTCCCAGATAAACCCTTCTCTTAACAAGGGATATCAGCACACAGAGGCAACTTAAACACATTCTCCATTTATTTATGAAGCAAAAATTAACTGTATCATCCAGTTGACAGATTGGGTCTGGGAACTGTCCTGGTTGTCCCGCTGTCCTGTTTGGTGGTCTTTGTCTCCCCAAGTGTAATCATAACAGAGCAGCAGTAATCATAATGGATCCTTACCTTGAATCCATGGTTCCTTGGTTGGAACTTCCTAGGAAATCAACATAAAAGGTTACTGAGAAATAACTGGGAAGTTGTGGTTAAATTTCTAGTTCTAGTTACTTATTTTTTTCTATCATTTCAATTTTTCATGACTGTTTAAAGGTAATTTTACTTGTGGAAGTATCTCGAGCAAATGGTATCCCTAAACTTAACTGCATTTAAAGGTACTTCTGAAAGTACATAGGCAATATTTATATGGAGTATAATGTTATGTGTAAGTACACATTACATTCGGAAACTTTCACCTTTTAGGTAGCTAGGCCTGTGTTTGTGGGTAAATTGACTGGTTTTGGTAAGTTTCAGCAGAAACAGCTCAGCCACTTTGGATTAAATGGAGAGTAGAAGAGAGGAAGAAGTGCTTTTTATGTTTTTAAATGAACTGTCAATTTGTAACGTCATTAACTGAATTTGAATGACTGCAGACAGAATGTCTAGGGACAGAGTTGCTCTTTGCTACAAAATCAAAGCATCTTGTGAAGTGTTTTTTCAACAATGGAAACCAGATTTTTTTTGACTGGAACCTATCATTGAAGACAGGTGTCTTGTACATGCATGCTTCTTTGTATTTTTTGTGTATGAATTATACGGCTACATAGGCATAGGTGACTATCATGTAGTAAGTAGTGAGTGAATGTTTCCTAAATATTTTGCGAGTTATTAGGGTAAGGCTAAAGAAGAAGTATGGGTAAAAGTTAATTACTTCTGCAGCAGTAAACTTTTTGTATAGACAGGTATTTCCAGAAATCTGAAGTTTTCAGTTTAAGGACTACTTCAAAGTTGGTAAATTTGAATTAATGCTACAGATATCTATTTTTACTTATTCTCTCTGGAGTATACAGGTTTCCTTGATCAATGCCTGTTCACTTAAACTGTTAATGATATTCAGATAAGAAAATAGCTTACTACTAGAAAAAGTTTGTAAAATGGTGAAAATCTCTTTGAGACTGCTTAGCAACTAGAGGCCATGGAAGACTTTCCTTTTGTGGAAGCTTTAGGTAAGTGCCAGACAGAATACTGAGAGATGGTATCTATTCAGGATAAATGTTAATGTAATGAACATTAGGTTCATACAGACCTTTCTCAGGATATGAGTATACTGTGAAGAGCCAGCTTTGCCTGGGATATGAAGACTGTGGTTTTTTTTTTTTTTTGGTTTACAAAAAAGACTAATATCCCCCTTTTTTCTCTGTCAGGAAAAAAGCTTGATCTTTTAATGATCAAGCACAAAGAAATCAGTCCTTGCAGTTGTTATTGATGTATAGATAGGACATTTGGTTGGCTGCTGAAAGATCTGTTTATCTCAACCATCCTCAGTAATAGTGGAGCCTGTAGAGCCTAGAGCTGTCTGTAACAGGGAAGCTGTTTCATATTTTGAAGGAAGTGTTTTGGTTTTTTTCCCCCTTTTTCCCATAGCCATATAAAGCCTTTTGTAATTTCATAATAACTTTTTCAGATTAATGCTTGTGATTATGCTCTATCATAGATATTGTCAGTTACAACATGGATAGTGAATATCAGCATTTCTATTCACAAAGAGGGAAAGAAAGCGCATAAAATATATAGCATTCATTGTCATCCACGTGACTCTTCTTCACATGAGTAATGTCACTTCTTTATGTTCTGTGGAAGGCTGAACCTCTGATCATTAGTTTGGACATGCAGCTTGATTTTTAAATCTAATTTCACTTAGTCATAATAGAAAGATTGATATCTCTGCAAGACCATGTATATTTTGTTCTGCTGGGCCCTTAGGAAGTTATGTTAGAGCTGTGAAGTTTTAGTACTGAAGTGTATCTGCCCTCCATTTAAAGTCATGCAATCTTACAAATGATTATAGATGGTATTAGTGAAATATTGAAGGAAAATGTGTATCCATCAAGATCTAAGCCAACATTTTTCTCAAAGTCTTTCTTCTTATCCTGCCACATTTTTTAGTTCATTACAGTGAATGTAACGCTATCTTTGTTCTAATCTTTTTGTGGTTTGGCTTTTTTTCACAAAGCTTGTCTTGTTGCTGTAGATAGAACCACTTGAAGTATCTAAGCAAACTATTTAATCTAATTAATGATGTTTAAAAGTACTCTCAGAACTCTTTTTTTTTAGAAATGCATTAGCCTGTTGATAGATTTGCTGAATGTAATAAAAATTCCATGTGAGTGGTCTCTATGTTAGTATATAGACCAGGAAAGCCACAGTGATGGACAAGCAGTTAATCATTTTCAGCACTGTAATTTAATGTTGATTGATTTTTTTACCTAGGACAGAACAGATGCAACAGTCTGAATGTTGATACAACAGACTGAAAGTTGATACTTCATATGTGTTTAGCCAGCTTTTAGAAAACCTGTTATCCATCTGAGAGGATAGATCACACTTGAGTTTATCATTTTTTGTTAACTGTAGCTGTGTCACAATTCACCTGTGAAATGCTGCCAGCAAAAAGCTGAAGAAAACAAATACAGCCATAATTCTCAGCTTTAATGCTTTAAAGGAGTGGACATTGCAAGTCATTATGAGTTTCATCCCAGTACAGCCAAGGTTTTCAAAACTTGGATGATGAAGGTTATTTTTGTACCAACCTAAAATTCTTTAAGGTGAAAGTACTTCCAAGATTACTGAAGTTTGGGCGTGGGGAAAAAGTTTAAAAGAGTTCTGAGTTTATTCTCAAAGTTTGCATAATTTTATGAAACATTTTGAAATGTGTGTAGTTAAATAGGTTTACGACTTGTCAAATAAATGCTTCAGAAAATTGTTGTAAGAATTTTGCTTGAGACAGCACCTTTGGTCTTTCCTTGCAGAAAAAAATGTATTCAAACCTTGCTGGATTTTAAGCTTCTGAATGTCTAAAACAGTACTGGAAGATGTTGCTATCATTATTTTTTAATTGTTTCTCTTCTGTCTTCACTACTGTAGCTCCCTGAGAATATACATCTTCTTTTGCAGTTGGTCCAGGCCTTTGCATCTAGAATTCTTCTCCTTGCTCATTAAATACCTTAAAGATTGGCTGCACTTTAGCCTTTTAGTTTTCTTCTTTGACTTTCCTTACATACTCTATTGGGTTTAAAGTTTAAAATGTCTCCAAAAGTGAAATTTGGAGAAAGACCTTTAATTTGAGAAGCAGTGCATTAAATACTTATTTAATATCTGCACAACACTGCCAAGCATAGAGGTCACATAAATTCAAACCTGGTGTCTTGGTTTAACAAAAATTAAATATGAGACAATACAATAAATGGTGAGCTATTGCAAGCAATCTCACTAACTCAGTTCCTTTAGTTGATATGCATACAATAAAATACACTTGTATATCCTTGTACATTTTACTCCACAGTAATATCGCAGTGTGACTTCCAGAGTGTATCTGAAAGGTAAAACTAAAACCAGTTTAAAATGAAATGGAGTATAGTGAAGTTTAAGAGTTTTACATGTATATTGTTTTAGAGAAATTAGTTATCACAATATTTTAATGTTAAAGATAATACCTAAAAAAATATTCTGATCAATATTAGCTATCAGTTATGTAAGCTATTACATAATAGAAGATACAGTTCTTGCCTGGGAGAGTTTGCAAAAATCAAAATTAATGCTTTTGAAAGATTAACAAGATGATTCTTCTATGAAAATATTTTTGTTTTTCTTTAACTGGTTCATGCTGCTAGAAGTGGAAGTGACCTACTAGTATCCCATGTAGCCTACCCAGGTTAATGTAGTTGATACAAAATATTTTTTCAGATATTATTAACTTAGGTTAAAATTAGCATATAGGAAAGTTATGTGTAAAGTTTATGATCCAAGCCTAAAATATGCTGATGTGATCTTGCCAAGTGTGTGTTATTGTTTGCTATTGATGTCAATCTCTTTGCTTTACTTTTCTTTATTATATTGTGCTTTTGTATTGAAATATGTAAAGATTACATCTTTAGACTTATGAGTATAGATATGTAAAGGCTGTTTAGGTATAGTGTGGCTTTGTCTTGCTTATTACTTGAAAATCACCTGACTAACATCTGTACAGCTTTTAAGACCTCTGTTTCCTAAGGCAAAAAATGTTTCTTCTTGCCTGTAATTAATTTTTACTTTGCTATGTGAATTCAGCTGAATGTCAGCCGTGTGCCACTCTCCATATATGCAGGAATGGTTTTCACTTTCAATTTACATGATTTATTTTATTGCAATTATTCATCTTAGGCATGAAAAGTTGTAGAGTTATATAAGTGCATGTGTGTATAGTGTGTATATATCTTACACTCATATATAAATAATGAATTATAGAGTATCCATTTAATACTGTTTTTGAGGAATAAGCCCTGTATTTAAGTGTCTTAAATTTATTTTAAAATAGTTGAAATAGTAATAACATTCATTTTAACTTCCAGATCTGGCAAAATACTCCTTTCTTACCAGCAAGGAGAGTGTGGGTTATCTTTTGTTTATAAAAACTTTTTAATCCCTATGAATCATAACTGTTCATGCATTTATCTTTTAGATATGCTGTGAGCACAAGTCAAATTGTCATGATAATATTGTATTTAGTACCTTGACCTTTCTAAATTTTGCATCAGTGAGGAAAATGTGGCCTGGAGTATCATAAGAATGATTTTCATCTCTTCTAAGAAAAGTAGAAATTAATTGTAATTACTTTACTGGACTGCTGGTCCTGGGCCATGAGGGCAACCTGATTCTGAGGTGGAATCATAGAACAGGTTGGGTAGGAAGGAAACTAAAAGACCACCTAGTTCCAGCCCCCATCCTGCCCATGAGCAGGATTACCTTCCACTAGACCAGGTTGTTGTAAGGTCTGTGATCAATTATCTCCACGTATTTTGTTTCAGAGAGACACAAGGGTCAGTACTGATGTTTGCAACAAAGTCTGGCTGATGTCATGTAGAGTGTAAAATGCTTATTTCACCTATGCTGTGAAACTAACTTGTTCTTCCTAATAAAACAGCGGGACTGATTATTAGAATCTATATTCAGTTCATATTCTATTTTCAGTTATAACTTTCTGACACTTGAGTTATTTTAGCTGCAATTTTCAATGGAAAGTATTGCCTCTTTTTTTCCCCTAAGAAAAATCTCAGTTAAGAGATTTAAAAAAAAAAGGGCAGTTTTTAGAAGAGAAAAAAAAAAAAAAGCTGGAGGAGCAGTGCAAGAAGTGTGGAGGTGTATTGTTTCATAATGTTTTTAGGTTCAGATCCTTTATATTGTATTTCAAACAGGCTATTACCATGTTAAGAATGGTTTTACTGGGGTATGCGTACAGCTTGCCTTTGCTCTTTCTCTAATGTCTACTGGCTTACTGCTTAATGCATTCAGAGTTTTTCATAGTTAAATTATATATTGCAGAATTTTTATTCACTACTTCTAAGCATTCAAATGGAAGAGTTCATTATAGAGATATTATTTGCTAATTTGTTGCAAATTACCTTTTTCAAACAGATTTTTTTAGACTAGTATGTCCTATCATGCTAAAGTGTCAATGCATCTTTAGTAGCCATGAGGACATGCTGTGTGTCATCTTTTCTTATTTTAGTTTGATGACGCAGTTGTGTCAGAAAAAGCAACATATTGCTTTGCCGAATTGAAGTAGGCTGCAGAAGGATGAGAATTTTCATGTCAATCTATTTCTCTTTCTGGAGGGAGAGACCTTTTTTTCTGGAAATTAAAAAAAAAAATGGTGTATTAGTGCACAAATTAAGTATTAACAAGGAAAAATCCACTTGCACAAATTACTTTATTTCCAATTGCTTTCATCTATATTTGGGTATTACTGTAGATCAATTGTATTTGGAATCACTTGGCTCAAGTCATGGCAGCAAAAATCTGAAGAAAGGAACTTTCTTGGTAAGAGTACGGCTGAAAACATTTGGTAGGATTTGTGATGATTTATGATGGAGAACTATTTTAAAAACAAAAGTTTTGATAATTCTGAAACAAAAGATTGAGATTATTACTTACTATTGAACATGGAAAATATTTTTATTACTTTAGAGACTATTTGTCAAGTCATTGATTTCAATCTTATTCTAATTTTGTTGTCTAGTTCTCATATTTTTTTGAGACTGGATAATGTAATTTAAGTCTTTTATGTTAGCTTCCCAACCTGACTAGTCAAACGTAATATAGATTTTAAATATAAATGATAATCCATCTTGTATTACTACTTCATCTGGTATGAGCTAGTAAAGTAATATGCCTATTTACAGACCTTTCAAAGTGAAATTGTGGCCTATAAAAGACCAGGAACAAGTGCATGGTAGTTTGGTTGGTGAGAATATTTGTTTTTAGTGAGGCATCATGTTATTCTGTCAATCCAAAATTCTTTAAAATCATTTTAATCATCTTTACTTGCCATGTATAGTATATCTTCTTAAGTGATGAGTTTGTTTCAAGACATTTAGATTTCTTTCTCTTCAGGTCACCAAGGTAAGATATTCAGGAGTTGGATTTCAGAATATTTTGTTGTATGAACTCGGTCCTATGCTGAATTAATTTGGACAGAATTATATAGCCAGACATTGTATAAGATCCAAGGTATTTTATCATGCTTTTCTGGTGAATTCCAATCATTTTTTTTTGTTTACATATTTGTTACTATTTGCACTTATCTTTTAAAATCTTTTTTGGTCTACACAGCTCTGCACTGTGGATTAATTTGATGACTTTCAGCCTTATGTTCTATGTTTCATCTGAATTGTTTGACACTAATGTGCTCTAATACTTCCCCTGTGCTATTGCATGAGGTCTGAAATGTAATAAACCAGTTCCGTGTCTGGCATAGACTTTCTTTTGCTGTAACAACTCTTCTAACACAGTTCAGTATTTGTACAGTGTAATTGAAAAGAATGGTATTTTTAACTACCATTGCTAACAATACCTGGTATAGTTCACACATACTTTTAAGTAGTGTAACTTTGGAATTGTTGTCACAATGCTGTAAAAACAGTTTGGGCTTGTACTTGGGAAGTTCCTACTGTTAGAAATGTTAGTTTATACCTGTGCTGCTGCAAAGAGAAGTAACATTTTTTTTTGTCTTCACAAACAGACAATCACTGTGTATCTTTCTAGGGATACCATTTGTTGTTTAGTCAAATGATAGTCTGAAAGAACCTCAGAGAAGCAGTAGAGTTTAGGAAGAGAAGAAATTGCTGGAGCTTGTCTCTGTCAGTGAAGCCATGCTATGTAAACAAATATTGCAGTTAATTCATTTGCTTCTTCCAGTTTGTGATGGGTACCTCCCTTCTCTCTGCCCTTTTGCTACCTTTCATTTACCAAGTCTCTTCTGTTTTGTTGTGGTTCTTGAGCTGTATCACATAGCACAGAAAGTTACTAGTACCATATTGAGGAACATAGGGACACATTGCTACCTAATAACAAACAAATACCTGGGAGAATTGGGAAAATAAGGGGTAAGGGATCTTGGTTAAAGATCAGGGAAAGGAGGAGCACCTGCTATACTGAGGAGAGGAGATGTGTCCTACTGGAGGGACGGAACTGCAGCAACAGAGACCTGATTTTCTAAGAGAGCAATTTGAACAGCAATCCTTTTTTTTTTTTTTTGATAGGAAAAGGCAGAGAAGAGCAGGTGGTGATAGAGTGGAAGGATTAGGTCTCACAATATTATATTGAATCTTAAATCACAGGGATGACTTAAATGTTGTCTGCTCATACCATTGGATGCATTGACTTTTGACTTTGAGGAACACTTAAACTGCAACTTTTTTGTTTGCTTGCAAAACAGTATCTCACTATTCTTCTATTGATTAAAAATAATACAGCAACAGAGTTAGTTGCTTCTCAGACACTACTTAACAATTTCAGCTGTTCCTTCTAGCTTTCTAGTTTTGAAATAGCCATCTCTAACTAAATGGCTGTTTTGCTCTTAAAATATTTTCACAACATGAATCTTCTATCATTTTAAATTACATAAAACTGAGCATAGATGCTGAAGTTTGCTGTCATTGCTCCATGCTATATTTTCTGTAGATAAAAATTAAGTCATGTTGGATTAATTAGTGTTTTACTTAAACTCTAATTTTTACCTGATTGAGGTTTTAATTTACAGAAAATAGATGTATCCTTCAAAGTAGGTTTGAGTCAGCTGAGTAGGTTTTTGACAGAGATGGTAATATAGCTTAAATATAGTTTAAATAATCAAAATCTAGAATAGGGTTATTTGTTTTTAACAAAACAAGCAACAAAAGAAAAACCCAGCTTTTGTTTCCTATATGATTAAGGGGGAGCTGTAGATCACATTTCAGTAATGTAATGATTCAGAAATTAGATTAGGGAAACTACTTGTGTTTTGGAGGTGTTACAGTGCAACAGATTTGTATTTCAGAGGCAAGGACTAGTAAATTCTCACCCTTATACATGTATTTCTTAGTCCAAAAAAATCATACACATTACCAAGAGCAACATATTCTTCAGAACAGAGTTTGGGCTCCTCTGTGGGCTGTAGATGTCAATATGAGGATATTCACTTTGTCTGTAGCTTCCATGATGCTATTACCTTTTAGTAGCTTCATCATCCGGTGATAAAATGCCATTCCACTTGGGGCAAAACAAATGAACACAAAAATCAGACTAATGCTAAGAGGTTTCTTCCTAGATAAAACTATGAATTTGGGTCTAATAGGCTGATTTATTCTCTGTATTAAACACAATCCCCTTTCTATTGCTCTTTTCTTTTTATTATTTTCATGGATAAACACCTTGTTGTGATGCATCATCTTCCTCAAGTCAATGCTAAGCATAGATTTTTGGTCTATTTGGGGAATCCTAGTTTTTACTGTTTTTTCTTCCCGGTTAATGATTCTGCTTCTTAGTTTAACAACTGTATGTTGTCAGTGGACCAAAATATGGACTTTGCCATCTATCTCCCTGCCCAGCCAGTTCTGTAAAATTCTGCTCTTTCATAATGTTCTCCTGTAAGTAAGAATTGACTCAGCATTCATTAGCTGAGGCTACTGAGTATTCATTTATGAAAATACCCGCAAGTTAACTAGTTCATATTTGATGTAGCTCACCGCACTAGATGATGGGCACTCAAGGGGCAATTTAGTGCTATGGCTAAGCTTATGTATTAGCAAAACACTACCATAAGGGTTGTTCCCTGCTACTTGTGTGGAGAGTAAGTTATAGATCTCTCCAATGAAGAAAAAATTGTTCTTTGGTTATTTCTATATGCAGAACCACTCTGGGTTGCATCTACCAGTGAGACACCCTATGGCTCTGTGATTGCTCAGTTCTACCCCAGAGAAGCTGCAGATGCAAGAGAACAAGAAGTGAAGCCATACTTTTTGGCAGTACTCAACCTTTATAAGTATGTCAAAAATTGGACAATGAGTAAAGACAAGGATACAAGTAGGAACAGTAAGGCAGAATTTTTTAAGGAACTGTTGTATATCTATGAAGCAACAAGACTGTTTTCAACAGAAGTAATAACTGAAGGTTTTCTACCTGTCCTACCCTTTCTGATATCTGCACAAGTTGCTGAATGCCACATAGCAACAGGGTGCTAGTAAACAGAATTAAGAAGCTCATCTGATGGAGATCTTCCTTATTGTTAGGCTCTCTTCAAGGATTAAGTGTATATGTATTCACTGGCATTAAACAAATGGAAACTTATTCTTTTACTCAAAAGAAATAGAAATTTTGATACTATTTAAAGAATACTATAATTAAATGAAACGTTTTAAAATTTTGCTCATAATCTGCAGAAGTGACTATTTGTTGATAGGATAGGATGTTTGGGGTAAATGCCACTTCTTAGATTAGGGTTTGGTGATATGGATTCATGATAAAGTTATTGGTGCTGTATTATATCTGACTTGATACATGCTACAAACTGATACAGTATTTGTATATTGAACAAGAACATAAAACATGAAAGTGACATGGTAATGTGACAGCTTCCTTTACTTATTGTTGCCTGAGGCTAAGGTTGACTATTTCAAAGTGATGGAAGTTTCTGCTGTACCGTTTTTAAAGTGAAACTGTGGTTATTGAAACTTTCAACAAAGGAAAGACTCAAGAGTGGGTGCTCCCTAGTTTTGCGTGCTACAGGATTTGCCGCTGAGCTTTAGTTCTTTTCCTGATGCTTATGCATTTCCTAGTGACTGCAGACTTCCCCACTTTGATTATGACTGCAAAGTTCCTCCTTGATTAAAAAGCCAATTAAGTTCTCAGAAAGAATAAACTAACTTTTATCAAAAAATATATGTACATCAGAAGAATGTAAGTAGATTCACTCTTTAAGGAAATACATTGCAGTGTGTGTGGGGGGGGGGGGAGGAAATAACAAGGCTCAGCAAACCTGCTTGTAGGAGTACAATTACACTATTGCGTTTTGAATCAAAATAGATTTATACTTTATTTGTGTCTTTTGTTCTGAGTATATTAACCAAGAAAACAATGTGTTTTCTTGCAACTTTTGTTTTTGTCAGAACAGTTTGATAAGTGAGAAGTAAATTTTCAATTTTTTCATTTTTTTCCTGCTGTGCAGTAAGTAGCAAGAGCTGATTACACTGTGATGGTGTTATGGTGCTATTTGTCTTGAGTTGAAAAGCAACACATATGCTTCAGTGATTCTTTTAACCAAATGTATGACTGCAAGTTAACTTTTAACAGAGGGCAGTAGGTTTCAGCATTGAACAGTAAATAGTCTTTGAACTGGTTGTTTTATTGAACATCTTTTGACATTATGGAAGAGAATCCTAGAAATAGCTGTGATGTATAGGAGAAAGATTGACTCATTTGAGTTTAAGCAATATTACGCTTTCTGTGATGTTTTTAAGGTAAAATGTGTCAGAGGAAAAAAAAATATTATGCTGCTGTGGGTTTGATTTTTGTCATATTGAATTTGCTATAACCAAGTTTGACAGGCTTTTATTTTTTTTTTCCAGCAGACGATGTTATTGTTGAAGATTACTCAGATGCCTTCTGTCCATTTTCTGCCTCGCATGCTATGTCATGAAAGCTTTGATACACTTAGTACATAATTTAAATGAATGACTACTTTGGCAAGCATAATGGAAGGCACACATACTATCCTGCAATTGCACAAGCCCATTATGGAGCTTTGTTACATCAGCTTCTATCTTCCAGAAGGAAAAGTCAGAGGATTTACTTACAGGGGCTGTGTGACTCTGGATAGAACCAGTAAACGTTTCTGTAATTGTTATAAAGTCCAGGAGAGGTTGGAGATGAGAGAACAGCGATATGAAAACTTCAGAGAGATTATTTTCAAGCAAACTACAACAAAAGACATTCTTACTGAGTTGTACAGACTAACTGCTGAGAAGGAAAAACTCTTATCCAGTCTTTTAAGATCGCATCATATTCTGGGCCTTAACACAGGATGTCAGGTGGAAAAGAAACAGGCTGTTTCTGGAGTCACAAAACTTAAATGTGATGATTATTCCAGATTTGCGTATCATCCGGAGTTCTGTCTGGATTCTGCAAGGAGAGACAAATTAAATAGCAAGAAAATGAGGAAATATAGAAGAAAAGAGAGCTTTGATGAATTCAGGCACTGGAAAGGGAGAAATAAGGTATATGAACAACATCCTTCTTTACCGAGGGGGCGAGGCATGCAAATGAGTAATGAGAAGATGCTTTCCACAAGACTACTTTCTACCAGGAGTTTTCCCAGTTCCTTCTCTGCCTCCAGTTGTGTAACAGCAAAAGGTAAAGACTGTTTATCACCAGATGTTGGTATACAGCCTGCAAGAGGGATAAAAGAGGAGTATTTTCTTGAAAGCAACAAAGCTATGAAACTGGATGTTGGCTTAGCAAGTTCTGTATCAGAAGACAGCAGTGATGATGTTGCAATTGAACTACTGGATACTGCAGAATGCATTCCTGAAGTTATAAATGTACAACAGAATATTATAATGGTAAAATCACCTCAGGACAATATATCTAACAAGCTAGAGAAGTTGAGCAAATCTGCAGTTGCTAAAATCTTGAAAGTTGACAAGTGTACTGACCAGGCATGCAAGGAGAAACGAGGATTCAGAGTTGCTGCTAAAGTACAGGATTCAGAAACTTGTGATAAAGCCCCAAAAACCCATGCGGAGTCATTATCTGATTTGCACAAAGAAGTAGTTTCTCCTGTTCTCACAACAGTACGTAATGAGTTAATATCAAGAACTGATGGACATTCAGCAGATGAAACTGCTGCATACTCTAAAAACACTGTGCTGCAGGAAGAGGAGCAAGACAGCTCTGTTCTGAAGTACAAAGCAGAGAGAGTGCACATTACCGATGAGTCATGCAACCTTGTGGGAGCAGTCAATAAAGCTCTTCTGAAAGTTATACAGAGTGACAGTTTAGATGAAGCTGCAGAATGGAAGAGACTGAAACAAATTACAAGAGTAGACAGAAACCTGCCAGGCTCAATATTTGAGAAAAGAACTACGGTATCCTGGGGAAACAACAAGCGTTTATTTCTGAACCTGCCTGTACATGAAGATCCTGATATTTCTCAGACAAGTAATAAGCTGGAAGAGAAAAAGCTGCATTCACCCTCGTTAGTAGCAGTGAGTAATGTTTTTAGTAATTCCTATCCACTATCTAATACGCACAAACAAATGTCACCTATTCCTTCTCCATTATCTTCAAGACTGCCTAGCCCACAGCTGCATCATCGGATTCTTCCATTACCTACACAGAACTCTGAAGACGAACCTATGTTTGGTGACTACTGCAGTGGGAGGCACAGTGCTATAAACCTCTCTTTCAATGATTTGGAGCCACCATTTTATCTGAAGTTTTCTGAACCTGGAGAACTGGGATTTGCCATCAGACAACCATGCTTACATCAGAATGCAACCGCAGGGCATTTTGAAAAGCGCACTCTACAAGGGAGACTAACTACTCAGACACAGCAGAATTTCTGTGCAGGTCAGTCCTATTTTATATATTTAAACTAATAGAATTGACCATCCATGAAAGTGTCAGAGGGATTTTTTTAATACTAACCTTTAATAATACATTTTCAATGAAAATATTTTTCACTACTTAAGGATTGAGTAAAAACTGACTTTTAAAAACGAAAGTTATAATTATGTAGGATTTACTCTCAGATGTATTTCTAATCTTATTCAGTGCTATTTTTAGTGAATTTGACCTATTAATCAAAGTTAAATAGGTACACAGAGGAAACATGAGCTGTAGTATTTCTCATCATTAACTACATTTGAACTTTTAACTTAGAAATATATCCTAACACAATAGTTAAGATAATCTTTAAGAATAGATATTTTTCTATATAGAAATATTCTTGCTATTTCTGTGTTCTAGTCTGTCAAAATGTTGGCATAACTTTCATTGTCCAAAGCATTCTTTCTAGTTTGTTTAGATTAACTGATAGAATATTGTATGAGCAAGCTAATTTACATTGTCTTAAGTATAGGACTGGTGTGACCATTTAGCTCTAAGAGGTTAATGTGACAACAATGTTTTGCTTTTGAAAGGACTGCATCAGAAGTCATGTTACAATGCATTTAAGTGTGCGAGTGTTGGCATAAATGTTTTCTGTGAATATAAAAATACAAAGCTATATAGTACATGATATATTTATCTGTATTAGTTAGAATTTTGACTTCTATATCAGTCTTTTCTGAGAAATGGGAAAACTGGAGGGCTTCTCTCTGTAGAGATCTGATTGTGATTAGGCTGGTCTGCATGCATTACAGGGATGACTGACAGTGCAAAGTGACCTTTTTCTATAAATGAGACAGGGTACTAACCTGAAACCTTAATAGTTTTTGGACAATTATGATATTTTTTTGCTCAAAATGAAAGGGGAACTCTGAGAAACATGGAAAAAACCCTCTAATATCTCTATTTCTTAGTATTTGTTTAGACTTGAGCTTCTTGTGTGAAATGTCTTTGCACTCCTAATGCTATGTCCCTTCATAGCCAATTTGGGTCTAATCCAGTTCACTAAAATGGCTCAAAAAATCTGTTCTATCCTTTTCTGTGGGTTAAACTTCTGGGAGATTACCTAAATTACCTTGCAGTCAGGCCTAACAAGTGTCTGCTGGTGCAAGATGAGTTGTAGAATCCTGCAGATTAAAACAGATGGGAAGACAAGACTCAAGGAGAAAGAGAGGTGTGTAAGAGTGTGGAACTATTATGGAACCTTAGTTAAAGGGTGTTGAATACTGCTTATGATACTTGTCTTTATGCCTGCTGCTTCTAGAAGTTGCTTTGTAATTCTTGCTGCACTCAAGGCTAGGTTAAAGTGTTGTTTGAAGAGATGACAAAGCTGGTGTAAACACTCACTGTTAGCAACAAAGATAGGTGTTATGCTCTTGTTGCTTCCTTCCTTTCTTGGATCCTGTTGCTCTTTCTTGTTCTACTCATTTTGTTGTTTCTGGTGTTGATCATATTTTTTGGTGAGCTGTTTTAGATTTAATTACTTTTTCATTTAGAATCTGTGGATGGGGAACTGTACCTTTTTTACTGCATTTCAAACAAAAACACATGCACACAAATAGCATCTTTTGGCTTAAAATCATAACTATTAAGCAGAAACATCTTCATAAAGAGAAAGTGCAGAAAAAACAACTTATTGTTTATTTATCTTACAAGATTAGTGTAGATATCAAATATCACTGCAAATTTCTTGTAGATGTAATACAAGAAAAGGAAACAGAATAGTATTACAACTAGCCAGCATTATTGCCCACGTGTCAGGAAATCTGTATCTTGAAGGAAAAGATTCCTACTGTACTGCTGTATGTAGGACTGTAGATGTGTCTTTGGATATAGGATGATATGACTTTCAGTTTTCTGAAATAGAAGTTTAATTGTCCTTATTTACAAAGCATTGGTTGTACCACTCTTTTGTAAGCTGACGTAAGTAAAAGACTATAGTACAGCAAGTCAGATGAAGCATCCCCAAGTTTAGGCAATATAAATAACATCAAGATATACAGCTGTAAATCTGCCCTGGTTTGTGTTTTAGTAGGAAGTTCTTCCTGCCCTAACATAGGAATACATTATCCTTCTTTAGCCGCGGAGTAACCAAGCTAGATTTTGAAACCATTCTTAATACATCTGAATGTGTCTGAGTAAAAAAAATATTTTGAAACCTTGCTGTTCCCAGCTATGCTTTTCTCTTGAATCGTTTGTGCTGATAGAAAAGTCTAGGGAGAAAATTTTTCAGAACTGTTTTATTAATACAGGTTGACACCAATATGCTAGTGTATATGGTATTATCTATAGTATAGAATGTGTGTGTGTGTATATATATATATATAGTGTACATGTATACAGTAATATATACTAGTATATCTAAAAGAGAAGGAAGATTAGTGGTATTTTTAGTAGTTGTTTGACTCAGAACAGGAAACTTAAAAATTTCTGGGTATGTCATAGCGTCTATGACTTTAGGCAAGTCAGACAAGACATCTCATTATTCCAGGACAGTGACCATGCTTTGAGTCAGCTGAGGATACTGGAATGGGTCATTTACAATGCTTTATATGTGTGTGTGTGTGCTGCTTTGTAGAAAGTATAAAAAGGAGGAATGATGAAAGCAAGATCTAATGGAGTGAATGGTGTCACCTCAACTCTTTAGCCAATGAAGATTCTCTCCTTTTGTGATATTAAGGAGAATACAGGAAAAAAGTGATTACCTCTCAAAAGAAACTGAAGCTAACATGAGTATAACTGGATAAGTATGGCTAGTTCCAGGCAAAATGGCTGAGCCTGTGACACTGAAAGGGAAAGCTCCATTCTTTGTATTCTCTTCCCCTCTCTGTGCAAAGGCCTCCTTTCTCACCATTCGCAGCCTCACTGGAACAAGTCTGCTGTTTGTCTGTCTTTTTGCTAATTAAAATCAGATTGCTGAACAAGTTGAAAACTGGACCACCAAGGAGAGAAGTGGATAACTTCCACCGCTTTAGTGAGCGGAATGGTTCACTTGTCATCTGATGGAAACGAAAGCTACTGTGAGGGAAGATCTTTAACTCAGCTAGTAAGAGAGAATAGGGGAGAAAGACCATGCCTGCTGTCAACAAAGAAACATTAGATCTCCAATACCCCAACTGCACATGCAGACTCAGACAGTTCTTGTAGTACTGGCTAAAACAGAAGTTGTTGGGAGTACTTCATCATTTTTAAGCAGTGAATTAAATTGCACGAGGACTCAGAGCTTCTAGGGCAGTACTTAAGCTTAGTTGAGAGGTAAACAGGAAGGAAAAGAGAGGGATGAGAAAGTGAAGAAGGGGAGCTTGAACAGACTTGGTAGGGAGTCAGACCTTGGTTAGAGTGGAGAACAGGAATGGAATATTACAAAGCAAGTGGAGCACAGCATGTTGTTAGGATTGACTTTTGTAGGAAAGTGTGTGAAAGAATCTGTAACCATTAGGATATTTCCATGTGTTGATGGATGTTCTACTATTGCAGATGAGCCATGAGAAGTCAGTACAATACATAGAATCTCAATTATCTCAATTCAGATTAGATATTAGCAGAAGGTTCTTCACCAGAGTTCGATCAGACCCTGAAACAAATTCCCCAGGGCAATGGTCATCACTCCAAGTCTGACAGAGTTCAAAGAGTGTTTGGACAACATTCTCAGACACAGAGTTTGAATTTTGAGTGACTTTCTGTGGAGTCAGGAGTTGGACTCAAATGATCCTTGGGATTCTCTTCCAGTTGGGGATATTCTGTGATCCTATGGAATTTTGTAGTGGCTGAGAAAAGAAGGGAAGGAGATAGAAGTAGTAAAGCTTCTAGAAGTTACAGTGCTTATTGTGACATAAGAAAAGCATCTTAATTTCTGGAAGAGGTTGTTAAATACAACTCTCCAAAGTATTTTTTTTTTTTAATTTAGCTAACTAGCAAGATACATACCCAGGAGCTCTTTGTGATATATTCTGGACATAATAGTAACTGCACCTATCCCAGTTGATGATTAGATGGAGGATGTTTTGTTTACTTGTTACTACCAATGAGAATTTTATGGCAGCAACTTGATTTCCATTAGATGACAGGTTTCTGTGGACAAAATTGACAGTAAGTGTTCTGGCAATTTTGTATGGTTGTCAAAAATTATGTACTGCTGTTTGAAAATGTGCCAACTGCTAATGGCTACCTTTGGAAGATCCATTTTACAGTCTTAAAATACAATAAGCAGACTTCAACTCATTACAGTAATATGGATAAATACTTGAATAGGTATTGTTCTTAAATTGGTCTAAGATCAAGAAGCCTTGTATTTTAATCTTCAAAGATTTTTAAGGGAATGAAAAGTATTAAAAGTATATCTTGGTACTACGCAGTAGCAGCTGGAGGAGCAGTTTTCATAACCATGCTTTGAAAGTTGTCCTAATCCTTTTGACTTTCGATATCCCCTAACATTTTCCTGGGTTCACTTCTGTTTGTAATGTAAACAAATACAGCCTACTTCCATAGCTATAATACTCTGATACTACAAATATAGCAGTTATATAGTCTTAGTTCTCCACATCTATTTAAATTTCCAACAGTGAAGTAGCAGACTGACATCATGTGAGTAGCTTTAGGTTTTGTATTTGCTTGCCTGTATTAGCATTAACCACAGAAAATTAGCTATTTGCAATACTAATGCTTAAAGACTTGTAATCGAAAAATGGGACACAGGCAACACTTTATCCTAAATACTCCTAGATACTTAATGAAAGTAGCAAAAATAATGAATATGGGGTTACTACTTGTAGTTCTGCTTTTCCTAACAAGTGTTGGTAAAGTGGTGGACAAGTCAGTATGAGAAATTTAATAACAAGACCTTGTGTTGTGTTCTTGAACCATGGTTTTGGAAAATGCAATTTCATAGAAGTTTCACATAAACAAAACTCTGAAGGCTCTTATAACAGGAGACAGATTATATTATGTTGTTTTTGATGTTCCTTTTACAAGGAAGTGAAGGATTTATAAATAACTTCTGTAATTGAAGTGGTTTGTTAAATTGCTAATTAGCATCTTAAAAGCAGCACAGCATTCTGTCCATAACTAGTACGCACTTCATGAGGTAAGTTTGCATATAGATCAGATGGAAACATGATGCATAGTTTCTCATAGGTAATTCAAATGAAACTAATATACATTGAGTGTATTGCTTCACTACATGCAGCTTATTCAGAATCCATGTTCTTTGAAGATTTCATAAAACAAGAGAATTAATCACAGAATCTTGGCATTGTTTAAATTGAAATGTTCTCTTCATCTGGTCCAATCCTATGTTTAAGCAGGGTCACCAGAGCAAGTTGTGAAGGACTGTGTCCAGACAAGTTTTGAATATTTTCAAGTATGGAATAACCACAGTCTCTCTGGACAACCTGTGTCAATGCTCCATCACCTGGGCAGTAAAGAAGTGTTTCCTGATCTTCAGATGGCATTGCATTTAAAACTTGTGTCCATTACTACTTCTTACTGGGCACCACTAAGAAGAGCTTTTTGTCTTCTGTGTTCCCTCCCATTAGATGCTTGTACATATTGATAAGAATAATTCCTTTTATCCCTCTGTTCTCCAGACATAAGAGTCCCAGCTCTGCCAGCATCTCCTCTCATGAGAGATGCCCCAGTTCCTTAATCGTATTCTTAGCCTTTCACTGGACTCCTTCAGCATGCCTGTGGTTTTTGTACTGAAGTGCCTAGAACTGGACACGCTTTAGATGAAGCCTCACTTGTGATGAGTAGATAGAAAGAAAGAAGGATCTTCCTCAACCTGCTGGTAACACTCCTAATGCAGCCTGGGATACTGTTCACCTTTTTTGCCGCACAGGTGTATTGCTGGCATTCTTGTTCAGGTGGCACTAATGGTGCAGTTCACCATGATCTTAAGGCTCTCCTCTGCAAAACTACTTTCCAGGCAGCTGAACCTCAGCATATGGTGATACTTAGGATTTTATTCCTCCATAGGTGCGTAACTTTGTACTTCTTTGAACTACATGAGATTCCTGTGTACCCTTTTTACACTCCTGTTGAGATCTTTGAGTCAGCCATTCTTCCAAATTTTATAATATTTTTAAACTTGCTGAAGGTGCATGCTATCCAATTGTCAGGGTCAATAACAAAGATGTTGAACAGTAATGGCTCTGGTATTTAGTCCTGGGGTATACAAGTAGCGTGTTTCTTTGTGGCTCCAATAGGAATTAGTGCCACTGATTGCAAACCTCTGGGCCTGGTTTTAATCCTATCTACTTATCTAACCCATACTTTGTCAGCTTGTCTGTGATGATGTTACTGGAGACAGTGTCAAAGGTTTTATTAAAGTAAGGGTAAACAACAGCTACTGATCTTCCCTCACACCAAGCTAGTAACCTCATTGTAGAGGTTAATGCATGGTGGCTCATGCACAGTTTCTGCTTTGTAAATCCATGTTGGCTACTCTGGATCACATTCTTGTCCTTTGTGTTTGAAAATGTTTCCCAGCAGGAATTTTTCATCACTTTCCCAGGGACTGTGGTAAGAATGACTGGCCTGTAGTTCCTTGGATCTTTCTTGAAAATATTTGCTCTCATAATCTTCAGAAAACTGTTTGTCATGACTATTTGAAGATAATCAAGTGGCCCTGTAATGACGTTGGACTTTCACAAAACCCATAAGTTCTGGGTGCAACCTGTTTAGTCCCATGGACTGACTTAAGTATATCCAGTTTAAGTGCTCTCTAACCTGGTCTTCCTCCACTGAGGGTAAGACTTCCTTGCACCAGCTTTCTCCTCTGACCTCAGGGGCCTGTCATTTCTGAAAGCAAATGAAGACTGAGGTGACAAAGGTATTGAATACCTTGATCTTTTCCATGTTGTTTATCACTGGTTCCCCAGTCCTATTCAACAATTATTCAATTGATAATTCTTCATTATTTTCCAAACTTGAAGTTTTATCTTGCTTTTTAGAAACAAAGAGCTTACAAATGCATAAAATTTCTAAGACTAAATGTGATGATGCTGTTAAAAAGTTATTATATCAAGTTATTTCTTTTTGTGACTGAAATTATTCTGCATTACATTTTGGATCAACAATAATAAAATTCTGTTACTTCTACTAATATCTTGTTATAGCAAATATAACTCAAGACTGTACACACTTAAAGTCCATGACTGTTACATCCTACTTTTCCCTCAGTGTTTTTCCTTTAGATTATCTCTGCAACATTCAGTTATCATCTCACTGTTGCCAGTACCATCAACTTACATTCCAAACTTCTTTTTAGACTGCTTCCCAGTCTAAGATTTTTATGCATCTCTTATATCTTGTGGATTTATGATAACTGAAGACTCAATGTGGCTGAAATAGAGGTAATTATTTCTAAGATCTTTCCAGATGTTGCCTTTCTGAATATCATGCATATCCTGTCACTTAGGTCTGTAAGATGGAGGTCTTCTTTCGTAGTAACTTTTGCTGCACTGTCTACCTTAATAGTGTGTACTGGGAATCAATATATAGCTGTTTCATAGATCTTTTTTGTCCTGTTGTTCAACATATTTACCCATCATACAGTTTGACTGTATCTTGATTTTTCTTAAATGACATAATTGTATCTTCTGTATTGAGTCTTACAATTCATTGTAATTAGAAGAGATCATTAATATTCTCAGTGAAGTCATAATCTTGTTTATAATAGTGTAAACAATGTAAGCCAATGATACTTTAAAACTGTACATTTATAGCAGTTTGAAATGAATGTAAACAAAATTGGAAGTTCAAGGCAAAGTCTGTAAATTAAAAAGACCCTCTGAAGACTGACTTTGGTAGATGCTGTGAACAAACAGCTCCTGTTTTACTTGAATGATTTCACAGCATGACACACTTAAGCAACAGTTGTATTTTCATCTCTCTTTGTAACATGTGACTCTATAGTCAAAGGCAATCAGTGTGGGGAAGCCAACTGAATTAAATTGGAATGAAATACCAGAGACAGCTTAATGTTTGATGCTGGTCACAGATTAACAATTTTCTGTTTCATGGGATAGAGAAAAGACCAAAGTATTCCAACTGATTTACAGTTTGTGCATTCAATTTAAGAGGCTTACTGTAATAAAATAGACTTCTTATCAGTATAAAAATTTCTTGAAACAAAACTCTGAAATAACATAGAAATTATTTATTAAATCTGTATTGTCTATTTAAAACAAGTAAAGAGAAATGGTTCAACTGACATTTTTCTTGACAAATCAGGATAATGCACAAGTTGAGATCAAATTCACATAACTGTAAATATGAACTAACAGTATATAGGAATTTTTAAAAGCTGTGACAGCTGCTCCTTGGTATTTTGTTTCTGAAAAGTGACATTTGATGAAGTGGAACCTAAAAATGACATAAGAAATCTGCTTATTCACTTCTAAACATCTTCTTAAAATTATATGTAATAAAAATGAATAAAGGTGTAAATTGTTTTATCGATGTGTTTCCTTCATCATATCAGTAAACTTAGTATTATTTCACTATGCTGATATTATAGGTTTAATGTAACAACACATTTAAATAATCATACGGAATCTCAGGGGTTGGAAGGGACCTCAAGAGATTGAGTCTGTTTTCCCCTTGCTAAAGAGGGTACCCTACAATAGATCACCAGGTAGGCATCCAGATGGATCTTGAATATTTCCATAGAAGGAAACTCAACAACCCCTCTGGGCAATCTGTTACTACAAAGAATTTCTTCCATGTGGTAGTATTCAAGTTTTAAGCCATTGTTCCTTGTCCTATTGCTACACACCACTAAGAAGAGCCTGGCCTCATCCATTTGCCTCTCCTCTCCCCCTCCCTTTAGACATTTATAAACATTAATCAGATCCCCTCAGTCTGCTTTTCCTGAGGCTGAACAGACCCCAGTTACTCAGCCTTTCCTCATGAGAGATGTTCCAGGCTCTTTATCACTTCCGTGGTCCTCAGCTGGACTCCTTCTAGGAGATCCATGTCTTTCTTGAACTGGGGCACCCAGAACAGGGCACACTATTCTAAACATGGCCTCACCAGGGTGAGGTAGAGGGGGAAATATCAAATAATGAAACAATAATAAATAATATTTATAAGTAGTGACTATTAAGTAGAAGCTCCTAACACTTTACCTTAACCATGGTATTACCACATTGCTCCTAGTCTATGAGTGATGTATTCAGTTGTTTCTGTCAGAGGAATTTTTCTTATGACTACCCTTAAATTTAGATAATTGTGGCCTCTCATGCCCTGCAAGTAAGTGTTTAGGATTTTCCAGAGCATAATCAAAGCTTTCTTCAGGCTTGTATTATATTTCCAGTAAGAACAGGACAAAGGCAGGACTTGTTGAATATGTTTTACAGGAGACATTTTTAAGGCCAGATCGAGTGCACTCTGAGGGAAACGGAAATAATTCATAGTTCCTCACTAGAGCGATGTTCTCTTTGCCACTTGGATTGTCATGTGTGACACAAACCTTGATAGTGTTAAAATGAAAACTGCTGTTTTTATCAATGCTTGAGACTACAGTGAAGGACATACATAACATCTTTGTATTTAAGGTACAGTGAGACTCCCTGAAATAGTTGTAAGTGATGACTTAGCATTTCTTTGCTGTTAGTACACCATCTAACTTTACTAATTTGGTGAATTTACAAAGATGATGATCATTATTGAGTGTTCTGAGTGAGCGTTTTGACAGCTGTGTGATCATGTTGGCTCTCATTTCTCTTTCGTTTGTTGGAAAATAAAGGTGGAAGAAATTTATGTGCCAAAGAGACTGACTTTTTGGAAAAAGGCATTTCAAGTTTCAATTTTACAGTGTCTTAGCCATTTCTGTATTAGTATGTCTACCCCTGGTGTAGAAAATCTTTTCTGATTGTCATTCCTGTAAGCTGGAACCTCTTACCTGAACAGAATCTCTGAATATTTATGAATAGAAAAGAGAACAATCCCTACTAGATGTGCTGACTGAAGTAAATTGCTGCTTGTTCTTTAAGCCTCATTGGTTTCTTTACAGAAATATAAGTAAAAATAACACAACTTTAGTACAGAGGATTCTGGCCAATAAGAGGTTAGAACTTGCATGAACATCTAAACTTGTTCATTATTTTTGAGGGAGAAGTTGCATAGAGGCTAAAAGGGCCTGTTCCCACTCCTTTGACCTTGTTGAATTTCCCATCTGTCAGTGACCTGCTAAACAGTACGAGGCTCTGCCCTCAGGTCTCCAGCTGCACCCAGCAGCTTTGACTGCTATTAGCTGCAAAATACTAGTTCCTTCTGTGAGGCCTGAGATGGTAATCATGCTTCAAATCTGTATATGTGGTCTGCTTTACATAATGCATGATTATTTATAAGTAATAGCTTGATTTCTATGTCCAGAGAAATATGGCTATAACAAATTTTCTGCAGCCACTAAAGCAGGCTCACCTAAAAGCTGCTAAAGCTTCTTGAATGTATTTTGGTAAATTATGATTAGTCAGTAGAAGTAATTCCAAGTTCTTTGGGGTACTTAATAGTGAAAAATGGCTTCTTTTATTTTTTGCAGAACTGAAATCAGAATCTTATGCAGCCCTCTGAGTAGGATTTTGTTAACATATACTTGGGTGACATTTAATGTTATAAAAGTGAAGTTTTAATGTTTTAGTCCTTTGGGAAGGCTAATTTTTTTTTCCTGCATAAGTAACCCTTAAAGCTGCTGGCATTGAGCCATTTTATGTGATGATAACCAAAATCTTGAGATCATTTTCTGTAAGTTCCTGTCAGTAATGTAGGTATCAAAATGTTGTCAATATATTTTTCAAAAGAAGCTCTGTTTTATCTTAAGAAATTGAAGCAGCGAAAAAAGAAGAGTATATTAAAAACCTACATTCAATTTTGGAGAATATATTTTTTACTAGTTACTTATTTTTAAATAGCTTTTTCAGTTTAACTTGAGTGTATATTTGATGTAGCAATTCATACCAGACAGCTTTGTTCCTTCTTTTGGAAAATGCCAGCTTTTATTGTAAAGGAACAAACAAAAGGTTTTTTCCCCAATCAACTGCAAAGCAGACTTCTGAAAATTATTTTCTAAGTATGTATTTGTAATGCTTTTGTACTCTAGTTTTTTCTTACGTTGTTTTTCTTGTGATATTGGCCTAATAAATTTTATATTAGTTTACCGCAATAGATTATTTTTTCAAATCATATACAATGATATGGAAGTTTTGGATACTATTGTTAAGGTAAATACGCCAGTCTGAATTGCCAAGTAAGGTTTGCACATTTGTGTATAAATGAATAATAAAAAAGGAGTTTTGTATTTACTTACACAAACTATATTTAATTACAAAAAAAGCTGTTTGTCATCTAGGGCTGGGAAGAAAAATATTAGTACGAACTTCACTTTTGCACTTGATTCAAGAGTGTGACTTTTCTGCCTCTGATATTCCAGTCTAATTTATAATCTGAGAGGCAATGCTCATTTTCAGTAGTTTTTCTTCTTTTTTTCAAGGTCATGGAGAAAATAATCCCGATTTTGTTGCTAAGCTTGACAATCTTGATCCATCCTGCCTGAGGAGTTTTTCCCTAGTCTATGGATTAGCAAAAGATGCCAATCCTGATTAGCCTGAAGAACCCTATTTTTCTTCTCATCAGGCACTGATTGTTTTCCCAGACTTTTTCGTTGAAGTGACTAGATAATGCTTAACATATTTCATCCTACTATCTAGGCAAAAAATGTTTCCATTCTCATCAGGTTCTGGTGGCCAGTAAGAGCTTTGGATTTCAGGGTTTCTGAAAGGTTTTGTTCAGAGGTTAGCAGAAAATGGGCTATGGCTTGAAACCACTTGAGACTTAGTGAGAGAGATTTCTTTTGTTAAGGAGCTATCTTTTTGGTAGTTAAATCCATTGCAATTACTTTCTCTGTATCAACTCCAAAAGGGAATGTTTTTCATCCAAACCATACAGATATCTTATAAATTAAACAGAGTTCTTTCCCTTTTTTTGTTCATTTTGTTATAGTTTTCCATGTCATTTCTTACCACTCATTTACTTTTAAATTCCTACTTTTTTTTCTTTTTTCAGTTAGAATAATTTAGATGCTTTTATACCAGCACTGTCATGCAGCGTGTGTTGGAATTGCATGTCTTGTCCATACTAACAACCTGCCGCTCTTCCAGTTTGATCTGAGAGCTTTTGGCTGCCTTGGATATTCCTGTTGTTCAAAGGGCAGCTTGACCTCCAACAATTCTTCTCTTTAGTTTCTGAGATGTGTCTGCCCAGGCCTTGTCCATCTGTGGTAAGAGGACTGATGTTACCCAGCCTCTCGCATCCCAGTAACTTGCAGTCATTCTACCCTTCCTACACAGAAGGAACTTGAGTTTTTTTCATGTGGGTTAGGAGTGATGATAGGCTAAATGGGGAGTTAAGGTTATAAGCAAGGATGTGACATAGCCTCGACTTGAGGCTTTAATAATATAGATGGTCTATGAGACAGAGATTAAAGGGAGTTCAATTAACTTAGTAAAGTAAGTTGCAGGTCTGTCATCAGAGGGGTGAATTCTCTTATGTGTAACACTAACTCTCACGAAATTGATGTTAAATGTGCAAATTGGGCTGACAGTTGGGTGTTCCAGCAGAACAAATGGAGTGTTTCTTGGAATTCTTGTCTGCTTTCACTGGCCTGCTAAAAACATCTAATGATATTTGAACAGTCATGGCTTTGAATAGTTATGGAAAAGTCTTCCACCTCCTTACTAGACTCCCACAGGCCCTTCATAGCTTCTGCTTTATTCCTGTTGCTTTTCTCCTTGTTTTGACTTACATTGTCCTGCCTGTACCAACTGAATGGAGTTTCTTTCTTTGTTTCTACTGCAAACTAATGGTCACAGATAAATGATTTCTGTTACCTAGTTCAGCATCTACACAACTACCTGTAAGATCACCCTATAAATGAACTGTGACATCCTTGTAACGCAATATCTTTGGAATGGATACAAGAGTGTGTGGAATGGATCAGGAACAAATATATATATGCACACACACATAAACAGTCATTAGGGACCAGTTCCCCAGCAGCTTTTAGGTGCCTTAGAGTATCTAAAGTACAGAGCTGGCAAATCTGACTGTAGTGATCCACTGTGGATCCACTTTGTGGACTGGAGTAAATTAGTTTAAACATCTAAAATGGTGCAACATACTTTTGTTTAGGCAGCTGAATCCCACCAAACTCTGTTACCAATAATGTGACAGCTTTTTGTTATGAAAAAAATGTTAACAAATCAAGCCATCAAAATTAGTTATTCCTTCAGGAAAATAAATACCTTGTTTAGAAATCATCTGATTTTTTTACTAGAAACTTATCATGTGCTTTGTTTTTCTTAGAGTCCTTTCTAAAAATTGATCTCTGCTTAATTCTGCATTCATTCTCCTGGGAGCTACATTTATTTTTCTGTTATAGTTCTAGTTAAGTGTAATCTTGTTCTTTCAGTGTCAGTGTGTTAAGATATTTTGTCTGACTTTTTAAACACAAAACTTAATAGATTATGTTGGGATTTTCTGGAAAATCATTTTGTGGTCCTCAATTCACTGAAATAGCTCATTTTTATCCTTTTTTCTTTGTCTTAATAGAAAGTTTGAAGTGAAACTAATTGTAATTATTAGTGAAACAAATATAGGGCGTAGGAAGACAGACTTGTGAGGTTTTCAGCTTATGTACGTAATTTGCATAACAGGTTTGCTGTTACAACAGGGCTATGAGCAACAGAAATAAAAGGATGTTTATGTCTCTTATTTGGTTCCTTTGGCATCTAGAAGTTGAAGATGAAAGAATTTTAAAATATAAAGTGTAGTTGTTATGTGAATCAGAAATATGGCCAATAGACATTTTGTTGTCACGCTCTCCAGTAGTGGTTTGCTTTAGTATGGTCTGTGTTAGTCACTGGGCCTTACGTGCCCTGTTCCAGCACAGTGATGAATGCATGCTTAACTTGAAGTAAAATTGAGACCGAGTATGTGCTTATGATCAAATAGGAATGCTTTCCAAAACAAGATTATATGCTAGATGGCAAGCAATTGCTAAGTTATATTTTTTTTAAAGGAGATGTAATGCTGGCAGCCTTGAGGTTGCTGGATCTCAGGGTGGCTGGTATGTATCTCTGGCTCATTAGCTAACCAGCAAAAAATTTTGCTTGACAAAAATCCATTTGGCTGATGAGCCCCCTTTTTAATTAGGCCTTGAATTTTCTAAAGAATATAGCTTAATTTTTTCCTCATTAATGTAATATAACTACATGGAACAGTGGAAAATCCAAACTGAAGGACAAATATTTTCAAGTGAATTAAACAGACTGCTTTTTTCAGAGCTCAGACATCTGAGGCTTTGTTTTGCTCTGCTAGATTTGACTGAAGCCAACAGAAAGGTTTAGCTTACATAAAGAAACGTTTTCTCCTATTTCATGCTATAGAGGCTTCTGGGTTTGAGAAAGACTTCATAAAACTGAGAAATTTGTTCTGGTAGTTCTTCTGGTTTATATAGATATTTTGAGTTATTGTGTTATGAGTATTATTGAGCATGGATGTAGCACCTTGCGGATGTTACACAATAAGCCAAACACTACCTGAAAACGTATTACAAACATATATGTTTGCTTTGGGTGAAGGTAGATTATTGCTGTTTCTTGATGCTAAATAATTAGCTTTAGAAGTTACTAAGTCTTCGGTTCATCTGAGAAATGAATTTGAGATGTTCTCATGCACCAAAATGTTGATGATAGTGTGAAAATGATAACTATACAGCATCTTGGCGGAATGCAGAATTTTCAGTTGGCAACCATTTTTAACAGCTGAAGAGAAGCCATCCATAAATGCCAGTATACATTAATCTTCAGTTCACAGACTTATGTAGCGTACATCTCACTACATGCCTAAAAGGCAAAAAGATGCCAGAAAACTTGCATGTCAAGAATATTTTTTTAAACTTTAATTTATGCAAAGAAAGCTAAAACACCCTCACAGTTCAACAAGGAAAGACATCAAAATAAACGACATACTTTTTTTTCAGTAGTTCAGTACTGTTCACCTTTAGCTTCTTGTGAAGTCTATGGAAACAGTGAATATTCATCAGCAGTGAAAACTGAAAAAGATTGTATAGTGGCTGTAGCTGTACATAATTAAGTCAGAAATGGTACAAAAAAAGAAAACAATAAATTGGAGAATTTTCTAGGAATTAATTCAGGAAGAAGGTGAATTTATTTTGTTTGCATTGCTTTATTGCCCCGTATTTGGTACAGTTAACTCATGATTAGCTGAGGCAAGTGGGGCTTTGGATGAAATAGATACTTGGATAACAATTAAAAAAAAATGAAATACATCAGTGAATGTTACAATTTAAGTTTAGTGGGAAAAAAGAGTAAAAAGCAACGTGACTGACAGAGCTGAAGTTCTTATGTAAGTGCTAACTGGAACTGAGAAAAGCACATCACACATCTTCATGAATATGTCTGTACTGCTTTCCTGATGATTTGGGTGATATGAAAACCCCATTTGTAAGGCATGCTGGTCTGCATAAAGTTATCCAATCATACTTAGAGAGTTCACTGTGAGCATATCCAAGGACTGTATCTTATCTAGTATCTTGTCATAGGTGATAAGTCTTGAACATGTATGAAAGCTCAGTTCAGAAGTTTTGCAGGGTTTGTGACTTCCCTTTTCTTTTTCAGCTCTCACCCAGTTTTCCTAGGACTGCAAAAATCTGTACAAACCTGTCTTTGTTCATTTGATAATGTTTCAACAATGAGTGATGAGAAGATTTAGTCATAAGGGCAGAGCATGGCTTTCCACTTTCCATGGTCATGATGCATTAAAAAAAAACGTTCTGATATATTTACATTAAAAAGAAACCAGATGAATCTTTTCAGAGCTTGTGCGATGCAGACCAACTTAGATTCCTCATTCCTCAGTGAGCAGTGACACTGAGTGTACTAATGGCAAACTTAATTGTGCGGACACCAAAGTAATCTCTTTTCTTAGCTACTGCCACCATGCTGAGTCTTTGACCATTGCAGAGAGAAGAAATCAGTGCTTACTTTTTGCTCCTGCTTTGGCTAAGCAGAAAAAGCTGGTATCTGTTGTGACAGCGTATGTGAGATGGTTTAACTAGACCATCAGGGGCTGAGTCATCAAGTAAATTTAAGCACCACACTGCCTAGTTTACTTATTAAATAATTGCGTGTGAATAGTAATGTAGCTGCTTTTGTAGAAAAGAATGAAAACGTTCTTGGTTCCATCCAGGACAAATTCCTCAGACAGTTGCAGAAAGACATTTGTACTAATCTTGAACACTTTTTTCTTGTTAATTTATTACACTTCTATGTATATTGAGTGATAAGTGACAGGCCAGTTTTCTTTCTGCATGCACACAGCGAGTACTTACCTGGTTAAATGTGTTGACATACAAATTCTTAGTATCAGGATTATTTTTTTTCCTAAGGAACCTGCTCTCCTAGATCAGTACAGCTGTTTAAGCTTTTTGAATATACCCTTTGCCAAGAACATCTTTCTGAGTAGTGCTTGTGCTAGTTAAGAGTATGCTGAAATCTTCTTAATTGAAATCCCTTCACAGTCTGTTTCTTCTCCTAAATCTCCATCACCTTTCTCTCTTTCTTTTGTGCTGTAGCTCTCCTGCTCCCACTTTCTCCCTTCTTAATCCTTGACCCTGGGCAACTTTCCGCCTGTTCCTCCAGTTATTACTTCCTATCCTTTGTCTCCCATTTGGCATCTTGAGTGCCTCAAACACTCTTAATGCTCCATTTCTTTCTGCCTTCTGTTCACTCATGTCTTCCACTCCCTGTACCTCAGATATTGTAACTAGTGTTCAGTGTCTGGAAACTTACTTGTTTCTGAACAGTAATCTAACTCCTTCCCTATTAGAAATAAATTATTCTTCTCCAGCTTTTTTAGTCAGTAACTGAATTTGACTTCCTTTGAAATACGTTGTCTCTTTTTTAAAACTGTCAATTCTTATATACTGTTATCTTACTGGTTTAGAATTAAGCACACTGCTAAACACAACTTTATTTGATTCTACAGATTAAATCCTTTTACATGTCATAGTCTATCACAGCTGTATGTCCTAAGCTAAAGGATTAGGAAATACAAAGATCATTTTAAAAAAATCTGAAAAACTGTAACATATAAATCCTGAAAAACTTTATTCACCCTTTCTCTATGACATGGCAGGTGTTATTTCAAAAATTACCTTGTGTGTGACTACTTAGTACTGACCAGAAGCATTTCATTACCAGAATCAATCCTGTATCTTTCTTCGTTAGATAAGATCTGTTATCAGTTTCCTGGTAAAACATCAAGTTAAATATGATATATTTAATGGCTTTTCCTTTCTTCTGGATTCTTATGCACTCATCATTACTCAGGGGAGTTTATACTGAGGATCATATCTATATCATCACAGATAGCATTCCCTCATATGTTAATTTAGGACTGTCTGCAGTAGGCATAGGAGAGGTTACCCACTGGGGTGAAGGAATGTAAGATGGTGATGTATGGATCTTCTTCCCTAAGTACTAAGTACTGCCATAGTCTACAGTTAGAGCAGTTACGATTGTCTGCCACTTATGCTTTCTGTTCTTATGAGTTCATCAAACTTTAAGATTTCCTGTTTTGACATTTCTTGTGCATGTTTTAAGAAATAGTTTACCTAACTGAGCATAATAAGTTGGAGAAAAATATTGTTGTGCAAAAAAAATATTGTTACAGTAGAAAAATTCTTTGAAGGAAGATACTAAATTTTTCTGGAAGGCAATTACTGTGCAGGAATATATTTTTGACTTTCCATAAAATGTAAACAGCAAGACTTGAAAAACAATCATTTTCTGACATCTGTAAGTCTTAGCATTTTTTTTTTTGCAGAATATTACATGCACAGGAGCCATGCTCCAGTAACATTCCTTCCCTCTACCACGCTCCCTAGGCAGTGTGCAGCAAGCTGAGACCTTTTCTAAATGACAGTCAAGAGCTGGAATAGAAGTAAAGAAAGCAAGCCCAGGAAGGTGCTCAAGTTCATTTTTGAATTATCAGCTTGACAATCAACTCCCACAGGAGAGATTAACACCATGTAATAGTGCAGAACTGTCCAGCTGGTGTCCTTTGCAGCTGGTGTGCCTACGTGATGGTGCAGAATCAGGAAGAAAGAGGAATTTACCTGAAACTACTGTAGCTATATACTATAGATGTATACTGCAATATCTACTATAGTTATGCACTGTAGTACTGCTATGGAAAGTGTGTCCAACAGAATGCAGGGTTGTGACAAGTAGTTCTGCTATTGGTACAGTTCACTATTTGTTTAGTAGCTTTGCCGCTATCTCGGACATCCTTCCAGCTCAATGTAGAAAATGAGTGTAATTTAAACTTCTTGTGATACCTTAAAGAAGAAAATTATCTCACAGATCTCTGAATCTATTCTCACTCATAGCACATTTCCACTCTCACTCAAGACATGGATGTCAAAGGAGTCTTAACAGCATTGCTAAGGGAATTCAGAATGAGGTGATTTACCCATAAGAATCAGCGATTAATATGATATTATCCTTTTGCCACAATCTTATATATTTTGCCAGTCATCTTCTGCAAGATTGCTGCCCAATTGTCTTTGTTTCCAGACTTTGAGTATCATTGTGTTTTCCTGTTGGATAACAGGAAAAGAGGTGGTATGTGACATACATATTATTCCTGGAGAAGAAGAAACAGCATGTTCTATGTGGTGTACCTCTTTGCCATCATCCTCCTCCAATTTTTTTTAATTGGAGTGTAGTTTTCCCCTGATTAATCGTCTGTACCACAGTCTTGATATAAATACTACCTTAAGTGTTAATTAATTTTGTTTCTCTCAGTGGTGTCCCTGGTTGCCTCTACAGGCTGTTATTTTAATACTTGCTTCTGATGCTTTAATATGTTTCTATCTATACAGCCATTCTGATCGCAGTGATTTCTCTATAATCTTTATACAGTAACATTTGTGCAACGTAGAGGTGACCTAAATGACTTCTGCAAATAGATATATCAAAGTTAGACCTCTGCCTTTCTTATTTTTGCAGTGTTCAAGACTTTTGAAGAGAATTAAAAATATATGATTTAAAATCTATCTAACTACATTTCTCATGCTTTTTCACTTATCTAATGCCCCAAATTAATCTTGTCTGTTGTGATTTGTTTTTCTCATAGGCAACTGAAGAACAAAGTAAAAGCTATTGTGTACAGGATAAAAATATTCTAAAAAAACACATGAGAAAATTAATTTACAAACTTTACATTATTAAATAGCTTATGTTGTTGTTATGTTGTTATGGCTGATGTTGTGGTCAAGGGTTCTTGTAGCTTTTGTTCCTAGCTTGCTCTCTAAAATTTGTTAGTTTTCAGAATGTGCAGATTTTTGGCTGTACTTTCTATATACTGCCTTATTCTTCCTACTCTGCCATAGGTAGAGTTGATTTCAAAGACTACTGCATGCGTGGTTTACTCTTGCTGAAACAAAAAACAAACAAACAAAAAGATTGAACATTGCTCTCTTCATCCATGTTGTTTTAGCTTTCTGGCTAGGGCCACAGATCAGAATATATACTTACTATACTATATATAGTCTGTACTGTTATATGTCTGCAAATTGATAGTTAAGGTTATGTAGTATAATTAATATTCTGATTCAGTATTTAACTAGATTGTTTTGGATTCTATCCCAATCTAGAAGTTACCATGAGTACTGAAATTCTTTGGCATTTAAAATGAGCTTTTAGCTAAAAGTTTCTGGCATTGCAGCTCAGAATCTTGGCTTGAACATTGACTGTGGACTTTTGGCTGCAGTCACCAGAATCTACTCTGGGAACAGTGAGGGACTCAGTCTTTGCTCTGAAGTGCCAATTGTTTCTTCTCTTATGTTCCCTACTTGCTCTGTTTTTTTTTTTTTTGTGTGTGTGTGTGTGTGTGTTTTATTTAAATATCTTCATTTCTTTGCTTATAATGCCAGTGGTGTTTGGAGAGCTTTGTGTTTGTTGCTGAGTTTGTTTGTTTAATGCTGGAGATTCACTTCGAGGTTGTGATTATGATTGATTCCCTCTTATAGGAAGGTATCTTACACTAAGTTAGCACTTCAGAGCAACACAATAATTTTTACTTGCTAACCAGAGAGGTAGGCCTTAATTTTCCCGGTAACAAATTTCTCTGTTAAAAATTGGAAGCAACCTAAACGTTCTTCTCCATTATCAGCAATATTGAATTGCATTTACTGATAACTGGAGAACTAGGACACAGCCAAAAGACAGTAAATCAGTGATTATTCCAGATATTGATATTTCAGGAACTTCTAACTCTCTGAGCCCTACAGGGACCATAGGATCCCTGGATCAGGAATCATTGAATCAAATCAGGAAGGATTTACTGATTGGTTGGATCATAAAAACAGAGGTGCACATAGCAAAAACAAACAAAAAAAAAAAACAAACCCACTTTGGGTGGGATCTGCATATTTTGGATTTCCATATTTTTTTAAATATGGCAAAACAAAACAAAACATGTTTATGCGTGGCCACAGCTACTGAAAACTATTTAGTCAAAAGTTTGCCAAAGGTAACATGCTATGACTTGCTGCTGTGAGATCTTGCAAAGACCAAACACCTGTTGGAATATAGTTGTCTTCAGTCAGTCATATCATAAGTGCTCTAAATGTATGCTGAGAATGTTCAGTTGCACTGTGTAAACTACACCTTTAAATAGCAGCGTGGCACTTAGACTGTTTCAATTATGAATTGCTGAATAAATCTACTTTATTTTGTTGTGGTTCCAAAATTTAAGACTCCTAAACAGTAAAGGTCCACAAAACTTGGCATTCTGAGACTGGTTTTATTTTATTTACCTTTGTCTTCACTCCTTCTGAGAAGCAAACATTGAAAAGTATCTAATCAATGTCAGATTTTCTTTGTTCATACTTCAAAAACTTTACAACAACTTTACTACAAAATTTACAAGAATCTTAAAGAAAATTTAATAAAATAGATACAGTACAAAAAGATTAACCATTGTATTCTTGTCTTGTGTGTTATAACAATGCAATCTGGAAGAAGTGGAGTGCAATTAAAAGATTTATATATAGAATAGATAAAAGCTGAAGAGACAGTGTAAACATTAGTCTCACATTTAAACGCTTAGTGGTTAAGCAAGACCCGTTCCCACAAGGAGTGGGTACTATGACTCATCTTATTTCCTTTCACGAAGAAAAAAAGATGTTTGAAAAGCTGTTATTTTTTTTTTTTCTGGAAGAAGTTTCATTTCAAAACAGCTGAGAAAGTTAAAACAAGCTTTCTAAAAGATGCTGCACAGAGGGAACACAGTATGTCTGGAAGAAACTGGAACTGTGGATACTGCAATGGTATTTTAGTAGAAGTAAATGTTATCTAATATGCCTTTTTGTTTATTTAAGAGACTGTTACGAGACTTAGCATAACAGGAACACGTTGTTTGTGGAAAGAAAGAATTATGATTGCCATATAATTAAGGGGTTCAGCACCCAACTTGGGATCATTTATTATCACAGTTTGAGAATACAGCCTTATCTGTACCCCCGAGGTTTCAGAGCATCATATGTCTTATCTGTATATATGAAAAGATTTTTAAAAAATGTTGTTTATTTGTGCTTGAAAATTCTAAGTAGTAAATATTTCCAGGGAAGTGTTAAGTACTCAGCTTTCTTGCATTTACTTTGCTCAGCTTTAAATTAAATGTGCTTTTTATTTATCAGTGGTTAAAAGAGCTTATGCTTTAGGTAAGCGTTGCTAGTATGGTGATAAGTGAAATTCTTCTTAGGTAAATGAAATGAATGATGAAATAAATAATATTTTTTGCATATGAATGAGAATGTTTTAATCTGTGAAGGCTATGCAGTGAAAATATTTTAGTCATGCTGCCTTGTATTATTGCTTATTATTTGCAATTGAGATTTTAGCTACAACTATTAAAATGTAATTTGATTAACAGATTAGTAGATTAACACATCTTCTATGTGCTATCTAGTGTTTCTGTGGTGGATCTTTACACTTAAAGCTGAATAATGTGTGACATGTATGTGGAAGACTGTGATTGTTCCATGCTGGGAGGGTTTGAGGATTTTTTTTTAAACTGGAGTGAAGAACAGAAATACAGATTTCATATTTAAATGTTAATGGATAGGGGCAAGCTTAAGGCAAAAAGTGAAATTCCAAGAAATGTAGTGGGTATGTATCTATAATATTTTATATAATCTCTATATAATGCTGCTTATTTTTCTTTATGAACTTGTATGGGAAGCATATGTTAGTAATAGAAAAGTTTCAGAGACAATTTCATTTTACAAAGCTAAAATACACTGAAAGGCTGACACTTTTTCAGGCTTCTAAATCAGGTTCAACTTACTGAGTTAGCTCTACCTCTAAACAACAAGAAATGGCGTGGCCTCAGTACTCAATTTTGAATATTCAGTTGTTATCTGCTAATGGCAATATTTGTAGTTGATTTATGTGACTTTATTTCTTTTCATGAACATCATAAAGCATGAAATAAAGATATAGGTGAATATAATATGACTTATCTGAACATTATCTTTTTTTAAAGTCAAAATGTTGATTAATTCCCAACATAGGGATGACATTGGCTAAAATTACAACAGTCTGATGGGGTGAAGTGGTACAAAAACAAAAATAAGCATAGGAAAGAATTAATAGCAAACTACATTAAAGGATTGAGAAAACAAATTGTTTACATCAGATTTTTTGGGATGGAGAGCACTTTTTGCTATTGTGCTTTGTTTTATTAGTTAATGTAAGTTGTCTCACAGTCCATTCTGGTGCTAAGCAGCCCTAATAATGCCTTCTAACATCTTTAATACATTTCATTCTTATTTTTCTGAAGAAATATTCCAATTCTTTATTCAGTTCTCAAACTGTTCTGTTTTTAAGTATTATTTAGTATCTCTCCAGTAGCTTAGGATATGTTGTATTTTTTCCTTAATGGGAACTTTGTGATAAAACAATTATCTTCTATAGCATTTTATGAGAAACTATGCAAATAAGACCTGTGTTAAAAATACTGCAGTGGTTTATCTAGTCTGTCTATTATTTGGTCTATTGAGTTCTTTAACTGGTGTTGTAAAACTAGTTTTTAAATATTTTTCAGTTTGCAGAAAATGTGAATTGAGGCTTTAAAAAATAACCATATATCTTATCTATGTATTTACATATAAATAACTCTTTATCTATGCTTCTTAGTTGAAAAATTAAGTACAAAAAGTATTTTACCCATCACAAATCAGTTTACAGAAAGCAGCAATGCTGTATTTTTCACTTTTAAAAATCAACTTGTAATCAGTTTTGAAAAAAGTACTTTTCTATTATAAAGGTTATAGCTATAATTTTAGTTAAAATTGCATGTGCATTCTTGCTAACATTTAAGATGTCTATACATGCAGTATGATGTTTATACACATCTTCTGTTCATTGTACTATGGACTTGTTCCTCGTGGTCTTATCCTCATGATTTATCTCTTAGTGTCAGGACGAGGGACTTCAATCCCTTGCTGTCATATCCTGCGTTTAGAGCCACAGAAACCTGTAGGAAGGAGTGTACACATATTAAACTCTGACACACTGAGATCCATGTAGTAATGGAGAATTATCCATTGTCCCATCTGTGAACAGGCAGTGCCTGCCATTCCTTTGGCAGCAAAGCTATATTTGGGCACTATTCTTTCTATGTGGAGTGTTAATAGGAGGCATGACTCCCTTGGGAAGTGTTTGTTTGGCTTTTTTGGAGACAAAAAACAAAAACAAAAAGAACCCCCAACCAACCAAAAAACAGTAGGAGTTGAAACATTAAAGTTGCTGAAGTATAAGCATGTGCTATTAACTTGTATTTTTTGACTATGCATATCTGTTGGTCTGGGAGATCACTGCACCAACCAAACAGCAACGTCAACTGCAGCAAAGGAGCGCAGCAGTCACTGGGCAGGGTCTCAAGGTGTTGATTCAGAGCTGCTTCTCTGCTTTTTGCAGCATACTGACCTGGTCAGCTAATGGGAGACCTTTTTTTTTTTTCAATACACAGCCGCTTCTGTTGTGGTGCCTGCCTCTAGAGTAGCAGTAGGTGACCTTATCATTACTGTTTCTGTGGCCTTCAGAGGCCACTGCAGCATTCTTTTTGGCTCCAGAGCTTCTCAAGTCTGGAAGGTTAAGAATAAACAGCTTGAGCTAATTTCTAAGCTTGAGCTTAGAAATTCCTCTGTAATGTACAGATGCTTCTCTAGCTAGGAATGAATGGTCTGTGAAATGCTGCCATGTTGCCTATTGTAAGTGGAATGAGATTTGGAGGTTCTGCTAGAAAATAAACAAAGGAGCAATTTTTACATACAATTAATGAAAATGCAATTATTATTTCTTAAAGCTGAGAATGGTTTGCTTTCTCGGTACCTCACAATTGGTAGGATTTTATAATAAAATGAGACAGGCATTGGATTTGAGCCCAGAAACTGTAGACTTTGTAGACTGCGTCTGGGCTCTTCTGGCAAGAGGTGAAATTCAAGTACAACATAATCATACACAGCATTTTAGGATAGTTTAATTCATTAAGATGTTCTGTTCCATGAGGACCTTACTTTTCAAGGAGAATGTTAAAGCTTCAAGGATTGTTGCCTGTTTTACCAAGTATTTTAATTTGCTATGCTTATTGATGCAGTGCGAGATCTGAATTATTTTGAGCCATAAGCTTTCAGAAGCTTTCAAAATCAACCTAAATTTAATCAAACAGGCTTAGAGATTATAACCCTCGTGCTTTTTTAATGTAATCTTTTAAAATTAGGGAAAATATCAAAAATTAAATAAAATTGTAAGTATAATTGTACAAGATAGAACTTTCTACTGGAATGTTGCAGGACTGATGTGTCTGCATATTAAAAAGTATAAAAAAGGATAGTCCTTTTGTTTATAATGTTGTATCACACATTGCACTTCAGAGAACATACTGCCTCTACAGAATTCATTGGTTTTCTCAACAAACAAGGGGCTATCATTCAGGAAAAAACTACTTTGGGGAGTCGATAAAGAACAGATGCTGTGAATTGGAAGGAGACTGTTCTGTAACTGGAGTGTCTGATGCAGGGGTGTGGACTGTTGGCTGTCAGTTTTTGCTCTTAATTCTCTCTCTCTGAATTCACCATTGCTTGTTTGTAAACAGAACATTCTAGGTTGATATTTGGTCTAAGGTTAATGGAGCAAGATCAAGAGTACCTGAAGGGACCTACAGGAAAACTGGGGAGGGACTTTTTATAAGGGCATGTAGTGACAGGACAAGGGAAAATGGCTTTAAACTGGAAGAGGGTAGATTTAGACTAGATAATAGGAAGTAATTCTTTACTGTGAGGGTGGTGAGACACTGGAACAGGTTGCCCAGTGAAGTTGTGAATGCCCCCTTGCTGGAGGTGTTCAAGGCCAGGCTGGATGGGGCTTTGAGCAACCTGGACTAGAGGGAGGTGACCCTGCTTATATCAGGGGGTTGGAAGTTGGAACAATTTTTTTTTTCCTCAAATGATAACAAAATATGAACCCCGTTTATTCTGTTTTGTTTTGAACAAATAGGAAAACTGAAAGTGTGTGTGTGTGTTGATAGTGTTTACTGGAGTCTCAAAAAGATTAAGAACATCCTTCATGTAGAAATTACCTGCAGATGCATACAGTTACTTCATTTTATTTCATTTTGTCATTCCAGTAGAGACTGCTTTAAAGGATGACATCGCTGAACGGCTGACAAATTTGGACGTGGCAAACAGAGATGAAGATACCTGGGTCTTGGATTGCAGACTGGGACTGTCAAACCCATTTGCTCATTCAAGTGAGAAGGAGAAGACCAACAGGAATGCACTGCATTTGAGTCTGGAACTGAATGTGAGTAGCACTCTGTTGGATTTCAACAAGCATTTTTATATACGTTTCTGGTATGCATTTATTTCTGATGTGTCTAAAGCCATGTTCCAAAGTATGAGACGAATAGCAAAGTTTTGGGTGAGATACAGTTTTTCAGATGGTTTCTGATTCCATGTGGCTATATGTAGCGAAGTCTGAGAGCAATATAAATATATATGAATTATATAAATAGATTAAGATACGTGACATGTTTTTCATGATTTGGCCTGGTTCTGTGACCAGTGGGGGGGAGGGACCCACAGATCTGCACCCTGGAAAGGGTAGTGAGATGGGGCCCCAGAACAAAACAGTGGCAACAATCTGTGGAGAAACAAACTAATTTACTAAATAAGATATCAGAATGCAAGATAACACACTATAATACAATATAATTAGAATTGGAGCCAACAAATCAAGTATAATGAGAGTGTCTGAAAACTAAGGCCTTACTCTAATGCTGAGGCAAGACTTGTGGTCAGGATGAGCAGAAGGGAGGAGAGCTCACATGCTGCCAAGATCAAAAAGGGGAGGGGAAATGACCTACCAAGACCTTTTCTCTGCTCTTCCTGAGCAGAAATGATAACAGAACAGTGAACAGTCCTCTGCAGAATGTACTAGTTCTTCTCTTCTGGGACAGGTACCTGGACCTGGAGCATTAACTCTTTAACTCTCAGTGCACTACATGATCTTGTGTTGTGGAATACTGGTAACCAAAAATCTTAAAACCGTGACAAGAACAAGGGGGAATAAATTTAAACTAAAAGAGGGGAGTTTTAGGTTAGATGTTAGGAAGAAATTTTTTTGCTTAGAGGACGGTGAAGCTCTGGCACAGGCTGCCCAGAGAGACTGTGGATGCACCCATCACTGCAGGCATTCAAGGCCAGGTTGGATGGGGTTCTTGGCAGCCTGAGCCAGCAGTGTGCACTTGCAGCCTGGAAGGCCAACTGTGTTCTGGGCTGCATCAAAGAATGGGTGACCAGCAGGGAGAGGGAGGTGATTGTCCCCCTATACTCAGCTCTCGTGAGGCCCCATCTGGAGTACTGCATCCAGGTCTGGCACCCCCAGTATAGGAAGGACATGGAGCTCTTGGAATGGGTCTAGAAGAGGGCCACTAAGATGAACAGAGGGCGGGAGCACCTCTCCTGTGAAGAAAGGTCGAGGGAACTGGGCTTGTTTAGCTTGGAGAAGTCTCCAAGGAGATCTCATGTGGACTTCCAGTATTTGAAAGGAGTGTATAAACAGGAGGGAGAACAACTTTACGAGGGTGGATAGCAATAGGACAAGGGGGGATGGTTTTAAACTGAGACAGGGAGGTTAAGTTAGATGTTAGGAGGAAGTTTTTCACACACAGAGTGGTGCTGGACTGGAACAATTTGCTCAAGGAGGTTGTGGATGCCCCATCCCTGGAGGCATTCAAGGCCAGGCTGGATGTGGCTCTGGGCAGCCTGCTCTAGTGGTTGGCGGCCCTGCACGTAGCAGGGGGTTTGAAACTAGATGATTGTTACTGTCCTTTTCAACCCAGGTCATTCTATGATTCTATGATGATTCCGTGATCTTGTGTGTGGCAATCCTGCCGATGGCAGGGGGGAGTGGAACTGGATGATCTTTAAGGTCCACTTCAACCTGAATCATTCTTGATAAAGGATGAAAAGACTGAAAGACAACACTTGAAGACAGCACCTTAAGGGTTTGTGCAAAGAAAGTGACAATAATTTGTGCAACAGCGCCATCTATTGGTATATATCTGTGAACTGACACAATCGCATTGAAAATACTTGTCACGATGATTGTTCCTGTTCTCTTGCAATTGCCATAAAATTGATTTGGTGTTCTAACTTTTTTTTTCCTGAAATAATTTAACAGAATGTTGTTGCACCGTGAAAGTATAGGTTTATCCTTGCAATAAAACGTTGAGATGAAAACAAGTAACTGGATTGAAAAGAACTGATACAAATTGTTATTGCTAGTACAAATGCACACTACAACATGAAGAATCTGATCCATGATGACGTTTCATCTGTATTTATCAAGTCCTGCTATACAGCAGGAGAAGTACTTAATCAAAAGCCATTTAAGTACAATAATTTGAGTAAAGTAAGGCACCTAAGTTTAATAAGCATTTTGTTTCCATTTTCCTTTATTCAATCAGCATTTTCTGTCTAGAAATCTCATTAAATGTGTCATGGAAGATGGAATGATTTCACTTCCTGAAAAAGGAAAATTATTTATTCATACTCTGAACAAGAGTCTCCATACCTCTTAAAAAGATACTGGGGTAGTAAGTGATCCACCAGAAAATTTTATCATTCCCTGTAACTCCTCCTTGGAAGTCTGTCAAGACAGAACTCAAGGCTGAATTACTTGCAGAGCTCTAGGGTACCTGTGCCTATTCTTCTGCTACAAGTGCAGGTCCAGTTATGTGATAAAGCTTTAGTGATGGAGCTGCCAAAAGAATGGTGAAGAGAAATCTGCCACTGGTGCTGCCATCAAAATCCATTTGGACTTGTGGCACTGGTACAAGCAACCTATGAGAAAAATCAGCAAGCCACTCTCAGTGATATTTGAGAAGTCATGACAATGATGTGAAGTCTGTGGTGACTGGAAAAAGGCAACAACACATTCATTTTTAAGAAGGGTAGAGAGAGCAACTCGGGGAATTACTGGTCTGTCAGCCTTATCTCTGTGCCAGGGAAGGTCATGAAACAGATCCTCCTGAAAGCTATGCTAAAGCACATGGAAGAGAGGGAAGTGATACGAGACAACCAACATGGCTTCACCAAGAGAAAGTCCTTCCTAACCAACATAGCAGTGTAACTGCAGCAGTGAAAAAAGGATGAGTGACTGATGTCATCTGTGTGGAATTCAGAAAGGCCTTTGACATGGTTCCCTGTAACATCCTTCTCTAAATTGCAAATATATGGATTTGATAAGTGGACTGTGTTTGGTGGATGAGGAAATGGTTGTAAGATCATTCCCAGAGAGTGAAGTTGTGAGTGCTGTCCCTCAGGAATCTGTACTTGAACTGATACTCTTTAATATCTTCATCAACGGCATTGATGGTTGGATCAAGTGCACTTTCAGCAAGTTCGTGGGTGACAACTAGCTGTATGGTGCTGTTGACGTACCTGAACTGAGGCTTTCAGCCTGGAGAAGAGGAGGTTCTGGGGAGACCTGAGAGTAGCCTTTCTGTATGTAAAGCGGAAGGGGGGGTGTACAAGAAAGAAGGGAGCAGACTGTTTGGCAGGCTTTGTTGTGATAGGACAAAGGGAAATGGTCTCAAACTAAAAGAGGCAAGATTTTGACTGGATACAAGGAAGAAGTGTTTTATGTTAAGGGCAGTGAAGGACTGGAACATTTTGCCTGGAGAGGTGGTGGCTGCCCATCCTTGGAGACACTTAAGGTCAGGCTGGATGGGGGCTCTGAGCAACCTGATCTAGCTGTAGCTGTCCTTGTTCATTGCAGGGAAGTTGGACTAGAAGATGTTTAAGGGTTCTTTCCAGTGCAAACAATTCTATGAAATAAGCTACATGAACTGTTCTGGTGACAGCAATATGTTCCCAGATGTTGTCTTTTCTGTGCTCCTCAGACTGAACAGCATGACAGCTGTGGTCAGAGAATGTGTCTGAGGTGCAACTCCAAAACAAGAACACATTTCCAAGGAATACTGACTGAATTGGACCAGTTCATTTCCTCATGATCACACTAATTCATGTGATCTATGGCCCTTCCTTGCTATTGGAAGAAAAAATGTAACATGAGTGATGAAAATTTAGGTACCACTGTTTTGAAATGTAATTATGTTCCTAAAAGTGGCAGTGTTAAAAACAAAGCTGCTTTGCCTTACTCTGCCGTACAAGAGCAGCCTTATATGGAAATACATTATACGTTTATATATGCATATATAGATAGAATCATAAAAACATCCAGGAAAAGATTTTCTAGACAGTTAAGTCCAAGTATCAACTTGACTTATCAAGTTCCATCACTAAGCCATGTCCCTTAGTGTCATATACATGCTCTCTTAAACCCCACCGGGGATGGGGACTCCCCTACTTCCCCAGGCAGTTTCCTTGTGTTATTGAAAGGATGCTTCTGCTTTTCTTAGTTGGAAGGAGGGAGATAAAGTAGATGGGGAGTAGGACTGTGAATGAATTCTGCTCTATCAGGGATTTAAAATGTGCAGTCTGTATCAGAAGCCTGCATTAGTTTTTAAGATCTTAATTTGAGCATGCTGGATTCTCATTTGCTGTCTAGAGTACAGAAGCAACACAGAAATGAAACTCCACCCTATACTTTATGCAACATTTCATCTCAGATGAAAAGGCACTTCAATGAGGTACACAATTTCAGCTCAAATAAGTATTAATAGATAGCAGTTGGTCAAGAATTTCTGGAAAATCTTTTGATGCGACTGGATTTTACTTTATTAAGTTTTTATTTTAAGCCTTAAACTATTAAGTCACGCTGTAGATGGGTTTTAAAAAGCCTGCTGAAAATGAAAAGGAGAATAGAGCAACTTAGAAAAGGAAAGCAGGAAGGCAAAAGGCCGAAAATTCAACTCCGTTCTTTCTTACACAAAGTGCCAGCCTTTGTGCCATTGATGCACAGAAGCACAAAGATGCTTCTCAGTTTACAGTTATCCTGTTCCCTGTCTCTGTTACTCTGTACGTCTTTTCATTTCAACCTCAAGATCAGCCAATGCATTCTCTTCTATGAGCCCTGCCTCAGAGCTTTCATTAGTTTCTCACATGGTGGGATTTTCTGCTTCACTGTTCCATATATTTACTGATGATATACAGACTATTTCAAAATAGTAAATTGTCTGTCTTAGTGTCCTTTTGTTTTATAACTATGTAACCATTATGATCTTTCTGATTGCCTAAAATAGTCAATATCTCAATGTGAAACATAATTTTGATTGAGATATTGAAAACCACATTCTGTGTATTCAGCTCCCTCACCTCGCTCCACCCCTCCAACGTGTCTGATTTCTGCTCATACTGTTAATATCATTTAATGTTGAGTTTTGGTAAGAATTACCATATCTATGTGTCTATTGCTAAGTCTAAAACCAATTACTTATAAAACTCCTGATCCGAAAGTAATGCCACACGTTTTATTATGTTGGCTCACAACATCAGAGGTGGATGTTGGTGGTGTGGTGGTTGAACATTCCCAGCAATATTCTATGTTGTTGCCACGTGACAGGTGGCAGCAGAGGGACAGTTGGACAACATGTCATCTGACCTGGAAGTGTGTATGAAGCAAAGGTGTGGCACTGAATTCACTTGCTGAATGTTTATAGAGACCAAACAGTGGATGTGAGCACAGTGTGATGGTGAGTGGTGCGTTTCAGCAGTGGTGACAGCAGTGTGAAACGCAAGCCTTGTTTCAGATGGCCATGCAGATTTTTCTGAGCTCAGCATTCAGGCTCTTGTTCATCACTGGTGAAAATACAGAACTAATGGTGGTGATACACTAATAAACAATGTTTTGTAGTTGAGGATTTGCTCTACCAAATGGTGTTATTGTGCTCTTTATATCTGTTGGAATTTCAAAAAATAAATTGTAGGTGTTATGTTTGGAGCAACTTACATATTTTAAGTGATTATAATGGCCATACTTAAATTTCCAAGCTACACGAAGATTGCTCACATAATGGTTTACTGTAAGTTTAAAAAAAAAAACTGAAAACTGAAAACAAGAAGATTCCAGTGCTTATGTGTTTCCTTCCATCTTCTCTGCCCTTTCTATATTAGAGCATTTGAAGAGTTGAACTACTAAGTATAATATGAGATAAACAGTTTCAGAGGCAGAAGGAAGAGTTGGAGATCTTTATCAATCAGCACAGTAAATGTTTGGGTGGGGACAGTGCATGGAGCAGGGCTTGGTCAGCTGAGTTCAGGTCAGCTCAAACTCTCGGAGCCGCTGCCACAACTGACCACCTCTATGTGGCTCTTCAGCTCTTCAGCCTGACACAATCGGTGCCTATTTCAATTCTATGATGGTTTTTCAAAAAATAGAGAAACTCATCTTGTTTCCAGCCCCTGTATGTTAAAAATTCATGGTGAGTTTTGTTTTCCATACTGTTTAGCCATTTTTATGTCTCTATACCTCGTTTGTGTTTCTTTATTTTACTGTGATCTGAAAAGGCAATCTAGATTGATATGTTGTCAGGAAGCATTGAGCCCTGCTGTGTAATAATGATAGAAATGATTAGTTGTATTTCTGCCTTACTGTCTGTTTTCTTCAAAGAAGTTTTAAAGCTCTCAGGCACTTCAACAGTAGCAGTGGGGCTTGCTGTAGGTGTGACTTCTGTCTGTGATGAAATGTAGGTCAGAAGGGGTGTGGGTTATTAAATGTTCTTTAAACTGAAAGGAATGATTGTCCTTCTTGTGTAATTAATGCATTGACTGCCCTAAGTGTTGCTGTGACAGGCTGTAGGGGCTTTTCAGAGACAGCAGAGTGCTGTTGGTTTTATTAAACAAAGAAGCTTGTATCATTACCATAAATGATTTCTTTTTCTTTTTCTAAAGATTGGAAATGGTTTCATCGTTCAGTTTAGACAGGAATGTTCTATTGATACCATTGTGCTCTTCATTGTTTATCCAGTCCCTGCACTGGGGCTCTCCAGTGGAGTAATTGTCAGCCTGGGAGAAACAAGATGTTACAGAATCTTTCTTTACTTGAGACTGGGCGTTTATGAGTCATGTTCTGAATTGGAGGTACTGCTTGGTGTCTGGTTTTGATAATTCGTTTAGTGGTAGATGCAGGGATGAGTCCTTTCCTACTTCCTAATATTAGAAATCTTGAAGTTTTCTTTTCAATTCCTGTAGTTCACTCTCAAGAGAACGTATAAACAAGAATACATATAAAACAGTCTCATTTACTTCACGTTTGGGATATTGTCTTTATTGATATAAGGCATATTTCTATTCCTGGACTTTCAATTATTCTTTGTTCACCTCTGGGTTTCCTAGCATATCAGTAGAGAGCGTAATTTTGGCCTGACTCTCAAAGAAACACTCTTTTCACTACTGATTTGATCGTGTTTCATAAATTTTGTTGGGAAGTTGCTTAAATACAAAGTATGGTTTTCCTGCTTTTAAGTCCACTTTTAAATTGAGCTGTTTATACAAACTTTTAATTTCAGAATTGTTAGGTAGCAAAGGGGGTGTTTTGGCATAATCTACTAAGTATGCTTAGTTTGAATGGTACCGTGAAGTTACTGATGTAGCTGTGTTTTTGGTTAGCGACCAACCAAACTATTTTTGAAAAATGCAATTTACAGCTTATCCGTCATAAGTTAACCTTACCTCAGATAAATAGACACAGAAATAAGCAAAGTGTAACCATGGAGAAATCTGTGAGAAACTCACACCAGTGTGAAGGTAGCTGTCTACCACTTGGCTTACTAACCTTGGATTCTACAAGTAACTTGGCATAGGGAGTGATAAAGACTTTCGTTCTGTAGAACATCCTTTTAAGATAGTTATCTGTATTAAGACTAGGAAGCCGTGACTCTTACAGGGTTGTTCCCATCCTTGGCACTTGATGATAAAGAGTACCGACGAAGCAAGTCTGGAGCTTATTGCAGGAAATGGCCAATAGTAAAGTGAATATATTACTCTATGGTTAAATCACAGATGCAGGTGGGAGTGATTCCAGTACCTTTTGTTTACAGGTAGGTATGCAATCATACAATCGAAAAAGTGTCTGTAGGCTTTACCTAAGCCCTTTGCGTTACAATCTGTGTTTAGGGAAACTTGCTTCCTGCAGTACAGGCCTTTTGCTGTTGACTTTATGATGACTTTTTATAGTATACGCGAAAGGCAAACACATCTTTCATACCAAACCTGTTGGTATACTTAGTCGTTGCTTGGTGTCTGTGATGTTTGGTTTTTTCAGTGAATATTTATCTGTAACTTGGCACAAGAGCGCTGGGTACAGCCCACTTTCTGAGAAAACCGGCTTCCAGCACACTGCTGCATGTGGTCCATCATTGCAGCTAAACAGCCCCATGCACAACTCCCTTCAGACTTGGGTGCAAAAAAAAGTGACCTTCTTTCAATTTCTGAGATGCCGCTGTGGAAATATGAGTGATGTAACTTTTTAACACGAGGGTAGTAGAAGATTGCCAAGCTGCAAGCATTTCTAGTCTCTGTAACTCCGAAAATAAGGAAAGGAACAAAAGTGAAGACTTTTGCCTGGAACCTGATCCAAACGTAAATGACTTTATGACTTTCAAATGTGCTTAGGAATATTTTGTACTCTCACGTGATAAGCAAAAATACGTATATTCCCCTGGCGTCTTCTCTTGAAGTTCAGTTACACGGGAGAACTAAAAACAATCTGACACGGGACTGGGGTGGCACTATGCAGATGCGCGTCATCCGAGCGCTGTGTGGCGGCTCTGGGCTGTCGCAGCCGGAGCCGCTGACCCGACCCCGCTCTGGCCTGCTGCCCGCACGCAGCTCCCGGCGTTGGGCGCGGTGCCGGCGCTCGGTGCCACCTGCCCGCGGCTCCCGGACGGCTCCGGTAACACGAAACCGGTCCTGCTGGGTGTTGTTCGTGGCCCTGCGGGCTGAAGTCTGCATTCCAGATGAGACCTGCCGCACAGCGGGAGGGAGTCTCTTCTTTTCCTTCTTTACTCGGTTTCAAGGGCGCTCTCGGGGGCCAGCCGAGACCCGAGAGCACCGCACAGCATTTGCAGTGGGCACTTCAGAATTCGCACCTCTGGTTCTCACTTGGCTATCTTTCCGGGATGATGGCTTTACCACGGAAGAGCCTTATCCACGCGAAAGGCCCGTGCAGAGGAGCTCTCGGGGAGCTCCCCGTCGGAGGTTCCCAGCCCGCGTCCTGCTACGAGGAAGTAGCGCGCCGCCGCTGCGCGCTGCCCCGGCCGGGAGCCGCGTTTATATAGCTGCTCTACGAGTAGGAAGTCGGGCAGCCAGTAGGATTGCGGGAGAGGGAGCAGCGCCACTGGTTGCGCTTCCAGCCGGGATCGGCGCGCCGGCACACCCGCTGTGACAAAAAGCCCTTTGTGCGAGGGACGGAGCGCCGGAGAACTTGCCGCGTCCTTCGCTTCTCCCCAACGGAGCCCGGGCAGCCGATGGGCGGCGGCGCGGGGAGCAGGAAGCAGCGGGAGCGCGGCCCGGCGGCTGGCTGCCCGCCCCGGGCCCGGCCCGCCGCCGCGCAGCGCTGCGTGCGGTGAGCGCCGGTCCCCAGCGCCCGCCCGGAGCTGGAGCCGCGCCTCGCGCCCAGCATGGAAGGAGGAAACGCGGGGTGCAGCCGGCAGCTTCCCGAGCGGGCGGGTCCCGCGGAGAGCGAGCCGGACGTCTTCACCACTTTTGCGGTCAGAACACTTCTTGGACTTACGACCAAGTTGGAATCGGTAACTCCCAAAGAAGAAGAAGCAGTGCTTAAAGCGTTTCAACCTTTGCACATCGATGTCAACACTCAGGCTAACAATCGGTATGAGAGGAATGATAATGACGGTGTTGACGACTCAGAAAACCAGCACTGCGAGAGCTGTACCAGTGACCAAGCTGACCCGATGTCTGGCAGCCGTGCTGAGCTGGAGCTGGAGCCGGAGCCGGCAGGACAGAATGAAATACTTCTTCCCCATTTAAGGTCTGTACAGACTTCTTTGTCTGAATCTGACAACGATGCTATTCTTGTACAAGGTACTTTGGTTCACACAACAAGTGACACGGAATCAGATGGTGAGAGTAAGGACCCAGATGCTGATGAAACCGGCACTAGCAAATGTGGGCTAAACAATGCTGCTTTGTCTGCTGTGGCTTTGGACGGTAACAATCAAAGTAAGGAAGAGTCAGACTCAGAAGGGTACGGACACAGCGATGACACTGTGGGTAGAGATGACACTGAGTTACACCCACCAATTTCTCAGTGGCTTCCCAGAAAGCTGGACAGCATTCTGGAGCATGACTCCAGTGGCAAAGACAGAACATTAATGGATGAGCAGTTCAGTTGCTTGCTTGCTACAGGGGAATGCTCTCCAGAACTTTCAGGTGAGGATCAAAGACCTTCGGCTGATAATGTGTCTTTCCATAAAGCAGCACTGACTGAAAGAAGTTTCCAGCTGCCTGCTTTCTTTAGTGGCCTACGTGTGAGGAAGAAGGGACTAAACACAGAGGATGGGGAAACTATTACAGAAATTAAACCAAGAGAGAATGATTTAGCTCTGCTTAAATTACGACAGCCTGTTAAGAAATCCAACATTACATCAGGTTTGACCACAAAAAAAAAATCATCTGAACCTAAAGCAAGTCCTACTTTCCTGGAGCAGCTCTCTCACCTGTTGAACATAGACGTCTCCAAGAATGATGAGAGAACCCAAGATTCTGGTGCAGGATTTGGGGAGACTGAGGACAGTGATGAAGGTCCAGAGAACAAAGCCTCTGGCCAAACAGAGCCACTGTTTCCCTCTGAGGAAATAAAATCAAGCCCTGCCGAGTCTGCACTGGATGTCTTTAAAGCTTTATTCACACGACCTCCCAAAAAAGAGACAACTGCAGATCCTTCAGAGCTGGAAGCCATCAAACGCAAAATGAGAAATGAGAAAGAGTCCTTGAAAGCTGTATTTGAAAGGTCAAAATCTAAGCCTGGTGACGGACCATCAGACAAATCTGTAGGTTGGCTTATTTTTTCTTCCTAAATCTGGAAGTAGATGGATATAAAATATTTTCATTTTTAAAAGTAATGGTGGGGACTCAAGGTCAAAGTGTCAGGAAAGTCTTCTAAAAGGCAAAATCTTCTACTTTAGGCAATCTCAGTTTTTGGATTCCAAACTGGAGAAATCTTGGGGCAGATCTTTCAAAATTGTTGATCATCTGCAGTTCGAGCAGAACTCAGAGATGATAATCATGGCTTGTAAATACAAATCAGAAATTAAACACAAGTTTTTCATTTCAAAAGGTCGTTTCAAAACAGTTTTCCATATGCTAAGTAGGGTTTAAAATCAGTTTTGTATCACAAATATTTAACATAGTATTAGTTACGAGTCTCTCAATCTCACTGTTTTCTCTATTCAGTTTGGTTGGTTTTTGTTTTTTAATTTTTACAACTGATATTTCATTTTGCCTTTAGGAATAATTCTAGGATAAGAACAGACACAATAACTTACGGGTTAATTCAGTTTAATTTGTCCAAGACATAGAACTTAAAAGGATTTATTTCTTATTTACATACGTACCGGGCTTTCCAAATATTGATAATCATTTAATCTTATCTGAGTGTAACTGAGGGTGTCCAATTAGACCACTTAAGTTATGGTTTAATACAAACATTTGCAAGGTTAATGTTTGTATGTGCCTGGATATTTACTAATGTTTAAGAAATGAAAAGAACCTGTGCATATGTGCACCATGGTAAACAAATTTGAGTGCAATTGAGACTCAAATGAGCAGCCATCACTGTTCCCTAAACCCAAAACTCTTTCAGCTACTCCTTTGCAGATGCAATCAGTCCAGAAGTGTGTTGTTGGCTAATAGAGGAATTTACCCAAATGATTAAATTTGCAGGGTTGGACCCTAAGCCTGAAGCTGGATAAGTTAATTTGCTGTGCTGGTTGTACTCTCTTAACATTTTTATTCTTATGCATAATTAAAACATTCATAAAAATGACTGACACCCGGGCAGACTGATAATACCAGTTTTAAGTAAATTACCTATGGGGAGGAGAAAAGAGGCACTCATGGGCCACGGCATGTACAGCAATTATAGTGCGTGCGTGCCCTTCCCACCCCTGGGCTGCTGGTTCCTGCTTACACCATTCTCTGGCTGTGCTGGCGTAAGCGTCTGTGTGGCTCGCGGCAAGCCTGGTTGGGAGGGAGGAGGCACAGCCGTCAGCATGGGTGGCTCAAATATCTGCTCTCAGCTGGCCTAGTGGAAGTGTGCATTTTCCCTGGGCAAAGCCGAGGCAGAAGGGTCTCGCCTTGCCTTTTACCGTGTCTTAAAGAGCATTTTATGGGGCCACTTTCATACAGTGTTCTACTGTTGCTACAGTTGTGTCTACGCAATGACTCATGTGTTGTAGATCAGATTACAGAAATGTTAGCTTAAAAAAAGAGACCACTAAAAAGTGCCTGTCTTGCTTGTTTATTGTTGTTGATGTTTCCCACTTAAATGGAAAATTTCACCATTCCAATTGACAACACAGTGCCTCTACCAGCTGCAGCAGCAATTTGATGTGGCAGCATTATATGGTATGTGGACTGAGCAAGCTGCAGTAGGTGGGGCAGGAATTTCTCAAACCAGCTCTGCTTCCAGAAATCACATTGTCAATGTCTAAAGTGAATTCCACTGATGTTCATTTGTAAGAGGAGTGGGGATGGAGCCTAGCTTTTCACTCTGAAAAAAAAAAATATATATATATATGTGTGTGTGTATGTATAGGAAAATATATATGTATAAGAAGAAAAACAAGTTTTCCTCACATCTTTGGTTCACCAAAGCATAGACAGCTTTCCATGCCACTGTAAACAGTTTCAACGGAATCATTGTATGTCACATACGTTAGGATATCCTCCTTCTCAAAATTATTTTTCTATACTGGTTTCTTTGTGTCCTGTCTAACTGTTTGAGTACTGTTTGAATGAGGCAGATGATCTTTTTTGAGTATATATGTAGAGCCAGGTATCTGTTTTGGAACAATTGATACTGCCAACTTTAATTTTTTTCTTTCATAATTCCAACAGCCTGATCTGAGTCCTTCAGAGCAAGATGACAAGACTCCAGGGAGACTCCAGACTGTCTGGCCACCACCGAAAGCAAATCATGAAGAAGTAAAAGTAGGATTAAAGTACACAGAAGCAGGTAAAACAAAGAGGTGAAGCATTTGCAGAAATGAGTTTCTGACACTTTAAATGTTGTTTAAGATAGAGACAGTGATAATTGCAGTATTTTCTTATCTGGAAAAAACACACCTTACTGTTACTTGTTAAGCACCTGACATTTAAAATGCAAAATGGCTAAACGTGTTGAAATATAAATGCTTGCCTATTTAAGTTTCATAAGGAAATAAGTGCTTTTTGGTACGTTGGGTTATCCATTTGTAGTGGGATTCTGTTCACATGAGAGACAGAGTACTGAAGGAAAGGAGACCTGCCATCTGTGTTCATTGGCAAGGGCAATGACCTGCCTCAAACACTGCCTCAGAAGGATTAAGTGGAATTTAAAACCAAGCTTTTATAATGTCTTGCTGTGAGAAAGCGTTGATGGTGATAGTGTATGGTTCTTTCCATTTCCAGTGGATATCCATTTGCCTTTGTACTAGGAGAATGAATATATAGGAGCAGTGGATCTAGTCCCTTATATTGTTCAGTGTATTATTTTTCTTTCTTTCCTCAGCCCTTTCTACCTTAATTTCTGTGGGGTTTTTTGGTTGTTTGTTGTTGAAAGAAACTGTCTAATATAGGCAGAATTGGATTTATGTTGCTTCTGGTCAGTCTGGGGTGTGCGTCTGTCATTAGATAGCCAGGATGATTTTTTTGTACTGATACAGGTATTCAGCTGCTGACAGCCCTGCAGTCTTTCTGTTAAGCTTACATTCTTATAACAGGCTATGTGCTTGCTGTATTTAATTTTCCACAAATAAACATTTTTTTTCTGTTAATGACTATAATTATCTGTAGCAAAAACACATGCTGAAAGAAAGAAAGGAAACTGAATTAACAAAAGCTCCAGATTCTACTACTTGCAGAGAATTTAGGTCATGCTTTCCTGAAATTTGAATAGAAAGGACAGACTGGCTCAGAGCCCATGTAAATTGTTACTCTTTTGTCTCTGTGATATTTTGGGTAGCAGTGTCATCAACATGGTGACGATTAATTTGCTAAGTCAAGTTTTTATACAGACCAGATTCTTCAGTTCATTAGTCACTCCAGTGTCTGGCAGATAGAGGGATCTGTATGAAAACAAATCGCTGGTGATTCAGAGAGGATTCAGAGACAGAAGCGGTGCTTTTAATGGAAACAGGCAAAGACTATTTTTTAAAAGTGCAGCAGACTTAAAGGTGTTAGCAGGTTTGTAGTTCAACTTTGATAACGTTCATGGATATTCAGAAAGCAGTGATGGCAGCAGGGACTCTGACACGTGGGGCAGCTACATCAGTCTGCTTTACTGAGAACCGGGGGGAATGTTATGCACAGAAGTGTACATATATACAGTCTCCTGCAGGTGAAGGATGGTACTGTACGTGAGAGTAATGCAGATGTAATTAAAACAACAGTTTATATTCAAGATCTGTTGTGTCGTTAGTTTGTTTTGTTTGCTTGTTCATTTCATGAAAGTATCACTCCAGGATTATTCCTAATCTCAGTCTCTCCAACAGAGATTGGTGTCTGCAGAGAACATTTACTGACATTTCCCCTCACACCCCTTCCCACGTGAGGTTACTTCCCAGCTACCAGCACCTGAGGAACTTATTGTCCACAAAATAGAATTCTTAACAGTCTGTTGTGAAGCAGGTTATTGATGATCATTACGCTTAAACTGGATTTGTCCTATAACCTGAAAACCCATTTCTAACCACAGTGCCTTGTTCTGACGGTTCTGATCAAATTGAAAGTTCTTGATTTTTTAAATGAAGTTCAGAAATTGTCTATGACAAGGGATCTTTCTGATTTCAGTCTGCCTCCAGTGGTTTTCCTGAGCAGATGACTATTAGTAGCATAGAGCAAGCTGAAATTACTTGCTTATCTTAACATTCAGTCCACAATTTAGTTTAATCTATCAAAAGAATAGAAAAATATATACAACACTTTATGTAGATTTGTACTGGAACCTACAATGCAAACAATAACAGTATGTAGAATTATTAGGTAAATTCATTTGACACAGCTTTATTTTTTACTGCAATCATGTCCAAGAAGACATATGCCCCAGTATTTCTAACGAGGTACAAGAATACATACTTATTTTATGAGGTAGCATAGCTTTTTTCATTTGTCGTGAGAAAGTAGTGTTTAAATTAAGACTTCTAGAAAACTTGCAAGCTGGAACGCTGTGATCTTTCTTACAATTCTCTTCTCAGTTTTTGTTTCGCTTCTTCCATCACCATGCAATATGACAGGAAGGCAGAGATATTGAGTGAGAATTACTAGCTTTTTGATCTTTTCTCACCTCCTTGCCATGCTTTTCCTCATTATTCTTGCTGCCTAGTGAAAGCAAGAAATTCAGGCTTAGTTTGGCCTATGCAGCAGACATCCCAGTGACTCACAGCAGCTTGGAGGAACAGCAAATTCCCTACTGAGGCTCAGAGTCTGGCTTGGTGTGTGGGAAACCAACTGAACAGAAAATGGATGTAACAAGGAACACGTGTGTGGGACTGACTAGGCTTGTTAGGAACATTAGAACTGGAAAAAATTAGCACACAAATATAGCTCCTCACCACCTATTTTTCATGCCTTTGATAACATTTTGTGTAGTCATAGTATTGTTACCCTGGGCATCTAAAAATTACCAGAAAATATCTCCAAATCTTGAGTTGAAAATTTTGAATTAAAAGGATGATAGTAGAAGATTTTGGCACATCTTATATTTTCTTAACCCTTAATTCCTCTGTTTCCACAGTGCAATTTACTGCATTGTCAACTGTATCTCTGTAATTAACACAAACTGCTTCTGTGGGTCTCCAGAGAAACTGGAATTTCTTTGAAATGCGTCAATCTAAAAGTTCAGCAAACCTGTAGTATGTTATTCTATTTATATCCTGGAAGACTGAAACTGTGGTATTTTAATTTATAGTTATAGATTTATTTATTTTTTCCATGGAAATCTTTTCTGTGTTTTCAAAGACATCTCTGTGCATATTTATCTGGTCCTAAAATTATTTTCTTCAATTTTCATTAAAAGCTTCTTTTTCTTTTCCTCCTCAAAATTTGGCTTGAAAAGTAGGTCAGGATTCTTATGTCCTCCTCGCTAAAAATAACTTTTTGAGTTATTTCTTCCATTGCTTAGGCTTTAAATCTAATAAAAGTGTGAATATGACAGCTATTAAGTAAGGTGAGATCACCTAATCAGGTGGAGGAGACAAACTTATGCCTATACTGAGTGGAGTCATAGATAATAATATTGGATTGCATCGAATCCACCTACAATGGATCTCAGCTGCTCCCTCGGGGTAGATCAGAACTTGCAGCCTACCACATCTAAGAAGGGGAGTTTAGAAATGAGTTCTATTGCCTTTAAAATGAACTGTGTTTGAAGAACAGTCTCCATATTGAGGTAATATAGGAGAACTTCAGATCCTGTGATCCTTATTAAAATGTGTATTTAGCTGCTGGGATCAAACTATATAAAACTAAAAGAGTTTCACTCTTTGCTTAAGCAAAACAAGAACTGAAAGAAGTGATGAGAAATATTTGTCTTTCCTGTGAGAGAAGATTCTTAAAGAAAATCAAGTTGAAGTATTTACCCATTAGTACTCTTCTACATGGCATGCTTTCTTTTCAATTCAAACTTTTGTATTTAACATTATTTATTTATTTATTTATTTATTGTATTTAACATTTCTAACATTTAAACATTTAACATATTTAACATTTTTTAAAAAAAGAAAACACAAAAAATTGCTCTCTCTTGATCTGTCTTATTTATCATACTTCAATCTGTGTTGATGTCCCATTTCTATAACAATGTTCTGTGAGGCCATAAGCACAACTTTCATTTCAGGGTAAATATGGGAATCAGGAGGTGACTGACAAAGCTCTTATTAAACAAATGCAAATTGTTTAATTTGCAACAAGTTACAAATGAAATACAAAATAATGGCAGAGGTCCCAAGTTTAACATATGTTAAAACCTTGGGTCCTATATGCTCTGGGTTCCCTGCAAAAAAATTCACTTTATGGGCTGTTCATATGACAGAAAGAGAGGCATAACAATCTGAACAAAGAGATGAGATAAGAATGTGATTTCATATCCATGTTTAACGTAGGGTTACATTTGTCTCTACAACAGAAATAATCCTTGCTGGTTAGTATCCTGAAGGAAGCTGTTGTAACAGTTACTGCTAACATTAGTTTCATCTTAAAACAAAACACACAGAAGTTTATTTGGTAGTTTCAACTTATTTGGTTTCAGTATTGCTACTTGGTTTTTAGTTCTGTGACTATGACAGCGTGCCAGGAATTATGTGTTAATTTGAGAAGGTATTATTATGATTTTATGGTCACTGATCAATTTGACGCTACCTCAGACTGTAGGTGCACTGCATACACGTTTTGCAGATTTCCTTACTACATTTTACTGCATTTATTGTGCAGTGTGTCAGGCATGTGTCAGTGCTTCATGTCTGACAAACACACTTGCTTGTTATTGAGAAGCTGGGGGTTATTACAGACCAGATTGATGCCGTCCTATTGCATTCCACTACAATAACAATGACATTTTCTCCCCATACTTATGCCAGCTAAGCCTATTATTTTAAGGATTTGGAAGGTACAGGAAATCTCCTTGGAAATCTACACATTCTCAGACCAATAGGTTGTGTATGTGCTGATTAGCAGCCCTTTTTTTAAGCTGTCTGTTGAGGTTTACTATGAAAATATTAAAAAAAAAAACAAAAACAAACAAAAACCCTATGCCTCATACCTCATTTATTTATTTACTTGTTTATTTAATAGTGATATAGAGATGTTTCTCTACCTGCGAGGCACTTATCAAACTGAAGGCCTATTGAGCACTGTGGTACAGGAGCACTCCAGGCAGTGAAGGGGAATACTACTTACCTCTTCTTGCCTACTGGAGGGTAGGCAGGTCTCATGAGAAGGGAACTTTTATTTCTCTGCTTCAGCTGACACTGTCATTCCTTCTGTGACTTTTGAGATAGGAATAAAAGGACAGACATCTAATAATGTGGAAGGTGTTTTTGTGAATTGACTTGAGGAAAAATGTGTGTGGCTTTTCCAAAGTTTAGTTTACCTTTCTTTGAAACTGACATAAGAATCCTGACCTACTTTTCAAGCCAAATGCAGTTTCCTCTGTCTTTATAGGTTAACATAAAAAGAGCAAATCATGAATGAATATTGACTTCCTATTCTAAAGACTGCAAATAATAACACAATATAAAAACTTCAGGCTGTCTGATAAAACGGTCATGCCTTTCTATATACAAGGCATTATACTATTGCAGTTCAAAGGGAGAAAAGGTGTGCCTCACTTTTTAATGAAAATCCTTGCTTTATCCCCATGTTTGTCAAAATATAGGATTTTAGAAGACCTTTTTTTTTTCTTCTGAGTGGTGATGCATCTGTTGCATCAGATGCCTAAAAGGGTCTTGTTTTACTGTATACAGAGCCATACCTGATTACATACACCTGTGTAGCTGAAGATACCAGTTTGCTTAAGAATTTCTATACAGAACATCTTTCGTCCACTGCGTTTTCCTATCAAAGAGATTAATTTACTACCTGAATATAATGAAGGCAAGTTCTGTGAATTCTTTTATTTCCTTTTCTGTAGTTTGTATTTTGAAATGCAGGCACCACCATGTGTCCTACCAATATAACGTTGCGAAGGCCCTGAGCGATCACAGGATTTTAGGAGATGGCAGTGTTACTTAACTGAAACTCAATGAAATAGCTGTTCCATGCAGCACAAGAATTACTTTGTATTTTATTTCTTTGGTTCTGTTTTGAAATATACCAGGCCCTTTGTATACAACAAATGCCTCAAAGTTTTATTGAATTCACTTCCTTGTATCACATCTCATTCTCCAGTCTCATTGTTCAAAAGATCTGTAGTTCCATTTGCCTCAGCATAAACAACAATTTAAATAATAGTCCAGATGAAACTCTGAATCCGAACACCCTGAAGCTTTCTGAATATACAAACCCAGATTTAGAATTGCTCGGGGGTTTTCTTTTTACATAAGTCTGGTATCATCCTTGCCAAGTTTGCCTTTTCTACTAATCACAGACAAATATTCCTATCTGTAAAAGAACAAAGCAAACCACCACCCCTATTCATGTACATTCCATAATTTTGTACATACCTATATTTTATTGCTCTAAATTGCTCTAAACTCATAGGTCGCTAAAAGTATATCTGGAAAGCAGTGTGCTTCTGTGTATGGATGTGCTATGTGCCTACAGCCACAACCCACCCACATTTGAATAAACGTACAGTCTCAATGTAAGCTTGCTATACGTTGTGTATAGTGATTGAGAAGGTGTTATGGATCTACAATCTAGAATAAGTGTTTTATATTTTAATTTTGATCTGAATGAAGTGGATAGAGAGAGTTTGTAACTCATCAAAGAAATTCCTTAATAATTTTGTTCCTTGTATTTGCTAGTATGGTGTTCTTCGTTTGCCTTATTGCACTGTGAATATGAGCCTGAAATAGATTGTTTTTTTCTATATATGCATTAAGCAATTTATTGAGAAAGAAATCTTTTTGATTGTCCCCAGCCACACTATATCTAAGGTTGTCTTCTTGGGAGGTTAGAAATCACAAGTAAAACTTAACTTCTGCTGTCAAGTAAGTGCAGTGTTGCTGTAACCTCACCTCTGAGAGGAGAGGAATGATCAAGTAGATGGTTACTCAGGTGACTATTTCAGAGTGCCTTATATTGTTTTGCAGTCAGAAAGAAGATATTTTCTTTGTTTACATAACAGAATGAATGTTTTACTTTCTTTTGGGAGGCCAGCTTTTCTGTGAGTATCAGTCTGCCATGCTCAGGGAACTGAGTAACTATTGTAAAGTTACTTTGTTTTCTATAGTATAAATTAACAGTTAAGTCTTTAGGAGCAGGACAGATGTTACCTTAATATTCACAGCGTGTAGATACTTAACTAATGGCTTGTTTGAGACTGTTCATTCTCCACATGTTCTTCTCCATCCCCCTTCTTCATATCTTCCATATTTACCACCTACCAGAATCTTTAGGGCACTGAAACTCATTGTTTTAAATACATTTAAAATAAATAAATAAACAAGAGCTGCAGTCTGGAGATGCAGTCTGGCACCTGGTGGTTAGAGCAGAAAGCTGCATGGGAAAGCAATGGAGGAGGAAATGAGAACTTCATTAAAAGAATTTGAAAGTGATGGAACCAAGGGTTAGCAAAGAGGGAGAGAAGAATAGGAAACCCCTACTCTTCTGAAACTTAAAAGAATCAGCTCAAATAAAACATAATTGACTCTTCAAGGCAGATAGACTGCACTTCACTTTTCCAGCTTTTGTTCTCTAATTACTTCTGGACTGTCTGTTAACATTGTTGTGCATATTTACATTTACGGTGTTTAATAAATGACATGTTTTTACAAAAAAAAAAAAAAAAAAAAAAGAGTCCTTTACCTTTAAGCCTTCTACTCTCTACTTGAAGTTTTGAGATCATGAGAGAGAAGGTTCCTAAATTGCTTAAAGTTCTGAGGAATAACGTGGCAGTTTAAAAGGTCAGTTATGGAGGATTTTCCATGAAAGGTTTTCATGTAAGATTTTACTTTAGCTAAGAGAAAGTGGGTAAGTTGCCTTATTATCAAAGAAGAAAAGATGATTTTGGAATATTCTCCATCTAAGCTTGTTAGAAACTTTTCAGGGATCTTAAGGAAAACCAGAAGACATTTTTTCTTTCAGGAAGGCAGCTTAGTGTGTTTCCCTGAGTCAGGTTCCCAAGATCTCTTCCTCCCTGCAAAAAAAAAGGTCTTCTAAAAACAAACAATAACAACAAAAAACAGATTGCCCAGAAAGGTGGTGGATGCCCCATCCCTGGAGACACCCAAGGTCAGGCTGGACAGGGCTCTGAGCAACCTGATCTAGTTGTAGGTGTCCTTATTCCTCGCAGGGGAGTTGGACTAGATGATCTTTAAGGGTCAAACTCAAACATGACTATGATTCTATGATTATCAATGTAGTTTTGAACACAAATATAATAACATTTTAGTGAGTATACTTGCCTTATGCAACAGATTTGAAAAGGGAAAATTGCCATTCAAATCAGCCAAGAACATTGTGATGCAGTGCATCTATTATTCCCAAAATTGCAGGTTATATATTTGGTTCCCTATATTTACCAGTGAATGCTTGTACCTTATCTTTTAGAAATGCTAATGCACAGTACATTTTACTCTCTGTTATGACAAAGATTTAAATGAATATGTATTGCATGTATTTATAAATATTATTGCTGCTATGTATACAAATAATTTCTTTGATTACACATCTGAACACATTTTAAGCATTTGCTTGAATTACATAGGCTGTCCAAAACACATAGTACTTATTTCGTGTTTGATTTTCTGTGCATTAGGGAAAAACGTGTGTCTTACAGTGTGCATTTTCTTTGCAAAATAGGGAAACATAGGTTATATTTGGCTTGTTTTTAATAATATACGTGTTTTATTTCTACAGTCCAGTGGCACATGCCATATGTTGGCTATGGAAATTACTTTTGTTTATACTGGCTAAAGTATACTTACGACGATGAATAAAAAATAGGGACATTGCTGGACTCTCTGCTAGGATAAATACTTAAAGACTGTAAAAATATACATTTCCTGCATGAAACTTGAATACTATCTCACTTATGCTTTTGTCTCTAGCTCACCTAAAGCTTTACAAGGAGGGACCATCAGGTGGGTGGAACAGCATAATGTTGTCTGTCTCTGTCTAGTCTTTGGACTCTGTTGTTATTGTAAAGGCGATATGTTTCTTTCCTTGAAACAACAAGAATCATAAAGGCAGAGTCTGCAGTACCTACCAGTGTTTAAGACTAAAAATTGAATGAAGGCAACATAGTTCTGTAGTACAGATGAAGGTCTATTTTCAGAACACTAGGTTAAGGGACTGTGATTTCAGTTACAACTGTCTTGCTACCCTGCTACAGTGAGTGGTACTTACGTTGGCTTCTCTGACTTTCAGATCCATCCCACAATGCTGTCAGATTTTACAAAGTTCAGATTTGAAGACTGATCAGTATACCACAGTAGAGAACGGATGTTACTTTTTTTTTGTTATTATTTTTTCCTTCCCCATTTCAGTTGTCTGTGAGCAAATTCCAGGTAAACATAACCAATTTTAGTGAGAATCTAGCATACCTAATACCTGGACTTCTAATCTGTCGGTGCGCATTCTAACTATCCTTGAAGTAAAGACTGCAGGTGACAATTGGGCTGGAAAAGTTCTTTCTGAAGTTGTGGGCTCTACTCTTCCATTGTGAAATATATCTTACATAATAATGAGGTAATAATATAACTTATGCAAAAAGAAAAGGTGAGACGATTTAATAAATGTTGAGAAATATTGTAGCAGCATACTTATACTGATTTAATTAAATATTGTAAGCGGAAATGAGAGCTAAATTTTCCATATGGAAATTAAATTTAGCCTGCTCAGGTTGGAAAAGACCTTCGAGATCATCAAGTATGTATAAACCAATTCACTCTGATTTATTTTCCAGGACATAGAATTCTTATTGTATTTTGGAGCACAAGTTGTCTCTAGCATGCAGATGTGCCTGAGGTTGTTCCTCCCCAGATGCAGAGCTTTGCATCTCCCTTAGCTGAACTGTGTGAGGTTCCTGTCAGCCTATTTCTTCAGCCTGTCCAGGCCCCTCAGTGTATCTTGACAACTACTGCCAGTTTTGTGCCACATGCAGACTTGCTGAGGGTGCAATTCTGCAGCTCTACACTCTGCATCTATTCATATGTGAACTGGAAAAGTGACCAGTGAGATGGGAAAGCTTGCAGCTGATATGAAATTGGTTAGAGTAGAAAAGAATTAGAATGGAGAATTCAAAAGGCAAGAAACCCAACATTTTGAGGCTGAGAGACATTAGCAAAAGAAATCCAAAATGAAGCACTTTACACTGTGCATATGAGGACGAAAGAAATCCTAAGAAAAAAAAAAAGTGCTAAATTCACATATATAATGAATTCTGATCTGATCATTATTCATTAAAAAGAAGACTTTGAGGTTGGAATAGAACTTGAGAAACGTAATTTCAGTTCTCATTAGTGATCAAAAATTAGCTGATAAATTATAATGGTAGCAGTTGTAAGAATAGAAGACAAAAATGTAGATCATCTTAATGCTGTTGTATAAATGTCCACATTTTGTATTTAACAAGAAGTGGTATATTCAGAACTGTAAAAGGTTCAGAGAAGAACAGTAAGTTTGATCAAAAATATGGAACATGCTCTTAATGAAGAAAACTTATGTTGATTTGTACACTGTCCTAGTTTCAACTGGAAAAGAATCTGTCAAGGTTGATATGATGGAGATCTCTAAAATCATAAGAAATAGGAATGATTCTTTGGCATTTTTCTTCCAGTGGACCCACTGAAGACTTTAAGTGAAACTATCAGGTGCAGATTCAAAGTAAACAAAAGGGTCTTTACGTAATTTGAAATTAATTCTTTGCTGCAGGATGTTTTCTGCTTACTTGAATTCTAAAATCGGTAATGTACACTCGTGAGAAAAATCCACTCACAACATCTGTGGTTTAGAAAGTTTTGAATTGCAAACCAAGGTCCTGGAAGTGTGTGCGAGAAAAGTACAGCTACCTTTTTGCCTGTACTTAGCTTTTCACATCACCTGCATTTTTGCTGCCATCAGAAACAGGACAAGAGGCTAAATAGACTTTTAGCACAGATGAATGCAGATACAATTTTTTTCATTATGAAGGTGAATGATTTTTGTTTCAGGATTATAATCAAAATGGAATCTACGTATGACTAGTCCTCTTATTACTTCAATGAAGAATTTCCTCATGTGAGCTAAAATATGTAGTGTGTTTGACATATTTGTGTCTTTCTTTTAGTAGGACTCAGCTAAACATCTCTGTTTGGCTGTAGAAAGTTAGACCTTTGTGCTTCAAAGCTTCTGTGACCTGAGGTGTTTTCACTGTCTGGTTTCTGGTTTGAGTTTTGATACCATACTGTTTCCAAGAGACGTGAGAGCTGACTCCACAATCTAATTGTCATTTGCTTTACAGCTAGTGCTGGCATCCTGGGAACCCTCCTCCACTTAATGCAGGCTTCTTCACAATCTGCACTTGGCGCTTCTCAGCTTACCTCCCCTGGGACTTGCAAACATAGAAGAAAAAAATCTGGGGTCCCTTCCAACTCAAGCCATTCTATGATTACATAGATTAGAAATACGTGATATGAGTAATCTCAGACAAAATAAGATGGTTTTACTTAACACACTTGAATCTGTTTCTCATTAGAACTCCAGCTCTAGCATTCTGCTGCTTTAATTTTCTACAATAACCTTATCTCCCCAGACTAGACATCGTCATTTTCTAATGCAGCTATATTTTCCCTACTATGACTTAGTGAAGCTATTCTTTAAAATCTACTTGATTGCACAAATCTTGGGTACCTTTACTTGGAGATAATAATTTCCAAATGAAAGTGATCTGAATAGCTTTCTGAACTTGGAAAAGTGATTTGACCTAGGCCAGAGGCATCTCTTTCTTTCCTGTTTCTGTGTTCAGAGAGTACCTTCATGATCTAACATTGGTGTTGCCTACTAGATATGAAAAGTATATATATGACAAACCCTAGATGCAAAATGTATAGATGTAAAGGATGAAAGTGTAGAAAAATAATAGTGATTGGAGAGAAAGACTACATTTTATCATTATTATAATTCTCATGATAATGAAATCCAAGAAAATTTTTTTATCTATTTGATAAATCCAATAAATCCATATGGTTATCAAGACTGCTTCATATACCTTACATCTTAGCTACTTCCATTGCAGAACATTGAAGTAAAATGGACAGTTAAGTTTGACTTAACTGTAAGGGGATTTCTGTTTTTCTACAGTTAATAACTGGTTTATTTTTCCAGTAACGTGCGTACAGAGTGGAAGCTTCACACTGCCATGTTTTCTTTATTAACTGAGTTTAAATCGCTGTTAAAATAATCTTTAGCTTTTGTTGCAACTTCTGTCCAGCTTCCTGGGTACTTTGCCAACATTGACGTTACTTTAAAAAAAATATCTAATTGAAACATTTTTTCAGTATCATGGCATTTAAAATACTTTGGTAACTCCTGGAAGAGGTAATAAATATCTGTATTTATATGTCATGTGTACATCTACTTTATCTCAGTATCTTATTAAAAGAATCACCTGGTTTTGTGATGGTTTGCTGCAGTGGATTATAATTACAGAAGGAACCACCAAGTTATATAATTAAAGAGTATGCCAAATTGTGAGGGGAAGAAAACAGCCCAAATTTGTTATATTTCTTCCTGGGTTGATGTCCTCTCAAAACAGAGGGAAAGTGTACTAGAAGTAGCAAGTGAAGAATTAGAGCTGGTTGGAATTGAATTTTTGCAGTGAGATTATTTACTTCTTTGCTTGTTTGTCTTATGTGAATGACTAACATTTTTCATTGTTTCCTCAGTAATTACATCCTAATTGCTTGTGGTCATTTTTCAGGGGAAGAGCACTTCCCATCTGATTTGTATCTGATTTGTTTGTTTAAAAAGCCCTTCAGAGAACTGTCAGAATTGTGGATAGCAAACTTATTTATGCTTTACAGCCACTTTCTTTCCTGGCAGGCTGTTTGGAGACCAGGCAAGTACAACAGGATGTTTATACCATCAGTCTTCTGTTATCCAGCATAGTGAAAGACTTTAAAACCTCAGAAAGCATAAGAATTCTGGCATTATCGAAACCAGGGGATGTGCTGAAATGGGATACATTAAAGAGCCATGTTATGATGCCAGAAGAGCTTAGATCTATAGTTGAAGGTGTGTACAGAAGATAGAGTTAGGATCTATTTCAGTGGTGCCCAGTATAGGACAGGAGGTTTTGTCTGAACATGAGAAAATATTTTTTGGTTGCGTGGTTGGCAGAGCACTGTCACAAGCTGCCCAGAGAGGGTGTGAAATCTTAATGCTTGGAGATCTTCAAAAGTCATCTGGACATGGTCCTGGCTCTGCATGATCTTGCTTGAGCAGGGATCAGACCAGATGATTTCCAGAGGTCCCTTCCAACATTAACCATTCTGCAATTCTGTCTTTCTGTAATGATTAGCTTTATTTTCAGGTCAGTATTGTAGCGCCATGTAGTGGGAGGTCTTACAGTTCATTTGCAGCGTTGTATCTCAGCTGGCTCTGAGAACAATCCGTGTATGTTCATGAATGTTAACTAATAAGACTGGATGAGTTACAGTGGTTGTGCTAGAATCACCCTGGCTACATGCAGAGCCAGATCAGGTTTCTGAAACTCTGACATAGTTTGTCTATAACCTAAACAAACCTCTCATTGATCATGTGAGGATTATGGCATTTGTGGATTGTCTAGATTAATCTAGTGTGTGAGTTAAATGGAAGTTAAGGACTTGGTACTAGAAAGAGTGTATCCTGTATTTTTTTTCATCATACAATTCTCTCTATTAATATATCATTATTTATTTTGCTGTTGTGGTTTTGCCATTCTAAGCAGCATCACAACATCATTAAACAATTAAACTTCTCTTGCCAGTATGTTCAGAAACTGATTTTTGGGACTGTATAGGTGCAGTCATTCTTTCTAGTAAATTCTTCAGTGTCTTAACGATTCAGATTGCCATCCCTGCATGCAAGATATTCTCTGTACCAAATTTTGGTGACTTCACAAAGAAAACAAACATGAAAGGAATGGATATGACTTAGTCTGTGTTATAAAATTTTATCATTGTGTTGTGATTTCTTATTCATATCTGGCACATAAAAAAAGTAAGTGTTTGCTTGAGAAGAAGGAAAATGTTATGTCGTTGGGGGCTGGCTTCTATTCAGTAGATACTTCTTTTTAACTAGGGGAAACTGTAATGGTAGAGAGAAACAAAATAAACTTATACCATAGAATGTCAGTTTATTGCTTGGTAGACAATGTTTTTAGTTTGTTACAGTATATCAATATATGATACAATTGTTTTTACATAGTAACAGTGCTTTAAGTTAATAATTAGGTTTATTAATGCTTTTTATCTGGTAATTGCTAAGTATACTTTTATTTGGAATAAGTAAGCTGTAAAAGAATCTCTACTTTCTATTTTTACACTATAACAAAATCTAAACAAAGCAATCTCTAGAATTTGTTTTGGAACTTTCATCTAGGAGAGGTAATGAAAAACACATGCCTTTGGGACTTCGAGACTTAAATAGCTTAAGATGATGGTATCTTGCAAAATGTCTATCACATACAACTCCTTTTTTAAACATTCTTCAGCTGTTTTTGTACCACATTAGGATTAATCTGCTGGGGTTCTTCCATCATTTTGTGGCTGCACAAATATTTGTGTCAACTTAAGAGAAGAGGTAATCGGGATCTGGGAATGGGTGAACATGGTGAAAAATCTGCTTTAGGTGCCAGAATGGGTCTATGCCAGCACATGTTCATACCCAAATCCTAAAGAATGTTGAGCATTGGGCAATCCCAGAGAGAAAGTAGATCTTTTGTTAAGATAAATCTGTAGATCTGCATAGCTCTGTTAGAAACTAAGAACCAATTGTTAGAAGAATTTTCAAAGCCTGTTATTTGCTTTGGCTGTCATGTGGCCTTTAAGAGCTAAACTTCAAGTCACAATGTTCCCTAGGTTCATGCCCTGCAAGCTGAGTGCTTAAGTAGCTGAGGTACCAGAAGGGTCACAGCTTGCTCAGGGAACCTGAGGCAGATGCTTTTTTAAATCCAGTTTAGGCAAATGGATAAATGGAGCTGATGTCCAAAGCGTGCAGCAACAGGTCAGAAGAATTAATAGAGGAAAATCTACAAGCCCGTGGATTCATGTGATTATGATTCAGTCTGCAGTCAGGAAGTATTTCTGTGCTGGAAAGCACAAAGTAGAGCCTTGTTAGAGAGGATGGAGGAGTTTATGTGGATAGTACTACTGGTCGGAATCACTTGTGTTTCTTATTTTGTGTCTTGTAAAGTACCAATCAATTTTCCTTTTGATTTTGTTTATAAATTCAGCTGCTCATATATAACCTCACCTGCCTCTCAAAATATTTGGGGGAAAAAAAAATGGCTTTACATTAAAAGATTGTGCATTATACAGATTTCAGATAGATATACACAACTGTTATCTATCTTTTCTTTTTTGTCCATGTGTTCTGAAGAGAAAAAGAGAAATGCAAAAAAAAAAAAAAAAAAAAAATCACTAATCTTCGGTTGATACTTTGATGATATAATACTTTTTTATTGGTTCTTCTATTCCAGGCACCACACAAATCCCTTCAGTTTTTGAGAGCATTGTCAGTAAATTTTAAACTCCTTGGACTATTTTCAATCCTTTAATTTAGGTTTTGATTCCTTTTTTTAGTTCAGGATGCAGAAGCCAGCCAGGGAACTAGAAATATACCATCAGATGAATTTTGATTTGGAAGCCGATAGAAGTGGAGCTTTAATGATCTAAGAATGAACTCCAGTTGCTTGTTAAGAAGAACCATAGCATCTGGGTCAATGTCTCAAAGAAGACAGGCTTCTCTTAGATCATTTTACAACTGTAATGAAAATTCTGTTTTCTTCCTCTGGTCAGATATAGCCACAATATAGTTTGAGGGAAACAACAGCATGAGATGTGAGTTCTAGTCATCCATTTGGTAATTCTACACTTTTACAGCCATCGCTGAAATGGTATAGTCAATTCTCAGCATCCTCCAATTTGCCCATCATCAGTGCTCAGTATCATCCAGTTTTTCACTGCTGACTTAAATTTCTCTGGCTTTGAATTTCATTCTTTGGATTGTGATAAATCTTTGCCATATCAGAGTTGCTCACTATATGGTATAGTTTTTCTGGCAAGGTACCCATCACTGTAATCAATCTTCATTTTGCAGAATTCTATGTATCTTTTGCTGCTGGGTACATTTTCAGGTCTTTATTCATGTGTGTGACTAGTCCTCTATCCGATTCATGTGTGTTTAGTGACTGTATATTTTCAGCTCTGTTTAAAATACTGTATTTAATAGATGCTTTTATAGAATGTGAATGTATGCATGTATATGTAATAATATCCTACCAGCTCTGCTGTTATTAGCAGAGATAAACCTTTTGTTTCCTCTTGTTATTCCAGTCTGACATACCTCTACACAATCATTCCCTCTCAGCATGGAATACTTCCTTTCATTATCCTCTGTTTTCTGTAAAACCACTGAAAATCTGGTCATGTGATCCTAGAAAAAAAAAAAAAAAACACGTTAATTACTGTGTTGACATTTTCTTTTCCCTCACCATTTGCAGATCTATTATTTGAGAACCTGCATCTGCGTTCTGGACTTCATGGTGTATTATGAAATATGGTGTGTTGAACATGTGTTCGTTTCTGACTCTAATGGAATGTACTTTTTATTTCTACAGAGTACCAAGCTGCCATTTTGCATTTAAAGAGGGAACACAAAGAAGAAATTGAAACATTAAAGGTATACTTTTGTAATATTTTTTTCTCTTTACCTGTCTGTGCATTTTATGGATTTAAATAGTGCAACATATTCTTTACATCAAATGTTAAAATATTCTTTCTTTCTAAAGGTTGTTTTTGGTTTGACTGTAAACTCAGAATTAATTTAATTATAATCTATGCACATACTAACTGTTTTCTTATTTCCCCTTCATAACTTTGCTTATTTTTGTTCTCACATGACACAGAGGACAAATTCTTCCTTCTGTCTCAACAGTGCTTTTACCTTTGCGTAATATTTTAAAGCACTGTCATTTACCTGCTCAGCCTTTCTCTGCAAAACATACTTCCATAAAAGCAGTTTTATACAGTGTAATATTGAAAGTAGTTTTAGCCTGAAAAATAAGCACAGTAATTGCATTTGTGTGACTGCCTGGAATTTTGTATTGTGCCCTCTTTATTAACGCCTATTTTCATAAACATAGACTTGACCAACTATCTAATTGCCGATGCTTAATATCAGAATGCTTAACATTAGAACTCACTTTCTCTTGACATGATTAACTCTGCTAAGTGAGGTTAAGAATTACAACAAGGTGTTTTTATCATAAAAGCAGGAACTTAAATACCAGTGTAACACAAAATGAATTTGTTGAGCAGTCTGTCCTACTTTAAAGAAATAATAATGGCATTTTCCTTCTCTCACCAATTATTAAATATTTTAAAGCATAATTGCGTCAGTTCTAATAGAGCTCTCTGTATTACAGAGTATTGATATCTGCTGGCACAAAAGCTAGGATGTAATAGTACAAAACCTTTGAAATGGAGAAGTGTTAGTTCCTTGAATAGGTGGGGTGGAATGGTGGTAGCAGCTGGTGTTGTAGAAAGGACTGCTCTGCAATAAGCTCTCTGTTCTGCTAGAGTGAAGTGCATGCTTTCCTAATAAGCATCTGTTAAAATTCAGCACAGGGAAGTGCACGCTTGCACTGGAACTAAGAAAAGCAATATTGTACAATAAACATTTGAAATATTCTCTTACAAAGAATAGTGTCGCTCTCGCACAAGAACAGTGCATAGATGGAAATGGGATTTACTGTTTTTTCTGAGAGATTGTTTCAGAGAATACACAGGCTTTGTGAGAGAAAAATGTGTTTGTACATCTCCAGCAATCCTGGAAACAGTAGAGACAGAGCAGACAAGTACTGGTAACAGGAAAACTGAAGCTTGATGTGACCCTACTTGCTGTAGAGTTATCTCCTTCGAGTTTTCACAAAATTCAGATATTTTAGTCATAATGTGATCTTCCCAATTCCACCCTTCATTAAAATAATGTTGGTATTGCACATTTTGTTTTCCATAAGAGCACATCTAAAGAAACTGGAAGAGAAGTAGATTCATTTGACTGCTTCTCACAGCTTTGAAAATATACTCTTTTAGTATTAAAAGAAAAACAAACAAACAAACAAAAAAAACCAAACCTGGATTATTTGTGTTTTCCTGAAGGCATTGTTACGTCTTAATGTTTAGTTGTGTTCCTGTGTTATCTTGCTTAGTAGTAAGGAAGCTGTGAGTTGATCATTTTCCAACAAGTGGAATTGTGAAGTAGCTTCCAGCAATGAGTACACCATAAAATGTTACTGTTTTATACATGTGCATAAATATAACTTGAAATGAGCTGAAATGGAAATATTTGCTGTTCATGAGGTAGAGGGATAATGCAGTTATAGTGTCAATTTCTGACAGATTGTTTATTGTTTACTTATATTGTGTATGTTTGTTTGGTGGTTACTTTGATATTTGTCACTGTTTTATCTCAGACCAGTTAATTCCAACAGAAAAGGCTACAGGGTCATTTTGTAGAGCTTTTGGGTAATGGCAATGTTGTACTAAATTGGATCACAAAAATAATACCTTTTTTTTTTTTTGTGCAAAATGTCATTAAAACAAGACTTTCAGAATCTCATTTGGGATTTTTTTTTTTTTGTTAAATTAGAAGTCATTAGAGACCTTTCACAAAGTTCTGTTTGTCAGACTAATGATTCGTAAGAAAAAAGGTGAATTTTCATTTTATAATAAGAAATACACACTTTATGAATAATACTGGTTTTGACCTGTTTTTTTTATTGGTGAGTCTGAATGTCTTCATTGTCTCTTCCTCTTTGCTTCTCCTACCACTGCCTCTGTACTTAGCAGAGTGCTGCTTTGATTTTTGGACCTCAGCCCAGCCTGGTGTAAGGCACCAGGTTCATAAAAGATGCATAGTGACTAAACTGCTGAGAAATGATGCCTTAGTATGCCATTTCCAGCAGTTAAGGGTTTCCTGAAACAAAGTCTGCACTCAAGACATACAGTGCTGATGAATAAATGATAATATTACATGGTTCCAGGACTTCTGGATTCAGTGCCATCTGAACAGCTCTTTCTCTGCATGTCTACGGCAATGAGTTCCTCATACTAGAATGTGACCCTCTGTAGATGCATCCCTTTTGTATGTACAAGCATTTACAACTGTTTACTTCCAGGAACATATAGGATACCATCTGAAAAATTTTATATAGTACCAATATAATAACCTAAAAACATGCTTAGAATGAAAATACTGAAATTCTATACTCTTAATATGTCTTTTGTCCAAGAAAAGTCAACACTAAATTACTCATTACATGAAAAGAAGGTCGACTCTTAGTACATTGAGTCATTTTTTACAGTGAATGAAATATGAGAGTCAAATGCTGCTTACATGGTCATGTTGCATGAACACGTAAAGGGCATGTAATATGATCTTTTATTTTTCCATTTTGTTTTGTATGTTATATTTTTTCCTTGACTATGTGAAGGAAATTCACAGTGGTTTTTACTCTTTAAGAATTGTTCTGTAAACTTTCTGTGAAACAGCCTGGAGTGAATCCAGAGCTTTGTCCATACAGCCACTGTGAAAGGGTTGTTGTTTTTCTAGGTGGCTGAACTTGCAGGAAGTGTAGCAGTCCCAGGGGATGTAAAACACTCACAGGAAAGGAAGGGGAATGACATACACTCTGTATTTTATAACGCTACCTTTATGTTCTCACAGTAACAAGAGGCTTTTATTCTTTTTTTTTTTTATGACACTTGAAATTAATTCTAGTCATATAACATTCACAGTAATTAACATCAAAATATCGAATCTTTATCATATACAATGAATAGCAGTCAGAATAGTTCATATCTCTTGATAAGTTCATTAATGTCTATAATTCAATTGAAACATCCTCATAAAGGTGAGGCATATAAAGGTTTATATAGTAGAAATAAATACTTAGTTTTTACCCATTTAATTTTAACTACGTTTACTAGTTTGTCTCCTCAAAGAATTTCGGAATTTTCTCACCTATTCTTTACTAAAACGAAAGGATGCATTTTTAAGGCATTTTTAAGGCTTTGAACCATTTCGCCTGTGCTGCTGGAGTGTATTTCCCTATAATGCCGCCAGGTGGCAGCAGAGCCTTTCTGCTGCAGGCCCCGCAGAAGTAAATTCCAAGTTTCTCAGTACGCGATAGTAGTCATCGTCATCACCACAGTATTTTGTCCTGTAGAACCATGTGCGCAGTATCTAAAAACCAAGGAGATGAAAATTACTTAACATTAAATCAAGATACTGTAAAGGGACTGCTGAATTCCAAATGAAGGAAACAATGTGTAGGTAATATTTTAATTATATTAGTTAACAGCATAGGAAAGTACCATTTATAAAACATGTTGAAAAAAGTTAATACTTTTCTCCTTCTTCCTTTTAGCACACAGGTACCAAAAATCCTCTTTGGTTACACACAAGTTTAATATTACTTTTGGATGATAGAATCAAAGTCTTTATGCTCTTCTTTAATTCTGTACTTTATGCATGGATCTTCTATGTCATACAGTTTATTGCATTTCCACCAACTCACTACATCTTTTGCCACTTACCATACACAGAACACCAGAATCTTTAGTTTTAAGTCACAGCTTTTTGTGAAAATATTATTATATAACAATATAATTATTATTAAATAAGAAAATATAAGTTATGCATATTACATGACTATATTTCATACAGGAAAGTATATGTACACATAAATAACAATCTGTGTTAGATAAATAAGAAAATCATAGATAATGCATAAATTATATAATATATATAACATAGTAATACATAATAATACAATAATACATGATAGATTATTATCTATATCTATATATAGATATATCTAAATATATTATATATTATATATATATAATAATAAAATAATTTTTAAAAATACTCCTTCTAGAAAGAAATACCTGCAGATGCAACCAAGACAGCTAGAATGGCATTACTGACACCTAAAACATAGTTAGCAGCAAAGCAGTGGTGGGTAAGTGCCCATGACATCATGAAAGAGTGGTCTGGCCTCATTTGTAGAGGGTAGCATGGGGCTTTCATAGTAATTTTTGTGGTCTCCCTAGTAATTTTTGCGTTTTTGCAAAGGGTTCAAGAGCTATAACGTAGAATTGAGTAGGAAGTTTCCTTTTCACAGAACTTGCTTAACTTTGAAATTAATTTCATATCATAAGCTGAGATTAAAGACCAGGACCTAAAAGTCTCGCAGAGAAAGGAACACAGAAAGGAAAGTCATAACACCAGTCAAAATTGTCTGATAATTTCAAAATGATTAATTTTTATTTTGTTCTGAGATCACAAAGGCATAGAAACATTTCCTTAGTTACTGAATGAAGAAATAAAGCTTTGCCTATGTGATGACATCTTCATTCTTTTCACAAATCTATTTCTACATCTGTTATGCTACACGGTTCCTTTCCTGGCCCTTTGTTTTTTCACTTTCGGATTTGTTTTCCCTCACGGTCAGTGTGCCTCCCTTTGTGAGTGCTTCCACTGCTCTTTAACTGTAATGAGGATGTAACAAAAGATCTCCCTGATACCGTTTGGAATTTGTACTTTAATTCTGGAATGCGGTGATAAATAATATTGAAAGTTGCTGTGTGACAGAATGCTTATCAAAGGAAAAAAAAAAAAAAAACCTCTTGTGAAAGTGGGTAATTTCACTTTTGACATTTAAAATGCTTTTTATTTACATAGACAAGTAGAATTCCAGCCTCAGAAGCAACAGCAGAAGTTGGATTTTTTAACACTTGATCAAAACATTTTAACATACTTGATTTTTTTTTCCCCTAAATCTACTCTTTTTTGAAAGAGTCTATACCAATGAAGTTGAAAAGTTTCTGATGCTCATAGGTAGGGATCTCAAATTTTTACCATTGCTCCTCTGCCCATTGTTACATGTGCTTACATGAATCCTTTCTTAGGGATAGGGACTCCACAATTTGTCAGAAGTCACCGTGTTTTGAAATCTACATTTAATCTATTGGGGTCAGTGATGAATAGTGTTGAAAGCTCTGATACGCTGGAGTACTTAACAAAACAATCTTGAAGGACTGGACAATATGCCGACTTTTCTTAATGCTTCAGGATGCAAAGATTAATGTTTTTAACCTTTATAAGATTAAATGCATGTGTAATGTAGCTAGTTGCTTTGTGCATTCTTTGCTGGATTTTCGTGTCCCAACATGTACAAATAAAATCTCTATATGGTGTATGCTTCTGTCTGGTGACACTGAGTTGCAGTCTAAAAGAGCAGCCAAGGTCAGCCAGGGTTTATTAGTCAGTCTTTCCTAATGAGTTCTTTCAGGCTTTTCAGCATTTCCATGTGTTGTTACTGATGAAGGTCTCCCAGCTTGTGGTTAATCATTGATACTACTCTTGCTTAACTTGAAACATTTCAGTCTTTTGTGCTCAGCTGTGAAATGAATAGTTCTACCACTGTGCATGCTTTGGGTGCCTTTATGAATCTTCTTGGCTACATTGTTCTCATGAAGGCATTCTCCATGTTTAACATGGAGTATTTTTGCAGTATGTGACAATAACAATACAAAGATCAAGAAAAACATAAAAAATATGAGAAAGAACAGACTGAAAGCCCATGAAATTATGTTAAGATGACAGCTTCAGTAGACCTATGACTTCTAGAGAATAGCAGCAAGATTATCTTTTGAGTATGTATTTCTTGAAAATCACTCTAATGATAAATTTGCATGGCCAGTAGTAGAAGAGGTAGAGTAGCAGACTGGGGAATGAGAGCAAAGGATAAGAGCAATAAAACAGTAACTTTCTACACCATACATACAACCACAGAAAGAACTATTGAGAAGTGCTTCACTTTACTTGGAAGCACGTGTTGTCAATTGTATCTTCATTCAAGGTGGAAGTATGGAATAATTCTTCATGGTGTACGAGTTAATTTCTTTCCAATACTTCCTCATCTTCCTGTTGTCATAGGTAGTGCTGTAATTTTTTTCCCCAGAAGGAAAATTAGTTTCTAGTTATTTGTACTGTTTTCTGAAAAGGCTGCTTTTTTATCTCTGGAGACTGACTATTTTACTCATTACTAATTAAGTAATGTGTTAAATATATCATAGTGAACTTCGAACAATGTGAGAAAATTGCCTATTTTAAATTTGGGAAGATGGAAATTTCATGAACTGTAAATATTTTTTGGCACTGTTGTATTTCTTGAAGACAGGACATGAATTACTTGTACCACAAAGATCTCTCCAATTCAGTCAGTGCTTACTTATATCTTAAAAACTTGTAAATCGCACTACCTATATCCATGTCATAGTCTATAAACCAGTACTTGGTAGTGTTGTACGTAGTTTTGTGCTCTTTTGTGCAAAAATCTCTTTCTCCTCCTCCACTGACCTTGTTTATAATTGGTGTTTTTCCCATTAATCATGTGTTTACTTTACATTGTCTGTGTTTTTTGTTTGTTTGTTTTTGTTTTTTGTCAGATAACTTGAACATCCAAGAGGACTTTATGTCATTTTCTTTCAGTACATCTTAGATTGCCACCCTATTATTTTCATCAATGCAATTTTACTGTAAGAAGTGATGTTGTTTAGGCTTCATGTCAACTGCAGATATGTTAATCCAGGGATTACTCCATTTACTAAACAACTTAATACAAAACATGGTATTAGATAGTTAAAATGTGTATAGAGTATCCAAGACAATTTATAGCCTTAAAAGATTGGCAGGACAGCCCTCATGCTCAAATTTAGACACATTATGAAACACTTTACTTAATTAAGGTTAAAATGAAAGTCTTCTAGAAAAAGATGCATTATTAAAGAACAAACAAACAAACAAAAATCCTCCATTTATCATAGTTTGTGAAAACCAATTTATCCCATCACCTTGAGCTGTGGAGTATGTGCTAGGGAGAATAAACTACAACACATAGTGTGAACATGACGACATTTAATTTTGACAGATTTGGAAGACCTCTGTAACATAGGAAACAATTATGGAGAAGAGACATTAAGTGAAATGTGATCATACAAGTGTAAAAGCCACTAGAAATTCAGTAGTATGAATGTTCCTGATACCATGACCCTACCGCTTTGATTTTGAAAATATATATCCTCATGCTAAACTTAGTAGCTTTTTGAAATTTACTGCACCAGATGTTTGTTTGGATCTAATAACTGTAAGCCTTATCTTTGAATAATATGCATTATTTTCTTTAGTTTGACTAGCAAAATTCCCTTTCGTAAGCTCTAATGTTCTTGGTTTTAGAATAGGGATCATTTTGACAAGAATGTATGATTTTCTGATAGAGGGAAAATCTGTCTGAACTTGTAGCTTACCAGCTTTGGAGACAGAACTGTTATTTCTCACATTCAGTAAATACTTCTGACTTTGCAAATCTGGTGCTTTTTGTACCGATTGCATCTTTTTATATGTCAGTTCCACAAAGCCGTCAAGGATTCTGAAACCACTGAAGTTATTATCCAATAACACTGGGGCAAAATTAAGTTCTACTGGTTAATGGGTGGGTGCCACAATTTACTCTTGGCAGGGGGGGGATCATGCTTACAAGGATGTTCTGAAGTCAAAAGCTAGGAGCTTGTCTCTTGAGTCTCTTTTTGATGAAGGTGCAAAGTGAAAGTAAAACCCTGGAAGTTGAAGCAGAGCATGTATGCTGGAAAGTTGTGTGTGAGAGGTGACAGAAAATCATGAGCATAGACAGTAGGATAAGGCCGGCAAGCTGGAGGGGGAGAGAAGCAGATGGGAATGTAAGGCAGAAAGCTGCTTGTAGGAGGTACATTGTAACAACTGGGATCTGGTGTCCGAATAAAGTTTTTACTTGTAAATTGAGTTTTCCCCTGAATATGTATCATAGGATTAATACAATCTATTCAGTATTTGTTTTTATTCTTGTTGGTTCGTGAGTGACCGAGGGAGGTCATCCTCCTTTGCTTCGTAAACAAAATGTGGTTTGAATATAGATGGTTTTATTATGAATTTTACAATGTCACAAATTTTAATTTGTTAGTGTTTCCTATGTGTAAATTTGACTTTACAAAATGTGTTCAGATAGGCATATATTACTATTACTCTTTCTTTATATACAGAGGCCTAATATGTGCCTTCTGATTCAAGATATTTCAGAGAAAATTATTGGAATGCTCAGATTTGCCTTTTTATGATTACATCAAATTTCATTTTTAATTTACTTTGCACCTACAAGTTGGACACCAGAATCTCAGGATAGCTGCTTAGAAAATCAGTTGTATCATTGATTAACAGTTGAAAAACACTTGAGCTAAAGTGGGTCGTGATACATCTCACAGGAACTTTGCAGTTTGTGCAGGTACAGAACCCGTTTTGGCAGTTTAGCATTATAATGCCTTTATTGGAATACTGTTCCCGAGGTTCCATGCTTTGTTGAGGATGCACCTTTGTGCTTCAGCACACACGAAGCAGAAGTCTTAAAGCTTAGCGTTTTTCCACAATGCAGTTTCTGTTATTGTGTGGACTAACTCTCATCATGTTCCCTGAATGAGAAGCTGGTTATGTCAGAGAGGAAGATTCATGGAAACACTGATCAAGAGTGAGCAATTTAAGGTTGCTCTGGCAACCACACTTGTAGTTTTCCCTTTTGAGCAATTGACCAAAGCTGTTTTGGGCTTTAAACAATTTTTAAAAACATTTCCTGTATTCAGAGTCTTGTAAAGGGAGTGTCTAGCATAAAGTGATAGTGCATACTTAGCATTTACTATACATTAGTTTAAAGTAGCCATGTCTTTTACCAAATTAGAGGGTCATTTCCAAAATAGAACTTTTACTACTGTGAGCCAAGTAGAATCTCTGAAGGCCAAAAACTGTATCTTAGCTATGTGTACCAGTATGTTTACCTGCTAAGAAACTCTATCAAAGGCATAGAAGAAGACTGGTTGTAAAAACAGTGATGAGTTTTCTTCAGAATGTTACCTGACTGGTAATTATTCTGTTTTTAACCACTGACATTTATGATAATATCTGCAGAATTGGGAGCTTCCTGGTTAAACTGAGGTGGAAGTTTTGCAAAGTATCTTGTTTGTAGCATCTCTTTACATAATTTGCTTTGATAAGAATATTTGAAGTTTGTATTCTTTCTTTAATCAGTGTAATTGAGGCAAGTATTATATTGTCACTATTAAAAAAAAAAGAAAAAAAGAAAAAAAAAAGAGAAGTCTGCCCTGAAGTTTGCCCTTTCATGAAGTTGTGAGGAAAAGATTTTTTTTTCCTAGTAAGTATGTACCTTAATAAAAACTTCTTTTCTGAATGTGAAACTGACCACAAAGGTGACCTCTACCTTCATTTCTTTTGCTACAGAGAAATGAGGTAGTATGTTTTGTAATATATTTTATTATACGTTGAAGAACAAATTGTTTCACCAGATGATCAGTTTGTTTTTGTTGAGGTTCCTCTCTGTAACTCAGGTGAGGAAAGTGATATTTCCTCCCATAGCTAGGAAGTGAACGGCTTGCTGCAGCTCAAAATGTTTTAGATGTTTTCATTGTACACGTGTACTCTCTATACATTGGTAGAGAGGGCAGTCATTTCATCAGTGTAGGTATTCACAGATTTTTTTTGAACAAAAATTACGCTAATGAGGAATGAAAAGCTTTGATTTCTAAAAGTGCAATTAATTTTATTGAGTATGAGATTTAAGAACTCATAGCATCGTTTTGCTGATTATTTCCTACCGCAAAGTACTATTCACTGTTACCTGTTATCCTTCTACGGAAATATAATTATGTCCTTACTTACTATTTTCCATATGCTATACTTATGCTGCTTTTTGCTTCAGCTTACTTTTGCCTCAGCCAAATCATTCACTGAAGCTTAGAACACAATGCATATCATTACTCTCTCATGTCGTTACAAGACTTTGTTATAGTGACTTAGGCTTGGAGTCTGGCTGCCAAAGAAATTAGTTCTTTATAATGTGAAGCAATGTTGACAGTAAACTCTGCTTTCCTCTCCACCCCTCCCCAAAAGAAAAGGAAGAAAAGAGAAGAAAAACAAGATTGCATTACAATTTTGGCAACATCAGCCACACTAATAAAATCAAATTCAATGTTGTTTTACGACTCTGAATTTATGTGACTGCATAGGATCAAAGGGTTTGTATCCCACTGGACTGCAAGGTCTATAGTTCATGGCAAAAAAAAACTCATCAAAAAGAGCATTTTAGTAGTAAGGCTTTTCATTTTAATCAGCCACACTAATAAAAAAGCTGTTAGGTGTCCAAAAGCATTCTCCCAAGATCAGAGACAACTTGCTCTCTACTACAATCAGTTTTATTGGATCCATACTGCCTCTGTAGTTTCAGTCACTGAAGCTTCATCTTCATCTTGTTTTCAGTCATTTTTCACATTGTTTTCAAATTTTATGTGCCAAAGCATTATTATGAATCGGTAGCAGTAATGAATAATTTGATTTTATGGGTAAATGATGGATAATGTGACTTCTTGGAAATTGCAATCTAAACAAATGATTAACAAAAACAGAATTGAAAATGTTGTTCTGTATTTTTGTATGTTGTGTTTTAAAATATTTTAATAATACCAGTATTTTTTTTTCTTCTTCTTGGGTATAATCTTTGAACTCCAACAGAAATGTTAGCATTCTTGTATCTATACAGACTTAGCATCTTAGGCAGTCCTAAGACCAAGGTAACAGAAGCACGTGAGAAACGTAGTAGAAAGTAAACAGAATGTTTATAACAAGAAAGGCTTTTGTTACTGCATTTGGATTCTGTGTCAGTTGTTCATGGAGCAGCTTCACAGCTTGGTGATGAATTCTTAATGCAGGTTGTAGTTTCATTCTTCAAGTAGCTTAGGCTCAGAGAAGATCTATACAATACATCATTTACTTCTGTTGATGTGCTGCATGATGAACTGCCTCATTCCATTCTGCAGAAATTTAAATATTTAAAAGGGTTAAAAATATGGAGAGCTTTTGCCAATGAAATGTGTCAATTTTGTCCATGAATGTGTCAGTTTTCCTTGACATTTCTGTCTCAATTTAGCTTGCTATCCCTTTATTTGCAAGCCATGTGAGATCTATTTTGGCTGGCATAAACTAACTTACTTTTGGGAGATGCTGCAAAGATCTCTCTCCCCTTCTGTATGACATAATGCTTCTGAAGTTATGTGGTTTCCTGTAGCTGCTGTATATTATCTGTCCTGTGGAATTCTGGTGTCTGTGGTGTTTTTACTGACATTACTTGGCAAAGGGTACTTGTGCCTAGAAGTTAGAGAATCTGAGTCTTTTGTAACTTTCTACTTGATTTCTTTTGGACATGTCCAGCTTCATTTTCAGGGCAACTGTTTCCCTTGGAAGATATGGATCTGATGGCAATTGCTGTCAAAAGAGAGTTGAGAGTGGCACTACTCTGTTACTCTGTTACCATGCTAATTTGCATTAGCCTAAATATTTTAATGCATGTGGAAGATTTTTTTTCCTTCAGCACTTTATGTTATATTTAACAATCTTTTATTCTGTAGGGTACAGTAGTCATTGCATAGTGAAATGGTTGAAACCAGCTAGTATTAACTTCAATCTGTTTTTTTCATGCTTGTGGTCTTGCATTTTTTATTGGTCCATTTTTAGTTAACAGTTGCTTTTCTTTAAAATTTTGAATGGTTCCCAAATACTAATTTTATTATTTATTTGTCAGATTCAAGAAGGGTTCAGAGTCCAGTGAGATTTTTTTCTGTGTGCACAGATGTTCCACAGGGGAGTAAATCACCGACCAGGTGCAAAGGTTGACAGAATGGCATACGTAATTATGTACTATGATATGCTGTGAAGTACAATGAGCATTATTAGAGATAGTTTGCATATCTTGAGTTCTAAGAAATTTCAAGGACTTAAGAGGTGTTCTCTTCGTGTGTTTGATTAGAAATTACAGGAAAGGAGAGATTTATGCTTAATAAGATGGTTTATCTCAGTAAAATTGCATGTAAATAGGACAGCTGAGGAAAAACGAAGGCTGGGAGCTATGTATTCTATAACTGAACTCTCTATATGAATTAACTTGTAAAATCTAAAATAGTCAAATGGTAGCTATTAACAGTGAAAGGACTGAGGGGATGGGTGTATAGATACAGGAAGAAACATCTGTATTTTCAAAATAAATATTTAAATTGTCAAACTTGATGTCAACTATTGCTTAAAATGTTAGATAAATTTTAAGTAATTTTTTGTCCTATATGTAAGCAACCACTTTGATACCATAAAAAGAATCTACATGTTGCAGTGCAACTTTAGTATGTTGTAATATTTTGCTATACTAAAGATTTTGTATTGAAAAATTACTTACTCTAAGGCTGTCTTTCTTTCTCAACTGCCTAGATGCTACTTATCAGTAAATAGTTAAATACTAAGAAAATATAGAGAAATATTGTTTTCTATATGTTGGCTGTGATCATATTTGATCCCAACTGTCTTTGTTATATTTTCTCTGTAAAGCTCTGTATTTGATATATTTAAATTAAAAAGAGAATAGTAGTCTGTATATATAGCTTATACAAATATTTAGAGTACTAGGAATGTTTGAGAATGGGCAATCCATTTTACATATTTTTTGCTATCAACTATTAGTATAACATTTACTGTGTATCCTTGAATATGGTGATACACCATATGTAACTGATTATATTTATTGAGGTATTTGTTAGAAAGGAATTTTGATTTTTATGTAAATTGGCACAGACTTAATTTTTTTCTTTGAAAAATTCTTTGCTAAATCTCTGATTGTTGTTAAAATTTAAAACAAATGTATGTTTTTTCAAGGACAGAGATTTAACAAAAAAAGACATTTTTCTTCTTTGTCAAGACAATGCAAGAATAAAAAGTGTGAACTCTTCCAAAAACTGAGGATGAAAATACTTAGAATGAACAAAAAGTCAGAGGCTGTCTTTGAAAAATGTTTTTCCTGTCTTTTCTATGCACAGTACTTTGATGACCAAATACTATTAAGAAAAAAAGCTGTGAAGTCTATAAAACTTTTTTCAGCAGCAACTCAAGAATTCTTACCTTCCCCCCACCAGAAACATTCCCACTTATGAAATAGTACATCCTCAGATACTTGGTGTCTTCTTTGTTCTGTTTTTTCAATTTTCATGGCTTGGCATAAGTAACGAATTAGATGGAACAACCAGTGTATAAAGTCAGAAAAAAAGAATAAAGTTCAGCTCACTTTCTCCGCACTGTGTTGATTTTCCAAGCTAATTAGAGTAAAAACGAGTCAAAGCGAATTCTTCTCAGTTAAAGATGTAATCAGTCTCTGATATACATAGAATGGTTTATTCAATGATGACGTGCCATTTTTGTGCAGTCACTTTTTGGAGTAGAATTGCACAGTAAACAGTAGTGGAAAAAATGTTAGTTCAGCATTTACTTGCTGGTTTCCAAGTCCTGCATGTTGCTTTCTCTAAACAGTGTTCTAGAAAATGTCTTACCATTTTAGTTTTCAGGATTCTTTTTAAACATTTGTAGTGCTAATAAGCCTTGCCTAAAAACAGTGCAACAGCTAACTTTTCGGTGTAGATTGCTGTAGAGAAATATGGCCTCTTTATATTTGTAGATACAAATTGTTTTAAAACTTAGTATCTGAGTAATTCCATATCATTGCTGGAAAGTCTTCCTTTGTCCATATAAAATAGCATTATGTAGAGCAGTAGCAGAACAAATATACTTGAGTTAATAGCGTTGAATTGACTATACAGACTACAACTGACTATACTGGTCATATTAACTTAGTTGTTAATCTTTGTCACAAATCTTTGTGACAATCTTTGTCACTTTGGCAGAAAAATTATCCCATCAGTATTAAGATATTTGTTTGTCTATTGTCATTATCATTTGAAAGACATTTAGATAACCTACACTTTGCATTCTGAATGAGAGGATATAATCTCTTCTGTGGTTAATTTTGTGCTTTATGATCTTAGTCTGTAATGCTGGATGGAGGTAGATAATACTAACTCAGATCTGACCTTCTGCATTTGAGAATAATGCTTCACATATTTCTGAGTCTCATGGAACCAAAGCTGAGCTGTCACTAGTTGTTCAGAAAAGACATACAGCAGGTACAAAAAGTACTGGAAGTCACTGGAAGTCACTCATACAGCAGCAGGACTGGACGGAAGTGGAAAATACACCATTTTGGTTATTTGCATAAATATAATGTATTTTAGTAAGAGAAGAATTTTTTTTTTAATAGATGTATTTTGTTCATATTCTAACCAGGGTATACCATTAGGGGTATACTTTTAGGAAGGGTATAATGCAGACTTTCTAATGTTTTACATAAATATTAGCATATAAGAGAACTAAGAGTCAGCTGGATCATTAGCTTTTGTGAGGTGATTTTGCTCAAGGAAAACAGATGGTGTCCTGTTCCAATGGCAAATACTAGATAAATATTGGAAAATCAGACTCATTTGTGAGTGCAGCTGTACTGATGAGGCTTTAATAGGCATGGCCCTGTTTGATCAGAATCAAAGGTGTAGACCTCTACAGCCTGAGTTCTGAGTGAGAGCAGAATGAGCAACAAAATAATGCTTTTAATGGACAGGGCTGGGCCTAAAAGTGTGATGTTTTCAACCTCTTTAAAATGGGTGTTGGGTGGAAACAGACAACCTGTGGAAGAATAGAAAAAGATGTACCTTGGACAGGAAGGCTAGTTTTAGAGATAAGAGAAACAGTAATGTTGAAAGAACAGTTGACTATAAGCTGCATTTCATCTTGCAGAGAAAACTTATGAGATACAGTAAGGTATTTTTCAGCCAAAGAAACTGAAAGCAAGCAGAAGGGAGCCATTGTCGAGAAAGGGTGAAGGCAAAAGTTGATGTACATAGAACCTGGAAAATGAATACTGAATAAGCTCCCCCAGATTTCAGAAGTGATCATGAACAGAAGGACAGCATTTTTTCTCAAAATGAACACCACAGCAGGACACCTTTGATTTTTATTACATATGTCATATCTATTTATATATTTTCATACAGAGCTGTTGACTCATGATCAGTTTGTGTTCTGCTGTCTTTTGCTGGTCCTTTTCGTGCAGAATTGCCATCCTGCTGATTCTACCTTTTGGTGTCTGTGTGCAGTGCACTTTTATCAATTTTAGCAGGGGTTTTTCAGATCAGTTTTGAATCTGATTTTTTTTTTTCTGCATTCAGAGACTGTTATTTGGTGTACTAGCATAGAATTGTTTTCATATGTAATATCTATAATGACTGCATAAAAGGTCTTACCAAAGTAAGGCAACTTTGTTCTGTAGCATGTTGCTATGCAGATTAGGTTTGCTGAGGAAATACTTTCAAATTCATAATTGAGATCTGATTTCAGCACATTAAAGCATTTACAGTACTTGAGTATATGAATTTATCTGTATACTTATAAGTTTTTTCTGAGCTAGCAACATGAAGGAATAAGATCTAATTGGGAAGTACCTGTCTCTAATCTGGTATCTGTGACAGTAATCTGGAGAAAATAAATCTTTACTGTCATAAAAATACAGTCAGCTGAAAGTAATGTGGGGTGAGGGAGTGTGAGTACAGGAGGAGGAATATTTGACAAAAACTGGAACGTGTCACTGACTGAATGATGAGAGTCATGGTCACAGCAAGGAAACAGTGATCTTTCACATGGCCAGGCCAGAAGGTTTAATTTAATATATTTCCTGAAAGAATGATTTAATGCTATAAAAAGTGAGATGGTCAAGAGAGTAGAAAAACATTCACTGAGGGGTTTTTTGTTGTTCTGCAGTCTCAGTTTGAACTCAGGGTATTCCATATTCGTGGAGAACATGCTGTATCAACTGCTCAGCTTGAGGAAACCATTGCACATCTGAAGAATGAACTTGATAATAAATTGAACAGAAGGAATGAAGAAGCAAGGGATATTGGCGTTTCTACTGAAGATGATAATCCACCAAAGACATACCGAAATGTATGTATACAGACTGACAGAGAAACTTTTATAAAGCCTAGTGAAGAAGAAAACAGAGCTGTGAAAAACAACCAAATAGTACCCAAAAAGCTTAATATTTCTTCTTTGACACATAGTATTTCTACCCAAGGTGAAAATAAGGACAGTTATGATGTACCATCTTCAGAAAGTGTCTTATCTTGCCAACCAAAACAAATGCTGCCTCCGTCACCACCTCCTCCACCACCACCACCTCCACCACCTCCTCCACCACCTCCTCCCTTCTCTGATTCTTCACTACCAGGTTTAGTTCCTCCACCACCACCTTTGCCAACGGGTCCAACTTCAGTGACACCTCACTTTGCATTTGGGCCTCCACTGCCTCCTCAACTTTCTGAAGGCTGTAGGGATTTTCAAGCACCAGCACCACCTGCACCACCACCACTTCCAGGGTTGGGACCTCCTGTTCCTCCTCCACTGCCTGGATCCGGGTTACCTCCACCCCCCCCACCCCCTGGACCTGGGCTGTTTTTTAATAGCACTTTATCTTCAAGTCAAGGTCCTCGGAAACCTGCCATTGAACCTAGCCGTCCCATGAAGCCTTTGTATTGGACACGGATACAATTGCAAGGCAGCAGGTACAGTGAATTTATTTGGACTTAGTTTCTGTCTATATGCCATGATATGACATTATGTATGCTATTTAAGACAATAACAAGAAGTGAAAATACATATAGAAGCATGGAATTTGTATGTATTAACAAGAAAACATAAAGGAATCGGTTATAGAGGCCTAATAATAGATCACAAGAAATTATTTTAAAATGTTAAATATAAATAAAAAATTATGTGCATTATAACAGAAGGAGCAGAGTGTAACAGGGGGGGTCAGAGTACCCCTTGAACAACTCTAGTGAAAGAGCAACCAAATATTTTAGTGGTTTCATGACTTAGTACTAAAGAAATAAGAAGTTTAAGAAGTTTTTTAGGAGATGAAAAATACCCTTTTTTTTTTTTTTAACTCCTATTAGAAAAGAGATAATTAGAATTAAAATTGAAATATTAAAATTTGGTCAGGTAAGAATTTTGAGTTTTATTTACTTTGGCTCTCCAGTTATTTAAGGTGATGCTATCTTCAAAGCACCATGTCAGCTTCTATTATTCTTGCTCTGGAAAAAGTAAACTTGAACTTCACCTCTGTGTATAGTTCTAGTGTAACAGGAAAGGTGAGGTATATGCATAAATACATGCTGCAGAGGAACCTGTAGTGTAAAACATCTGGTATAAAGGAGGTGCAGTACTGACAGAGACATCTGTAGTTAAAACAGTTAGTTTTATTTATATATTTCTTTGATTTTAGTTCACAGATTTTTGACTGAATGTATTTTTAACACAAGTAATAATTTTGGATTATGTTTTCTAGTGTAACCAAACATAGGAAGTTATATCAGTTTATATTAGTTTGAGCATTTTGATTTTACTTTCCCAAAATTACTTGTGAAAATTAGTGATCTGCCAGTTGGTCCAAAAATAAACCTTGTTGTGTTTTTTCCTATTAATTTACTGAGATCAAAATGTCCCTTCTGAAATGTAGATGGTTCATCAAGTTTTTCTGAGTGCAAAATAGAGTCTAAGTCATAGTTTCCTGATGAAATGCCAGATACCAGGTCCAGTGATTCAGCATCATCATTCTCTGCACTAGATCTGAATTTTTTTTTCAACAGTCTGCTGCTCAGAGCAGGAGCTATCTCAATCCTCGAAGTTCTTCTCACAGAGCCAAAAAGCATTATTCAATGAAATCGTTGCAGCTGGTGTCAGAAAAGTGAAGCTGTTGAACTCTAGCCACTTCCCATGATACAAAATATGTTTCATCAGTGGATACTCATGGAAAAAATAGAGTTCCTTAAACATTTACCAGAATAAATGTATGATTGAGTATTAAATAAAAACAATCCTAAATTTCAGTATTAATGTGGCATTTAGAGTCCTTTTCTCCATTACATGGTTAGACATTACTTTTATTTATTTATTTATTTGTTTGTTTATTTTGCATATTACATCTAATAAATATATGTATAGTAACATCAGCCATTCATAGTTCATAGGGTTTTCCACAATGTTTGTGGGGTTTTTGTTTGTTTGTTTTTTGGTTTTGTTTTTTTTTTTTTTTGGTGGTGGTGGTGATGTTTTTTTTTTTTTTTTTTTAATAGCAACTCATTTCATTGCCTTTTAGTGACATCTGCTGGAAGAAGTGGGCCCACCTTCTACTGATAGATATGACAAAAAGAGCAGTCTGAAGATAGTTGAAGTGCTTTGTTTGAAGCACTACAAATTATTTTTCCTAAATCCAGATAAAACAAGAGTATTTTGTTTAACATGTTCCAAAGTGCAAGCAGTGATGCTTATCTATATTATATCTGTTCCTGAAAGATGCAGGTAAAAAAGGAAAGATAATCCCCATGTAAAATTTGAGTGATATGGAATATTGATTAGTTTTCCAAGATATAGGTCACTTAGGTTCTAGTTTCTAACACCTGAAACAAAGTTACAAATGAGCACAAAGCATCTGAAGCTAACATGAAGCAAGTCAAGACCTCTACAAATGCTCTTTAAACGTTTGAAGAAAGTGTTATCGCTATTTGTTGATTTTGTTTATTTTTATATGTCTAGGGAGATTATTGGGAATTAGTCAAAAAAGCTGCTGTTGAAATACTCCTAATCCTAGTTGAAGTGGCAGAGATCTCTAGAGCTGTATTTGCACAAGCTGCAGTTGCAATATATGGTAACTGTGCAAAAACAAACAAACAAAAAAACCTATCATATGTGCACTTTGATAGTTTAGCAGGTAGTCTACTAAGTAGCTTCACTTCTTGGTACAGCCTTCTGAAAAATATTTTGACTCCTTACAACAGTAAGATACAGAGAAAGAATGCTGTTAGCATGCTAGCAGTGCTTGTTTGAGTTTTAAGTCTATTGTTGATAAGGTTTTATTAATAAATATGTAGTATAAGTTTTATTATTATCTTTTCCTTTATAGGAAAACTGCCATACCAACACTATGGGAATCACTGGAAGAACCTGATATACTTGATACTACTGAGTTTGAATATTTGTTTTCCAAAGATACCACTCAGGAAAAAAGAAAACCATTGTCAGAGACTTACGAAAAAAAGACCAAGGCCAAAAAGGTATTTAATTTTTCTTTGTATTTAATTTCTTCTTTATTTTTCTTTTACTGCTTTGTTTTATATTTTAAGAAACTTCATTTTTATTTACTGTTGAACTAGCACATAATAGATGGCTTTCTAAATGCTGTTATAAAACACAATAAGTAACATTGGTTGCTCAACTTTAGATTAAGAATTCAAATATATCACTTAGTTTGGAAGGTTTCTTCCCTTTGAAGATGAATGTTCTACATCGTGGTGAAATAGAAAAAATAGTGCATAGAAGAATGGAATAAAAGTTCTAACATGTATCTTAAAGTACCAATATTTCAGGCCATGTCTGAGCTTGCACTTATTCATGAGTAAAGATTACCATTACATCATTCTAGTAAGATCTATTTTCCTTAAATTTAATGTTATTGAGAAAATAAAGTACTATGGAAGATAGGAAAACCACTCTTACATGTTTTGAATGAAGAATGCCAAATAGCTCTTTGCTGGTATAGCTCAGTAGCTGTGTCAAGAAGTGACAGGGAGACCATGTCTATGATGGATGAAAGTTTGTGCAGCACATGTCATTATGGCATACTCTGCCTCAGACATGGTCAATTACAGAGAGAGCTTGCTCTTCTCAGTTACTGTGTGCAAGTAGGGCAAAGAAATTTTCTGAACAATGACCAAGTAATGTTTTCCTAAAACAACATATATATTATAAACCTGTTTGGCTGTGTGTGCATGTGAGTGTGTGTGTGTGTATATGTATGTATATACTGTATTATAAATCTATTTGAGTTTACCTGCTGGGAACCACAAGAGGGCTCTTTACGTGTAAGCTATGCTATCTACCTTTCTTCATTTTGACATACATAAAAAGTGAACTTTCATAAAAATTTACCAGAGAAAATGGATTTTTCAAAACTTATTTGATCATAAACTTAGTGTAGTAATTAATGAGAAATGTCAGTAAGGCTTCAAGTACGTGTGGTGTGTAGTGATGTAATTTTAATGGAGAAATAGCATGCACAACTGCGTAACTTTTTTATTTCAAAATCTCAGTAACAAAGTGAATATACCTGCTTCCCCAGGTCAGTGTCAGCAAAATAGTTTGGGAATTAGTTCTGTTTCCTGAAAGGTGAATATGCATGATTCCTTTTCCTTATTGCTTTGTAAACTAACTTAGTTACAGCAGTACATTTTTTAATAATCACTCTTAACTTTATCCAGAATTGAATTGGGTAGTAGTTATTCTAAACAATATATGAAATAATGGAGTAATAATTAGTAATTATTAGTAATAATATTATTGCTTGTGAGTAACCAGTGTATTTTCTTACAAAGATATATTCTGTTTTTATATCAGTGTTTGAATTATTTTGTTTTATTTTTAAAGTTATTACTTTTAAGACTAGGGATATATTTACTGAAATTATTGGAATAAAAAATGTTCCTTGAAAATGCTCCATAAAAATACAAAAATAAGTATCCTGACAGAAAAATATAGACTTTATCTAATACTTTGCATTTAGTTTGGTACAGCCGATGGGATTATGATCATGGTGTTACAAACCATGAAAACCATTGCTCAATAATAAACTTTCTGTCGTTTGTTCAGTTGAAAAATAAATCAGCTTTTAGAATTCAAATTAAATTTGAATTAAAGTAGGCACATAAGCATTTCATATTTTTAGTTTTGTCTTTCCTACTTTCTTTGTTAAATGAGTTGTGGTAGTTGAACATTTTTTTTACAGACGGTTCATCCTCTTCTGTCTCCCTGTGTTTCCTTTGTTTCTCTGAAATCCTAGATTGTCTGCATGCTAGTTCTGCTAGCTCCAGTGGATCAATCTTAGTGGGCTGTGAGTGAAATGATAGTAGGGAGGCATTTTATTTAGTTACAGATATGTTTAAAAGTAGATAAATGGAAAACTCTTGTACATTAATGTCAAATTATCAGCTCTGCTGGTTTCATTTGTCCTTTTACATGCTTTTTTCAGCATTTGTATTACCTTCATTCTAACAATTATATCTACTAGAGCTTTAGTAGTAATCTTTTTCTTTGTGACAGTACAGAAATATATGCTTGTCTGGTCTTAAATATGGTATGTTATGGTATATGGAGTTCTGTAGTCTGGTTAAAGATGCTTTATACAGGTGGCACGGAAGAAGAATCTGATGATGTTCATCATGTGTCATCAGTATAGCTGATGCTGTATCATTTGGTGTTTCTTTGTAAATTCCTGTTTGGTATTTTGTAAAAAAAAAAAAAAGAAAAAAAAAGATAAAAAGCCGTCCCAAGTAAGATAGAGAGACAGCTTTAAAATCTGGACCAGTAGTTTGTGTTTATTTTATTTAATACTACATGTTACCATTGACCTGTACATTGCATTAAATCTCTTCTCATCCACACCACTTAGTCCTGTTTCCCATCAACTTCTACAAAATGAGTTTTGCCTGCTTTGTATTTAGAAAAATGACAAGCCAATAGGGGGTGCAGGATCCCATGCTAGAACATTGCTTAATACTTTTCTTCTTGAATGAAAATTAAATCAGTGCCTCACAATCAAGTTCCATACACAACTGGAAGATCTTATCATACAAATTCGAGAGGAATAGTTTCTCATTTAACTGAACTGTCTTTAAAAAAAACAAAGTGACTTTAAAAGTTGTGGTCTTGTTGAGTTATGACTTCTTTACTACCTATTTGTAGTTTCCAATAAGATCATACTCAATTTATTCTCATAATTTATTTGTATTTTTTTATGAAACCTGTCAGAATAATCTGTATGCCTAGTCTGTGAAATCATAGGATCATACAACCATAGAATTGTTTGAGTTGGAAGGGACCTTTAAGATCATCTAGTAGGAACCCTTCCCCCCACTATAGGCAGGGACACCTCCCACTAGACCAGGTTGCCCAAAATGCCATCCGGCCTGGCCTTGTATGCATCCAGGGAGGGAACATCCACAACCTCACTGGGCATCCTGTTCCAGTGTCTCAGCACCCTCACAGTAAAGAATTTCTTCCTAATATTTAGTCTAAATCTACCCTCTTAGAGTTTAAAACCATCTCCCCTTGTCCTGTTGCTACCTGCCCTTATAAAAAGTTCCTCCCCAGCTTTCCTGTAGGCCCCTTTCAGGTACTGGAAGGACACTATAAGGTCCCTCCAGAGCCTTCTGTTCTCCAGACTGATGAGCCCCAACTCTCTCAGCCTGTCCTTGTAGGAAACATGCTCCAGTCATGAAATGAATGTTTATGAATACATGAATGCTTAAATGAATATGCTAAAATGCTTAAATAAATGAATGCTTAAATGGAAAACATCACTTTAAAGCTATAGAACTTTCACTTTGTTTTATTTTTATGTGTTTGTCCACATAGCAGATCCCTTATGAGAACTCTGATTGCAACATTCACTGTCAACTATGCTTTTGTTGCTTATAACTAGACATCTACAATTTTCAGCCAGAAATGTTTAAATCTTGACCTGCATAACTGGAAATAATGATCTATTTTCCAGTGCTATTTTGAAAGTTATAATCTGAGTATATATTTATATTTGTGTGTATCATTATATGTGTAAGAAAATGCAGTATAAAATTATAGTATATATTTATAATACAGAAGTATTTTATACACATGCATATCTTCACTGTCAAGATAGTAGAATACAAAGACGATTCTGTGGGAGTCAGTGCTAGCTCTGATTACCTCAGGATCTTCACTTACAGAATCATAGAATTTGCTCAGGTTGGAAAAGTTCTGCAAGATCATCAAGTCCAACCACAGCCTAACTATTCTACCCTAACTTTTACAACCCACCGCTAACTCATGTCCCCGAGCACAACACCCAAATGGTTTATAAACATATTCAGGGATGGTGACTCAACCACCTCTGTGGAGAGCCTATTCCAGTGCTGAACAACCTCTTCTGTAAAGAAGTTCTTCCTGATATCCAACTTAAACCTCCCCTGATGCAACTTGGGGCCATTTCCCCTTGACCTGTCACCAGTGAGAGAAGACCAACCCTGCTCTCACTGCAATCATTTTACAGGTATTTGCTCTCAGTAAGTTCTCCCCTCAGCCTACTCTTCACCAGACTAAACATTCCCATTTCCCAAGCCCTTCACAAGTTTTTTTGCCCTTCTTTGGACCTGCTCCAGCACCTCAGTGTCCTTTCTGTATTGAGGTGCCCAAAACTGAACACAGTACTTGAGGTGGGGCCTCACCAATGCTCTGTACAGGGGCAGGATTACTTCCCTAGCCCTACTCACCACAATATTTCTGATGCAAGCCAGGATGCCATTGGCCTTCTTGGCCACCTGGGCACACTGCTGGATCATATTCAGCCAACCGTCCATCGGTACACCAAGGTCCCTTTCTGTCAGGCAGCTTTCCAGCCACTCCTCCTGAAGCCTGTGGGGTTGCCTGGGGTTGTTGTAACCAAAACGCAGGACCTGGAACTTGGCACTACTGAAACTCATACAGTTTACCTTGGCCCATCAATCCAGTCTGTCCAGGTCCCTCTGTAGTGCCTTTCTACTCTCCAGCAGATCAACACTCCCTCCCAACTTGGTGTCATCTGCAAACTTACTGAAGGTGCACTTTTCTATGACCTGGATACTGGAATATTAACTCTTCAACTACCACTTTGTTGCAAGAGGCTGCATACATTTTGAATTAGACCCTTTAGAAAGTTCTTAAGTGTCTGAGATGTGCTTATTCCTATTTTTCAGATCATAAGTTTATATAGTTAGTCTACCTATCTAAAAGTAACATGAGTACAACAGACTAGGTGGTAGTTTAGCAGAAGTGATCTTGGGATAGTAATGGATCACAAAGAGGATAATGAGTTATCAAATCATTATACTAAAGAGGAAACAAGGCTGGTAAATAAACCGAAGTGTTGCTTGCAATACAACCCATTCAGTCATGTTTCCGTTAACAACAGCATCTCGATTTAGGCACTAGCACTCTTCATTAAAAACGTTTACTAACTGTAAAGAGTCAAGAAAAGTGGGAATGATCAAAAATGTAGTAGTAGTCTCTGAGAAAAATTCACTGATTATGATTGTTTAGTCTAGAAAAGAGGAGGTTGATGTGGGATAAAAAGTAAGTGTCATCAAGTGCATACAGCTGCTGCAAAGAAAAATTATGAAAAGCTTTCCAAAAGTAAGGATACTGAAAGATTGTGGAGCACTTTTGGCTAGGGAAAATGTGCTTCTATATTGGGAGATCATTAAGAAAATTTATTTAGAATGGTACACATATAGTTGATAGTGTAATGAAGTACAGAAATGCTTTGGATGATATTCTGAGTGCCTTTCCACCATCATGAATCTCAATTTAAAGTAAAAAAAAAAAAAATCCAGTTTCTATCCATTCTCCTGTGGATGGGAATGGCTGCCTGCCTCCTTTTTCCAGTGAAAGTGCTCCATGACTCTAAAGCATATTGCTTTTGTGCCTGCAGAAATTGGTTTACTAAGTCAGTTACAGTAGTTGCTAGAGACTGTCATCCTGGTGTGAGAATGTAATTAGCAGAACTTGAAATGCAGTCATTAAAAAATGACACATTGTAACAAATGTATGGGGAAAAAATGGAAGGGAAGTTAAGAACCTTCCAGCAACAATAGTGCCTTAAAAGTACTGCATAGAGGGAGATTTTTTATAGTCATATATTAACTTATTTGGGAAAAATAAAGTACCTTCATTTGATACAGTATAAAAATAATATAGTTTAAATGTTAATATAATTTAAATGAAGGTCAGATGTACCTCCTGGTACACTTATGTACTCCTGAAGTTTATTATGGTCATGCTTATCTGGACAGTAGAAGCTCTACGGGGTGTTTGGCTGCGCATGCTTCTTTGACCATACACGTCTATGTATTCAGCAGATTTGTTAGAACCATTTTTTTTCCAGCTCCACATTTTCCACCATATTTTAGGAAACTCGGATTCTTCTGCATTTATGTCCTCTGCATGTATGCAATATTGTAAAGAAAAGTTCTACTGTCATATGATCATATGCAGTTAACAATCAATACTGTTCAATATGTTTAAGGATTAGTAAATGAATTATTTTCTTATAATAATACAGTTGAAGTGTAAGACTAAGAATTTTAGTCTTATCAAATGTAATATAACATAGCAATTTTAAAGATGTCATATTTATAAAATGGAAAAGAGGCAATTGCTTGAATCTGGACTTTCCCAGAGACTCTAGATGGATGAATAATATATGAAAGTGGGATTTATTTCCTAGATTAATACTGAAGTGGTTGAATTTGCAGCAGGCAAAGCTCTTAGACAAAAATAAAAAAGCAGAGTTTATTGAATGAATCAAGTGAATTTCTCTCTGGTTTTGGTTAATTGACTTAATCTAAATATTTAAGTTACTTAAGGTTTTTCAAATGCATCTATTTGGTCCCAGTTATAAAATGTCTTAGAGCTTTTTGGAAATCAAGAATAGACAGGTCTAGATCCTCCAGGTTATTTTAGTATATAACTCCAATTTAAATGTAATTTTATTGGACGTTGTAAATGTGACTCCTGTCTAGTCACCCAGTTTTATCATTGCCATGCTTTTTAGAATGCCACTACTAGTCTGGACTGTTTTCGTAATCATTTTTTGTATTTTCTTATGCTTAGATTTCAGCCTTCTAGATATATGATTTTTACATCTATTATGTTATCCACTAAGACTACCATTAAAGCATTTGTCAAGGATTGTATGGTTTATTAAAAAAAACCCAACACTTTAAGGTTCCATATATGAAATTGTAAATATAAAATTCTCATATGCCAAGAATGTTAAATTATATGTAAATTTAATACACTGTCATTGAGGTCTATAGCTGTTTATGAAAACAATGAAAGCTGAAAATAGCTAACATATAGAATTTCTAACTCATTTTGCTGAAAAAAATCATCTGTTCTTTTTTAAAGAACTCAGCTTTCAATAGATTTTAATATAATCAATATATATGCCTAACCAAGATAAGATATTGTGCCACCAAACAAGAGAAAGACAGAATTATGAAATGAATTTTGGAATGAAATAAAAAGCACGATTCTCTGTTTATTAAGATCTGATCCACTGTTACCCTAAATAAATAAATAATAATAAAAAAAGTTTATTTAGAAAAGAACATTCCTTTCTTATGATTTATTCCATGTGCATTATCTACCTCCATTACTGAAGTTACTTATTTGAAAGTAGCATTACTTTTTTCAATATATTTGAGGACTTTTGAGGAACTTAGTCTCCCATACTTTTTCAAGAAACAGGATAGTTGGATGTTTGCGATGCCACTCTGTCTTCTTGGATGAAAAAAATGAGGGGTGGAGGGTAAATATCAAGTAATTTGTGTCAGGTGTATGCTCCAAATGAAAGTCCATCAATCATTTTTGGCCCTTTAGTGCAATGATTATCATTTCAAAGACGCAGGAGGACATTAAAGATAATGGCTTTTCTGTTGTCTATTATCTCTAACAGACTTCACATAATTATTAACATGTGTTCCCATTTAAGAAGAGTGTCAATATTTTGAGTGAATTGCATTTTTTTAACTGAAAGGGATATGTCTGTCAGCAAGTTTTTTGTCCATCTCACTAAATGAGTAATTAAAATTAATGAACTTTGTGTTTCTGCAAGAAGAGCAGATATTGCAGAAAATGTTGGATGCTTTGCAAGGTGGAAACACAATGATTGTCTTCAACAGTCTACATAAGATAACAAACAGCGTTCAAACTTAAGTAAAAGTAGTAAAATGCTAGTGCACGCTCTTTCAAGACACTCTCACTTTCTTTTTATGATTTGGGCTGTGCTGAGAAGAATGAATATGGCATTTCCTTACTTACTGCAGAGCTCCTCAGTCATGTAGGATGAGAAAAGTATCCATGAATGGTAAACATCTATGTGGTTCTGTTTTGTTTTTATGGTTTTGGTAGGAGTAAAGAAAATGAAGTAAGAGTTTGCTAGCTCATTTTTTACCACTTTTGTCTTGAAACACTGCCAGTTGCTTGTCATTTAGAAAAAGGATAAAAATAAATTTTCTTCATCCAATAGATTATTGGTTAGAAATACACATCTTAAAATACTAAAAATATGGGTAAGATTTAAACTGGTTCATCCAAGTAAATATAAAATAGTTAAATATGGCTCTTCTTTGAGAAGGCATAATATAAGGTCTTAAGATTCTGAAATTTCATTGGTAGTCTTGAGGTGTTTATGTAGAAAGGCTGGAGCGGCATAGTTGCTTCTTGTGCAGGATATTCCTTCTCTGTTTGAACAGGGTTTCAGCAAACTACTTATGAGTCCAGGGTGTTGACTTCACTATAAAAGTCAATGAGTAGAAATGAAGGAAAACACTCTGGTATCTAGGACAGCTTTTTAGCTTATGGTTTCTCTCACAAAATTTAAATATTATGGAAAGAATCCTTGCACCAGCAGGAGGAAGGATTTAGCTTTTAATCACTAAAGTAAACTGAATCTGTTCTGCACCACTAAGAGTCCTGCACAGAATATAGACATTACAATTAGACAAAACTGTGGTCTGTCATATAATATTGAATGAAATACATTTCTTGCTACATTAGAGAAACACCTTTTAAGATGAATGACAGATTATTTATGAATGTATTGAAGCTTCACTATGTCTCTACTTTTACATTGTATGATAAATATTGAAAGGTCTAAAAGAGACACTTGTCTAAAGCAGATCAACTAACTTAATAATGTTAAAAAACACTCTGGGAACACCACATTGAGCAAATAGCGTTACAGGTCAGTGAATTAAATGAATTAGCATTGGCACTCACTGTTTTGTCCCTGAACCATTAGATGTTGCATCCATTACAACGACACATTCATAGTCTGGGAGCAGCAGGCAGCTGGCAAGCCCTGCCAGCTGGCATAGCAGCATCAGCTGGCGTCAGCTGGATCTTAGCTGCTTGTCTGTCACTGCCAGCTAAAAGCAAGTCACAATATGCTGAGAGGTGAGCAGTGATTTGTCTTTTAAAAGCATAGACTAAATAGTTCAATGCAGTCTTTACAAACTTCAATTTTATTTGCCTTATGGTTTTTATGAGCTGGAAAACTGAAGAATTTTTTGTATCTCCTTTCCATTTAGAATTCATACATACATATAATTCCCTTCAGTGGCTTCACCAGAATAAGCATTACTGGGGGCAAAATGAGTATTTCTGAAAATATGTTCTGTTTAATGCTGATCTTTCAAGATACAAACTTTAAAACCAACGTGCAACAAAAGTCCCATGTAATTTCAATATTATGATCTCAATATTAGGACTGCCCAGATTGAGCAGTTCTGTTGTCTTATTTCTCCCTTTTTGCTCTCTAATGAATAAAACATTAGCCTTCAGTTAGAGATTTCATGTTGTTGAAGCCATTTCACCTAGTCTGAGTCTAGTTTGGTGGCTGGTAATTGTGACCATGTGTACATTTGTCTAAAATGCCTGTGAACATACAGTTGGTTGGACATTTTAGAACATGAATCTCCACTTTAGCTTTCAAAATTATAGAAGCTCTTCTCTAAATTTACTGTACTAGCCTTCTAATGAGGAAGCCTTGCTAAGCAGTGGAAGTTAGTTTGATTATATGTAATAATATTTTAACATTTTAAAATAACCGATTTATTTGAAATGTTATATTGTCTATAACGGCTATAGCCTGGAACAGTTTTGTCTCAAACTAGGCATATCTAATGGGGTTTATGACAACCTATGAATTTGCCCCTGAACAAGGTCAACTTGGAGGTCAGTGAATGCAATACAAATTGCATACTACTCAAGCCTGTAATTATCCCTGTACGAAGTTAATGTGTTGAGGAGTTCAGCAAATTCACTTAAAGTTTCAGAAATGACCGTGATAAACTGAGCAGTTACTTATATTTGCTCTGAAAAATTGCAGTTAACAGGATGAATTACTTAGAGAGTGTACATTTCTGGTAACTTGTAGCCAAATCACCTTGTATGTTTATGTATTCAGAGAGTTAGGGGCCTGATTTTTTTTTTTCATGTGAAAAAAATATTTTAAATAATACATAAACAACATTCCTTTGCTGATATCCAGTGTAATTACTGCAAATATAACCTTCAGAATCTCTGGGGATAGATTTCATTCCCAATTTTGGCAGAAAATATGTAACATCCATTTTAACATAATTTCATTAAATTGAGTTTCTACCACAGAGACATAAAATAGGATTTTTGTCAGAGCTTTGTTGAAGACAGCATGTATTCGTACTTACTCATATACTATCCATTTTCACTACCCTACAAGTAGTAACTAACTACATTTTTTTTTTCTGGAGAAAATGTTACTATTGCTTCTCTTTTCTCTGTATTTTCAGCTACAATATCTATATAGGTGAATGACTAGGTACCTGCACAGTTAAATGTTCCTAAATCTTATAAAACCCATGGGAAACACTTATATAAGTTAGTATGAGTTTTATCATTTAGCTGTCTGTAATGTGAACATCTATAACAATATCACAGGGGAAAAAAAAAACTGTTTATGATTTTGAATATTATTAAATATACAAATAGTAATATTACTGAATTACTAGAGGTAAATTTGGATGGGTATATTTAGGGAAAACTTAGCTACTGATTTTAATTTTACATATGAGTTATTAACAGCATTTGTTCATCAGCATTACAAATTAAGCCAGCTGCTAGAATATGAATGTTCTTATTTTCAAGAACTTCACATCTGTGTTGCATTTGGTGACGTGATGTGCTACTATCTTATCTTGCTTAAAAAATAAATCAAAATCACACATACAAACAGTGCAAACATGAGGGGGAAATTTTGTTCAGAATACAAGTTTCACATATCAAATCTGTCTCTTCTAACATCTGAACTACATTTCTAAAATCCTGGTAGTTTTCCTGTATGACTTTATTTATGGACTGATAAACATCAGTATCACTAATTTTAATCAACAGGTTAATCAGCATAACTTCCGCAAGGTTTCCATCACCTGATTTCCTCCTCTTCCTTCCACTCAACATCTGAAAGATTACAGTTTAATGTTGGTTATTATACTAACAAGCATCTGTTACCCAAAATATGAACAAAACCCTGACATCCATTTAGTTTGTCAAAGGGGAGGAAGAAGCACAATCAGACACAAGTGAAAGGAATCCTTTCAATAACCCATGCTGATCTAGGAGTGTTGGGTGTACACAAGAAAACATACCTCCATTTCTCTTTGGTCAAGAGATGAACCTCTATCTAATGGAGTAAAAAATTTTCTAACTGAAAAATCAACTCTGAAATAAACTAAGGTATTTGGAATGTACTCTGAGCATCAAAAGAGTATTCAGAGAGAGTGATCAGGTACTGGAATGGGCTGCCCAGGAAGATGGTTGAGTTACTAACCCTGGAGGCGTTCAAGAAACATTTAGATGTTGTACTAAGGGTTTTAGTGGGGGATTTTAGTGGGGAAATATTGGTAATAGGTGGATGGCTGGATTGGATGATCTTAGAAGTTTTTTCCAAACATGGTAATTCGATGATTCTATGATACCTTAATTTTGCCCCGATGAGCTTAAGGAGAAGGGTTAAAAAGTATCTGCCAGTATAAAGATTTGATGCATTTTCAGTTTTACTTCTTAATAGCATGCTTCAAGTAAGAGCTGATGTGGTAAGAACTAAAACTTAAATTTATCAGGTATTCATTAAGGTGCCAAGCATCAAGATGGGATAAAGACTTTACTGCTTCATTTGTTTAATAAAAATGTTTTGAGAAACATTCAATTTAACTCAAAGTTATGTGAGTTTATGGGGATGAAGAATCTACAGAATGCTTATTTGATCTCAGATAATTTTGAATTATCTTTCCAGATTATCAAATTGTTGGATGGAAAACGATCACAAACTGTAGGAATTTTAATATCCAGTTTGCACCTGGAGATGAAGGATATTCAACAGGGTAAGCAGTTCAAAACTACAGGTTATGATATATGCATAGATATTTTCTCATAGGACCACTCAGATGACTTCTTACAATATGTACTTTGAGTATGGTCCTCTTTATCGTATCTGAAGAATTGGTTTTCCAGCATACTCCTGTAGAGGTAGAAGTTTCAACTAAATAACTAAAAGCAAATTTTGGTACAACTCCTGTACCTTTTCAGTTCATGTGTCACTTTCAGAACAGTGTTTTCTCAAGACAGTTTTGTATTCCTGCATTCCTTTTGCTTAAGCAAGTCTCACATTCAAGAAAGGTTCTGTATACAAGTTTTTAGGACTTTGAACATGCTTGTATGTATTTGTTGAATATTTACATTTTGTTTCATTAGCCACATGAAATGCACATTCAAAACTGATGCAGCTACCATGCAGCCATCAAGAAGATAATTACTGCATGGCATTTTTGAAAGCATTGGGCTACTCGGTGTATAAATTCCATCACTGGTAGAAATTATCTGAGTTTGGCACTACAACTGTAGAGAAATGAAGATTTTTCAGAACCCTGGGGTAATTCAGATTCTGCTTATGTTCTGGATTTTAAAAGATATTGTTTAAGGATATTGTTTATTTCTTTTTCACATTAAAAAAAAAAAAAAAAAAAAAAAAAGAAAATACCCACCATTTAAAACAACTGCTGGAAGAATTCAAGTTGATGTCTCCTTTTAGCTATTGTTTTCCTTCCATCACATGCAAATGCTGAGTAGAGTGTTGAGATGCTGCTGGCATTGATTATTGTTAATTTCAGAAGAGCCTTTGAGCATCTAACACTTTAAAAGCACAAGGGCTAACAGATGGCTTTTGGATTGGAGGGAAAAAAGAAGGAACAACTTCATGCCTGCCAGTATTGTGTGAAAGGTATTAGAATGAGATGGGGGAAAAAAGTGTTATTAAAGATCTGAATGATTTACCATCACGAATTATAGCAGCATTGGATAGGATAGCAATTGTAATATAAAAACAGGGTAGTGTATTCAGAAATGCTTTTTATTTTCCATGCCATGATATTCTTCTAAAATAAGGCATTGTGAGTGCTGTATACCTATCTGTAGCTATCCTATCTGTCAGTTTGCCATTCTGCAGCTTTTGAAGTCCTTTGGCCAATTTATGTCCAATTGAAGATAAAAGCATAAATATTCAAAATGTTTGTATGTATATACACTAGCATTTAAGTTCAAATAAGCAGTGCACTTTTGAAGCAGATCTGCCAGTTTTCCTCTTTGCTGTGTATGCAGAGCAGTGCAGAGCTGTTTGAGTGCACAATGGTGAGCTAGTTAAAACTACAGCTCCCTGAATTGTGTACAGCGTATGGGCTGTTTCTGTCTGCAGACTACAGAACTACTCTGGTTGTAGTTGTAGATGTAGTTAATATAGTCCTACAAATGTAATGAGAATTAGAATGTTGGTAGGAAAGAGACATTGAAACAAATGCTGTCACTGAAGGAAAGTTTGTAACTCATCACCCTCTGTGCTCTGAGAGGTAGCATATGACTTTCCTGTCACTATGTGTGTTGCTCAAGGCAGCAATAGGATATGAAGCTGCTTGGTTGTGGGATCAGCTAGGAGATACAGAAAGGGAATTTGGGAATATTGCTTGTGGAAATCTGAAGAAAAAAAATAGAAAATATTCAAACTAGTATGAATGGCTCTAATTGAGATCTATGGATAGATAGAGGTGCAGGCTCTATCTCGGGGAAAAAACACAAACAACCTCTTAACAGACTCAAGGAAAACATCTACATCTGTTCTATTCTGTAGAAAGAACCTTTAGAAATGCGTACTATAATGAAGACAACAGTATACTTATATATATAGCAGACAAATTCTTTAAGCGCTGCCATGATACACTCTTGACAACATTTAACCCAGAAAAGAACATTATCATTTGGTGCAGAATGTTGAAAGGTGGTTGTTTTGGATTTATTTATTTATTTATTTATTTTTAGAAAGTACAGTTGAAAAGATTTACCTTTAAGAAACTTGAAAATTAAACACTCGTCCCTTTTTTCAAACCACATTCCACTGCATAATTTGGTACACAAGAGGAGGAGAGAAGTTACTTGTCTTTTCCAGCTTGCAATGGAGAATGAAGAAACTTGGAAGAAAGAGAATTGGAATGAAAAAAAAAATGGGTACCTAATTTTATTTCAAGTTGTTCTGACCATGTTTCTTAAAAAATCCATGTAGAAATGAATTTACTGTCTATAATGGACTAAGTGGCAGTTCTAGGAAAACTGTCCCCAAATTACTTCTGTGAAGAATTGCTGTATGCACACAGATGAACACAAAAGTGAGAGAATTGTAGAGAAAACAAAAATAATCACAAGAAAAAATATGTATTTCTCTAAAATGCTGTGGGACTTCTGCATTTGTAGGAATTCTCTCTCAGACTGGAGTAAATACCTTCACAGCATATTCTTTAGATAGCTCAGCAGTGCAAAACAAATAAGTGGCCATATCTGGCACACAGATGTTTCACTTTGCATTTGATAATGAGCCAGCTGCCACAGTTTGGGAAGGGAATCTCCCACACGTGTTTGTTTGAGGGAATGAAATTCATCCTTTACAGATAAATTTAAATTCTTGCTGTATCTGAGTATCATCTAGGGAAAAGACAGGGTAAAAGTGAATCAACATTTTGTGTAGTACTGGCACTTATATGATGCAGAAGGAAAGTTTATATTGCTATGCTGCACCTGTCAAGATGCACAGTATTTAGTAGGGGGAAGAGGAATCCTTCCCCACCTTGTGTTGTAATGTTCTGAGAACACAAACAAATTTTAATGATGAATCTGGTGCTGACGATGGTAATATAGTTTCTTGTTAGACCACTTTTGATAATATTAATTTCCTGAGCCAAAGAAGCAGACAGAATATCTGTCTGTCTCAGTAAGCTTGATAGAATCTACATTTATATTTAAAATCAAACAGAGATATTAAAGCTGTCAAAAAGAGTGATTGTCCCAAATCAATCCCTACTCCCATAATACCTACTTTTTCCACTGAACTTGCAGAGCACCAGAAGTTTTGCTTCTGTGTGTTGATGGTAATAATTCACTGTCTAATACCTCCAATTTCCATTGGAACACATTAATTAGGTGTTCTTACATACTGTCATATTTTCTTTGGGACCAAATCAATGAAATGCAATGAATCACACAAGATGCACACTTTATAATCCATTACACTATCTGTGACTATAAAGTGCTATGTTAATCCATGCAAAATGGCTGCAGGCTTTGCTAGCACATTTATGCAGGCAAACGTTTAACAGATTAGCATTTTAATGGTGTCAGAACTTAGCTTGTATGGCAATGAAAAGAGAAAGTTAAACACTGATCCTTGGCATTATGACTAATTTATATTTAATATATATATATTTATTTTCTAGACTTTAAGCAATTAAGTATAATGACTAAGATTCCATACATTGAGCCATGCTACTATACACAGGGGACCTAGCCAATCTACTTCAACATTTTTTCATGCCACAGGGGACCGGTTATCTAGAAAGAGCATGATTATAGTACTACTGTACAATGGTAGTCAACCAGTTAGAAAACTATTTGATCTTCTTCAACTTATTTGTGCTCTACCCTCAACTGTCAACTTATTGGAGAAACTAATTGAAAGAATGTGAACAGCATCTTGATTCAGCTGATGATCAGTCCAATAATCATTGAAATTATATATTACATTTCTAATCATTCTGACATTTCCATGTAGTCTTCCTCTACTGCGAGGACATGCCAGTTTATATAACTAGGCTACATATGTATTCTTGATGCAATGTATGGCTTATGGCATATCTAAGCTGTAAAGAACAGTACCATTTTTAACCAGGCAGTTTTCTTAACACCCCATAGTCTAAATCTTAAATGCACAGTCCAAACTATTCCAGAGCAAGTCCAACCTGCAAACCTTAGTGTGCTCAGAATTTCTGAATCCCCGCTTGTGTTTTAAGCACACCATGTGACACAAATGACTTCACAATTCTTTTCCCTCTTATATTTTGGAAATATTTCTGTTTAAAGATAAGTGCTTTGGAGTCTTTCTTACTTGTACTAAATGAAAAGAACGTTATGAGATTTCACCTAAAACATTTTGTGGAATGGAAACAAAGATTATAAAAGTTAAAACTGTTCTGAAATTGTGTGACTTCTCCCTCTACACAGAATATTAAATAGATGCATTCTATGCATTCTATATACTGTGCACAAAGCACAGCAATGGCTGCATACCCATCTCAGAAGCAGGGAAGCAATTTCCTTTAAAAGTTATTTTCTTTGTTCTGGAAAATTCACAACATATGTTTTTGTGCATCTGCCTTGGGCATCCAGTCTAATGTGGGCAGGCTAACATTAGTGCCAGAGTCTTTCGCTCGTGTCTTCTTGCTTGCAGCAGTTGAGTTTTCTTACTCTTCTAAACCTACAGCATGCATATGGTGCTTCGTAGTATTGTGTATTTTAATGTTTTTGTGTTACATTATAGTTAAATGCTGGAGAAAATCTTTAAATGAGTTCAAAACATCAAATCAGTCAAAAGTAAACTAGAACAATTTTGATATTTTAGGTAGTTTTGCAAAGTAGGTATTTGTATTTAGCTGTCATAATCACTTTCTAGCTGACTAGATTTGTAACAGTTTCATTTACATGTCCCAGAGATAGGCTTCATGTTCCCATGATATTAAGCCTTATTGTGAAGAATATAGTACATTAAAAAAGTCAGGTACTTCAGGCCAAATGAATGAAACTGTGGCAAACCCTTTTTATTTAAATAGCATATTTCTGTTTTTATCATTGGAGGGCAGTTAAGATAATTTCTTAATATTTCATAGTTTAATTGTCATTTTAAGTGTCTTAATACTGCTAAGTATATGTAAGCTCTGTCATCAGGAATTAAATCCTGATTTAACTGAAATGTGCATAGTAGGAGTAAGGCTGCATATCAGAGTCACCCTTAAGACTGTTGGTATTTGAGCAAATTAAGAAGAGAGAGATATCTTTTTCATGCTTGATCTTTCATAAGATCTACATTTGTATGTAGACTGCAGACAGTGTGCTTTAAGTTCTCGGCTTTTCTTTGGTTTACATTTTTGAAGTGATAAAATAGAGTATGTGAAAAATCTGCGCTGCTAGGGAATCTGTTTTTTACAGTTAGATTCATTTTAAAAAGAGTCTGTTAAAACCTTTGGTAAAAGTTTATGTTTGAAGCAATACTCTTAGTATGTGAAATGTAGTTGGCAAGTATTTTTATGTGTGCTTGTTAGTTTGAATGCATGATGCTGATCTGTTTTTTGTCCTAGCTGACGGTTATTATATCCTAATGGGTGCAACCCTGCACTAATGATCCTTGTGTATATAAATTCTTCTTGTTGTGAGCAGACACCATAGGCCACATAAAAATGTTTGCCTCAATTTCCCTGCAAGAAAGGATCTCAGAAACCAGACTTGGCCAAGTAACAGATTTTTTAAAGGTAGAGGAACCCAATAAAATTACCAGCTTTTCACAGCATGAGTCTACTTCCTTTCGACATATTGTGAGGTGTAGGTGAAATATTCTAACTGAACTGACAGTGTGAGGAAGACAGCTAACTAGAAAGCAAGATAAAAGTAAAAACCACCAATGATGATTGATATTGTAATAGCTATTAATTGTTTTGGAGCCTCTTTTGTAGATTTATGACACTTCACCTATATTACTTACGCTTATATGAGTCCTGATATAATGAAATGTAATACATTTAAGTATTGTGATTAAATTCACAGTATATGGAAGAGGATTTTGAAAGAACATATCAAAACGTTCATTAATTTTTAATTATATTAAAAGAGATATGATTAAAGCTTGGCTTTGTTTTTTAACTGAAAAATTAATAAGTTTTCATTCAGTTCTAAGAAAATAAAGTAAAATAATTAGTTTCTTTGATCTAGTGTAATAGGTGTTTTTTTCATCTGCCCCAACTCAAGTTAATTTACACAGCATACTGTGAATGTATTGCACATGCTGTACTTTAAGAATATGAAGAATATTAAGACACCTGTGAACTGGGGGGATTCCTTCCAGCTTTTAAAATCAATGTGTGTCTGGTTTCTTTTTAAATGACCAATTTTTGTAATTTTACATTTTCATTTTGATGTTCTGCTACAAATGCATTTTACATTAAGCTTGATCAGCTTGAGTGGAAAGAGATAGAAGGACAAAAGTAAAGAGATTAAAATACAGAAAGATTAAATAAGTGAGTCTGCTGTAGATTTTGGCAATACTTCTGAATTTTTGGAGCTGTGACCCTACATGTACTAACATCCTAAGATGTCAAAGTATCATTGAATTAATACAGCCAGATTTTTAACTGTACCCCATCTGCACATGCATTGCCAGTAACACCTGGTCAGGTTTTATATCAAATACATCAGAAAACATTTTCTTGGTACTTCTATGGAAATACACAGTTGTATCAAAAGGTAAAATAAATTAATGTCTCTTAAAACTGCTTACGTTTAAATTTGTTTCAAATGTTCTAACTTATCAGATTCAGTTTTACTGGATTAATTTCAATCATTTTGGCATAGAAAACAGTTTCTCATGTCACTTGGAACCAGTGCTATTTTCTTATATCTGTTGTTAAGTACAGAAATGTTAATCAGAATTTAGCACTTTGTGATCTTGGGGCCATTTTTGATAGTTGTGTGACAGTTAGATGTACAAATTGTGATGTTCTTATTAATGTGTTGTTGTTTTTTAAAACTTTGCTGCCATTGTAGTAGTTCTGTACTTAAAAGATCTATTCTTTCTTACATGCTTTGCATTTCTGTTATGAGTTAAACTTGCTTCCTATTAGCTGCTTTTCCAAACAACTCTGTAATAATATTTTTTTCTTCATAAGCAGATTTCAGAGTACCCCAGAACGGGATGGTAGTGAAACCACAAGAGAAAAATGTTGAAGTATATATATGTATTTAAAAGTCCTAAAAATTAAATGTATTCAACTGTGAAATCAATTTTCCAGTAGTTTTTCCAGTTTCTTTGGTTCTATTAATATTTCGTTGGGTAATGCAGAAGATAACTAAATTCGTGAACTGTCTTTCTAGGGCCAACAGATGATCTCATAGATTCAATCCATAATGATTTTTCTTTAAAAACAGATTTTGGTTTAGCTCTGTAGCTTGGGTTTTATGTTTGGTTATGCTCTTGGGATTTTTTCAACCTTTGAAATAAGACAAAAATTGCTGGAGTTAGTGCTGTTCTTTTCCCCTGAATTATATTCCATATAATTCTTCACTTCTAACCAAGATGTAATGTCAACAGGTTGAATCATAATTGACAGGCAAAATTTTAAAGCATTCTAAATGTCACTGGACCTTTTAATATAATTAATTAGCCTGACACAGAAAAAATTTACTAGCCAGCTGGTTAATTTCACAATATAAAATCATGGGATAGGTGGAAGAGCAGGCGAAAGCTTATTACTTTTAAATAATTATTTAAAGATGTGTTCCTTGGCCCTTTTGAACATGGATTGCAAGTATGGCAAAAGCTTTTAAAATCTTCTAAACTCACAAGCAGTCAAGTTTCCTTTGAAGAAATCTAGTCTTGTTGAAATTTCAAGTTACCAAGTACTTGTGAGAGAATGTGTCACTGATTATGTGGAAAACCGGTAAAGCCCTTAATCTTGACTTTTTTTTTTAATTAGTGTTCCCAGTAACACTTAAACATAGATCAGTTGTTCAGAAATTGTGCTCAATCCCTTTATGAATTCTGATGAAATGCTGTTGCCGAAAAGTAAAACATCCAAAGGTATTCATCTGTCATTGTGCATATTTTAGTTTAAGGGAATTCTGCACTAGAGAGCACCAACAACCAATAGTTTTGCCAAAATTGTGGTGGAATCTGCAAATGTTAGAAGCACCTAACACTGTATAATACAAGTCTAGTAGCATCTGGGAGTAATTTGGTAATGAGTAATCATTTGTTATTCAAAAGTACACTTTAGGTGTCTGCATAAGATTTAGAAATCTTTACCTGGAAATTTCTTGTAGGTAATTTTCTGGTAGATAAAGCTAACTCAAATGTGGAATTGTCTGTGAAGATAGCTTAAAAACCTGTAATACAGTCTGAATTTTTTTTCAAGGTTGTCTACCTGTCTGAATCCCAAGATTGCTATCTCCAAGATGAGCAGATCTCCCAGTTTTCATTCTGATATCCCACGCACACAGGGACAATTTGAATGCCCCAGCTCAGTTCCTTCCTCTCCAGCCTTCTATGCTACTGGGAAATCTGTGCTGTTCATTGTCTGATAACCAGCATTCCCAGTCTGGCCAGCTACACAAGAAGCTGAATACTTGGCAGGTTATAGCTTTGACTGCTGAATGTACTGTAGAGTAGAACTCCATTCTCCTGAGACAGTTTATAATAAGTTTTTGTATGAGTGCTGCAATTTAAAATCAGAACAAAAATGCAATTTGAAAATAGTACGATATTAACTGTAAAATTAATAGTAAGATATTAACTGATGTAAATATGTCCTTTAACTAGGTCAGATCCCTTTCATATTTTCCAGGAAACAAGATTGACTTTGCAATATGTTTCCTAGCAATTAATCTGTGATTGTATCCCATACAGCTATTCTGTGTGTTGATGACTCCGTGGTAGATTTGGAAACGCTGGAAGCGCTATATGAAAATGTAAGTAAGTTGAGATATGTCTGTGGTTAATCACCATAGCTTTCAGAAATTCAGATACGCAGTAAGTTAAGTTCTCTTCATGTTGTAGTGTTTGACTGGAGACCCTATGTAGGACAAGTCTTTAAGGAGTTTAACATTAATTGGATTGGCAACATCAAAAGATACCTAATGAGATACATATTTCTCTGATTGGCTTAGTTCTTAAAAGTCAAGCATTTAAATGAGGGGCCTGCTTTTGGAATTGGGATAAATGATGTAATTGCAAATGATGTAACAGTAACAAAACATGATACACCTATCACTTGTCTCTTCTGTACTACCTGAAAAATACCGTCCCTACCTATGGCCTGTTATGTGCTAATGTGATGAGTTCTCTAATTCAAGATGTTAGTGGCTAAAACAGCTCAAGCTAGTGCATTGCTGTTCTTACTCAAGTTGCTCTACAGATAGTATTCATTACTTTAGGCTGTTTGACTCTGAAGTAGTATGCAAGAATGCATTTACGTTTGGCTGAAGAAATACCAGATCTGCTTCTGTGACCTAAGTGCTTTGAAGCATCCTATAGCAATATTTGCAGTGCTATGTTCTACAAGTCAGTGCTAACTCATGGAACCTCAGGAGCCTCACTCTTTTGCACATTCTAAATGTGTTTAAAAATAATTATTTGCAGACAAACAGATAAATTAGCAATTTATTAATTTGTTAAAAATTAGTTATTAATTACTTTGTTAACTCACTCAGAGAGCACAAAAGGATGAACTGGAAAAAATTGAGCAATATTATCAGACTTCAAAAGAGGAGGAACTGAAGCTTCTGGATAAACCAGAACAGTAAGTTTTTTTGGTTTTTTTCCTACTATTTTATTGCTGTGTAGTGTATGGTCTCTGGGTGATATGTTTAAAAAGGATTTTGATACACAGTTTTTTGCTAGTTAATTTTAAATGCTTTTCTGTATTTCAAGGCATGATGTGAAGTTTGCATTTATGTCACTTTTTTCAGACATTCACAAGTATACTAGATTGGCCTGGAGCATCAAAACTTATTAAATCTTGGTTCAGACTTGGTTCAATAAAAAATTCTATTCCCATGCTCTCATTTGTAAAAAGCTTGTCCTTCCAGTAGAGCTTTTAAGGTAAAATTAGTATCCCATGAAAGCAGGGCAAGACTGATTTTGGTTGTTGATACTTGGAAGATCTCCCCAGGTAGAGGGTTTTGGAGAGTCATAGAATCAGAATCGTAGAATCATAGAATGGCTTGGTTTCGAAGAGACCTTAAAGACCACTGAGTTCCAACCCCGGTGAAGCAGGGTCATTCATACATATATATGAATGTATGCAGTGATACACTTTTCTGCCCCTGTTAATATGGAGGTAGTGATGTCCAGCTGTCCTTTTTGCTCTTTAAAATTACAGTGGTGCTTGTGCAAATCTTGTAAGAATGAGAGTAAAGTATTTAGCAGTTCCAAAGAATCATAGAACCATAGAATGTCTTGGGTTGGAAGGAAATTTAATCATCCATATCCACCACTTGTGGACAGGGCTGCCACCTACTGGATCAGGCTGCCCAGGGTCCCCTCCAACCTGACTTTGAATGCCTCCAGGAATGGGGCACCCACAGCTTCTCTGGGCAGTTTGTGCCGGTGCCCCACCAAATTCTGTGTAAAAAATATCCTCCTAATATCTAATACAAATCTCCCTTCTTTTAGTTTTAATCCATTCTCTATTGCCCTATCACTACCTGTCTGTGTAAAAAGTCCTGTGACCAAGACAAAATATACACTGAAGACATACTGATTGAAGACCTACAAGACTGACTTCTCAGTTTGTCTCCTGTGACTTTTGTGAGCAGTGAGAAATGTTAGGATGAAATGGTTCCTAGGTGTTGCTCTTGCTGTTGTAATACACTGTTGACCAATGTGAAAATCATGATAATCTATGAACAACATGGTAATTCTGAATTTTATTTTAGTGCTTGTATTTAATTTCAGATTTAGGCCTTACGGTGACATCTGTCTTCTATTGTTTTGCTGCTTTTCCCTATTTTTCCATCCTCTCCTAATCACAGCAATTTTCTGCACTGTGGTGTCTCTGCCATTTTGTACCCTTCTTGTCTTTTCTTCTCTCTTTGGCATAAAAACAGGTAGCAAGAGGAAGAACAGAAGCAACAGGGATGGCATATGACTGGTTGATGTCAGAAGTATTATATTTTTTCCCCATTAGACTGTTGGTGGTGAAGAGCAGATTTTGTTTCTCTTTCTCCTTACAGATAAATACTCACTGCTAGTAGTTGCATGTAGTCCACAGGAAATAAGTTTGTGTTAGGAGTTGGGGCTGTCATGCTCTCTCATGTTTTACTTAAGAACACATATATCTGTAAAGTATGTAGTAGCTTGTTCGTGTATCCTGTGTCCATGGTTTGCCTTAGCTCAGAGCATAAGAATACATTCTGTGACTAGTTTATGCTTTCCAGACTTCGAATCATCGGGAACCTGCAAGACTGAGAGAAATAAATATAAATGTATTTTGTGTTCTGAAGAATATAAGTCTTGTAGAGTTCTAGACTTGTAAAAGATTGTCCCTTTTTGTAGAGTATAGTGCAGAGAGATTGATCTTAAATGCAAAATTTTATTTAGGGTATCATAGTTTCATAATTAAAATTAAAGAACTACAAATAAAGCAGTTGTGCCTGATCACTCAACGTAAAATAGTGGTGTGAAAGGTAAAAGCTATTCTTTATCAATTCTTAGACTGCCTCTGAAAGTCTTATTATCCCCTTTTTACTGTTAAACTGCACAGGCTAAGAAAATTAGTTTGTCAAAATGATGCCTCAAGGAAGAAACAAGTTGCTGATGACTCAAATTATTACTTAAGTAATTGTTAGTGCTCCTTAAAAGGAACATCCTTTCTGAAAACTCAGCAGATCAGGTGCTGCTGTTTAGTTGCCAAAGTCAGCCTCTAAGTCAGCCTCTCATTCAGCCTAAATGCTGAATTGGAGTTTTATTGGAACTGTGTATGCATATTAACTCCATAAAATGTTAAAGACAGAAAAGTGCAAAATTGTAGGTATGGTTAAAATAATTTTTTAGAGGGCATAAACCTGATGTGTTTAATAAGGATCGGAACAAAAAGTGCAAGGTAAACTTTTTATAAATGGTTGTAAATACTAATCATTCACATTCATATGCTGAAAACATTGACTTGAACTCACTTAAGTATTATAGAAGCCATTGCCATTTTAAAATGGCTTTGGATTCACTAACAAATAGAAAGCATTACTGGTATCATTAATGCTCTCCTGCACATATGATTTTGATCTGTTTTACTAGCATATTACACTTGCTGTTGTTGGCACAATCTGTAAATAAATCTCAGCAACATGGCAATATTCCCCTAAATTATGCTTCATGATAATAGCTGTTAAAATGCTAATATTCGTTAAAATAAGAAAAAAATATATGAATAATTAGCCACATCTTGGGACTTTCCTAGCAGGGTACAGATGCTTTTGCTTGATTCCAAGTCTGAAGTGTTTGCTACTGTGAAAGAAATACCAGTGAAGGAAATGGTAGCAAAATATGGTACTGAACAGTTCTGTTTTATATGTAGTTTTAATTCAGGAAGTAGTGAACTATTAGTAATTCCTAATAAAATGTAGCTTTCTGTCCAGTTAATGCTATTTGCTTGACTTCTGCGCACAAATAACTTCCATTTACTTCAGTTTAAATCCTACTGGTTCTTTTAGAAGCTTGAATAATAAGATGCACCTTTTTCTCCCCCACCAAAATTTCTTAATTTTATATTCCTCAAATGTGGATAAATGTGAATTGATACATAGTTTATGATAATAGAATCACCCTTCTTTATTTCTCTTCTGAAATAATATTCTGTTTTAATAACAACATGATAATATGCTGGACTTTGAAAGTACTCTCAAGTCTTCTGTTATAAGGTTCTGGTAGGATAAAAGAGTTCTAAATGAATGTATTCTTTATTTACAGTTTCTGCAGGAGAGGAGTAAATGGACCTCACACAGATGAATTACAAATTCTCTGTTTTCTTTAGGCCATGAGAATTGTAGCAACGAGAATCCAAAATTATGTGTCAATCATCTCATTGTAACTTTAAGTCAAAACCATACTTTCCTCACATTAAAATTCCAAAACTGATTGAACTAAGAGTATTCCTTTCTCTGAAAAAGCTCTGTCCGCGTGAGTGTGGTGGTTTATCTTTGATAGCCGCAGGTTCATGCTGTGATGATCTGTTTAGTAATTGCTAACATAGATTCATCTTTGTGATATATTTCAATTACAAGTGTTCAGTCAGGATATTTACAATGAATACTTTGAATTCCGAAATCTAGATATGTCTTGTTATGCTAAAGCTTTTATAATTCTCAGCATAGTTATGTAGTATTCAAAGACCAGAAATGTAAATAAAAGTCCCTTTTTCAAGGGAAGGCAAGAAAAGAAAATGTGTCATTTTGATTTTTAAATTTAAAATGTTAGAATGTATGTATGTCAGAACTTTTGTGGAACAGTTCGGTCTTTTCTTCCTTTTGTTTCTCTCACATGGAGTACTTATAAAGTATCTTTTTTTTTTTTTTTCCTGGCAATACCATTCATTCCCAATAGGAAGCATTTTTATTAATAACAGCTTGGCATTTCTTTTTTTCCTGCTGCTTCAATGCAAGAGCCAAGGCTGGCCTTCCCAGCCCTTCTCTCAGTAGATTTTCTCATCAGGCAAGAAAGAAAAAGGAAAAATGATAGCTAGTTTCACACCAGCCACAGGTGGATGTTACCGTTTTTTTATACACTCCCTGTGTATTGAGCAACACGTTGCACACATTAGGCTTTATTAATGATATTGATATTAGTTATGATTAAAAAAAATAAATAGTTTGAAGAAATCAGATTAATTGCTTTAAATAATTAAAGTGAATTTAATAATAATTCAAGCTAATAATAGTTCAGAAAACGTCACAGAATTCAGTAAGGCAAAATAATCTTTAAGCTATCACATTAAGTGGGATCTAAGAATATCTGTAGACAGGAGAATACAAGAATTCTTCTGTAGCGATATTGGAGCAAAAGATTTCCCCCTGGATTTCAGAAAAGAAAATGTACCACTGAAATCATTGACACAAAGCCCACAAAGCAAATTATGCAAACCTTGTTGTTTTAAGAAATGTTAAATTTTCTTATGTTATTTAGTCTAACTCTTAAATTTTAAATTGAAGAAGCAAAAAAGAAATAAGTATTTGTGCCTTTGAGTACTTTTGTTTTGTGATATTTGACCTGAAATTGTTAAATATACTTTTATTTATTTTTATTTAAAGAGTTAAAGGAAAAAAAGCTGGAATAGAGTCATGAGAAAAGTAGGTAGATGAATAGGAATAATGAACAGATACAGAAAGTAACTTTACTGAACAGTAAAGAGAGAATTTGCAAGTATTTGAGAGTTAAATATACAGCTAGGTGCGTTAACATAAAGCAAGCTGCTATATAATTGGAAGTGTGGTGCAAATTAGTAAAAGAAAACTGAGCTTGAGCATCAGAAGAAATTTCTTGGTGGATGTTCTGTATTATGAAATAACTTTGTAGGAATATGTTGAGTTCTGTATTGCTGGGCATGTTTTAAAGTGAAGCAAAAAGCACATGAGTAGAAGCAGTAAATAGATTGTGATTCTCAAGCCTTTTTTTTTTTTCTCTCTCTTTACTGACCTTGTTTTATGATTCCTCTTGTTTGCCAGACATGACATTTGTGATAATTAATGAGTTAATGTCATAAGAGTCAATGTCTTTCTTGCATTTTTCTTCATATAAATAGGACTGCTTAACACACTGAACATAAAGAACACTAAGCATTAAGAATATAGCAATTATAAATTCTGTCAGAATTATTCTGATAGATTGTTGAACACCACAGATATGTATTTTATAATACAACAGCTTTAATTCATTATGTACTTCACAGATATGAAATGTAATGATTCATTGGTATTCTTCTTTTCTTTTCTTTTCCTTTCCTTTCTTTTTTTCTTTTCTTTTCTTTCTTTTTTCTTTTTTTTTTTTTTTTTCAGATTTTTATATGAATTATCTCAGATCCCCAATTTCACAGAACGAGCTCAGTGTATTATTTTCCAGTCAGTTTTCTCTGAAGGGATAACATCAGTTCACAGGAAAGTTGATATCATAACTCGTGTTTCCAAGGTAAGTCCTAATGGAAACTAAATAAAAGGTATATCCTGGCCAGGATGTTACTTTATTGTATTTTTTTATTATATATTATGTGAATAGTGTCTTTTGAACTACTTTTCTACCACAAGCTACCCGTGCTCTATCCTTTCAGATAGATTTTTTTGCACATTCTGGTAATAAAAGTAGTTACTTAGTGTTACCTTTCAAAAGGAGACATAGATAAGAAAGTGGCTTTATATGACATCGGGAAAGAGGCATTACCATTAGTTTACTTAAAAGGAGCTCACATGACAATTGATTTTTTCATTGAGAGTCAGATTCAGATCTTGGCTGATAAAGTAGGTGTCTTTATATGGAAATTAAAATAATTCATGAGTTCTTCACTATGTTTCTAGATTTCTTTTTTTTGTTTTAAGGCATTGACTAAAAAGTCAATGTCCATAAACCTGATATATCTGCCCTAAGTATGAACTGAATTACGGATTTTCAGAGCATGAGAACCAATGAGAAGCAAAATGAATATGACTGAGTCTAACCCAATGGCAGCAAAAATAACACATCTTCATTTGACTGCATTGTGTAAACTCGTGACAAACCATTTTGTCTCTAAGATTTTTTAAAGGCTACTAAGGATGTTTAGTAATCTGTAGTGAAACTTCCTCCAGTAATCTTTTTGTCATCTACATAGTATATAACGGTATATAATTTACCTCATGTGGATTAAGTTAAAGATAGTATCTTAGGCAGCATTAGTCTAATAAATTCTTCTATTAAATATTTGATTCATGTAGCAGTTTTAGATTCCTTTCCTTGTAGCACATGAGAAACAAAACACTGTCTTAGAAAAAATAAAATTTAAAAAGCTTTGTCATATGAGCAATTAAGAGTTCTGTGCCAACAGATATTTCAGACTAGTATCCATTTTCCAGGCTTTGCTGAACATGACGAGTGTAAAGGAGATTTTAGGTTTGATTCTGGCATTTGGAAATTACATGAATGGTGGGAATAGGACTCGAGGTCAAGCTGATGGATTTGGTTTGGAAATACTCCCCAAACTAAAAGATGTCAAAAGCAGAGTAAGTACTCATTTTTTCTTAGGGACTACTTAAATTATCTCCCTGTCAGATGTTAATCTTGTCTCACCTCTTACCATTTTCTGCTTGAAAGAATGAGGCATTTTTGTACCATATTCTAGTTTCTCTCTCTCAAGATTTTATCTTTTTCTCCTTCACATATGCATGTCTCCATAATCTCATATTTCTCCTATTCAGTACCACTAAGATAATTATGTAATATGAAAACCTTGTGTCTATTTTATTAGGGAAAACTACAGTACTGTAGGGAGAGAAATGTGAGAGCACAGGTCACTAAAGTTGTCTCTGACAAATGTCCCTTTTTTCTCTTGCTCTTAACTTATGGTTGGTGCATATGAGTAAAAACCTTTTCAAGATCAGATTTGAAAAACAAATATCAGGAAGAGTTTTGCTTAGAGTATACACAAAACTATTAGATATAAAGGACATAAATACATAAATTACAGGATTTTAATCCACTTCAAAAAGGTGTGTCAGATCCAAGAAAGTATTTTCAGTCTTTTTTTTTTTTTTTTTTTTTTTTGCGTTGACTGTAAAATGGATGTAGAGCATGAATTCTGAATGGCATGCAGAAGATAACACTTAGAGATGGCAATAAATTATTTTGTCAAAAAAACTGAGAATCACTAGCCCATTTTTGGTCAGTTACATTAGAATCAAGACAAGGCTCCATGAAAGTGTGAGATGATTTTAACTTCTGAGATGATGTTAAAGTTCTCTAGGGCAGATGATGAGGTACTAAATAATCTAGGCAATGGAAACACCACTCAAAGCTCCATATCTGCCAAAGCATACCCAGATGCTATGCGGGTATGGAAACTGCCAAAGAGTAGGAGTTATTTTCTGCTGTTGTTGATATAGATTTGGAGGATGAGAAAAAACCATTCTCTCACAGTCTTCCTCTTTTTTTTTACTTGAAGTGCTGTTCTGAATTATAAGAAAGTTACAGTTTAAGCTTTTGTTCCCAGTAATGCTGGATGTACATAGGAACACTCTCAGTTTGGGAGACAAGCAATGCCATATCAATAGTATGTCTAGGGAGCCTTTTATTTCACCTGTGAGTACCATCACTAGCAAAGTATAAAAACAAGGTTTAATAAGTTGTTCAGTGAACCACTAAATTTATGGAAGTTTTTTCCAATGTATTTATATCTTCTGTCTCCTAACTCTTACTTTCCTCTTCACCTCAATTATTCAGTTGTCCCCTATAACAACTTTTCTTCCAGTCCTACTCCATGGACGTGACACATAGGCTGTCTTTAACTGCTGTTCAGCTAAAGTAGCTTGAGGCCCAGCTTCCCAGTATTCATGTGTTCATTGGTCAGCCAGCTGCCTTAAGGAAAAAAATTAAAACAACTGAGTTTTGCCTGGCTTTTGTCAGATTAAGTACTAGTTTTAGTCCCCCATTTCTGTCTACCATGAACTTGTAAAAATTTTGTCTTCTCTGGGACTTTCCAGTTTGGCTGGGTTTAGTTAGCCTGCTCCAAAATTATGAGTTATAAAAAGGAGTGACAGATGTACAGTGTAACTGCATGAGACTTGTTCCTTAGCAAAACAAGATAAAAAATTACAGTACTTATAGTTTTCGGGGTTTTTTTGGTAGCCAAAGTAAATACATTATTAGTTTATATTACTGTGAAGAATGGGACTAGTCTGCAAAATGCATAAAAATTCACAGGGACCAGCTGCTACAGGCAGACATGAAACCTTAGGAACAACTGGAGACTGTACTTGCAAGAAAGAGTGGAGGGTCTTACATATTTAACAATGTTGTGTCCTTTTTTGGGAATTATCAGCAAAAAATATGATTTCTAGGTAAGCTAACTTCAAGGAGCTAAGGTAAGCTGTCGAAGTTTAGTGTCTTTGATTTCACATAAAGGTTTTTTTGTTATCAGGTCAGCCAAGAAAAGTACTTGGCACAGAGGTTAAAAAAAATCTTTGCTCACTTCAGAATCTCTGTATTTTGTCTTCTAGAAGTATTGTTTAATCTAAAGTGATAGGTTTAGTAGTTTAACACACAGAAAATAGAACAACAAGCATATTCTACATTAGAAGGGCAATCAAATATTCATGAGCCACCTCAGATCTTTTTTGTCACACAACCTGCCAGCAATGTATTCTGTAACTGCTAGATAAGCTGAGTGGTTTTGACCCATGAAAACAATGACTTAGTTATGCTTGTGTGAAGGTGAGGCAGCCCTGTACAGGAGGCTAGACATTGTTCACAGACAAATGTTTGTACTCATAGTTGTCAATATAGAAAATAAAAACATACAAAAAATAATCGAAGACATTCCAGTTATAATTCCCTTTATTATATTTCTTTTATGTTGTTGAATGATATCCTGCAATGTATAAGTTCCATTTTTACCTTTTTTCTTTAGTTGATCTACCTTATGCTGAACCAACAACATATAGCAAAATAAAATGTTTGGGTTGTTGCATACAGGACCAAGGAAATGGAGATTCCAAAAAAAGAGCATTAAAATTCATGTCTGTAACCCAAAAGGGCAGGAAATATACTTGTTAGGTACATGCTGTCTGGTTTTATATTTGGAGTAAAATATGGCTCCGTCCATACCTTCATTAATCATACCACATTTAACATTTGTATGTATCCATAACCCATTTTTAATATTCTGTTTTTTCCCCTAGGATAATCGTATTAATCTTGTGGATTATGTTGTCATTTATTACCTACGCCATTGTGATAAGGTAAAATATTCCTTTGCTGTGTATGACTCTCTAAAAGTGGATTTCTTTCTTTTGTTTTGTCTGACAAGCTCTAACGCAAAAATAAAATCTATTTTCTTTAGCTTTTTGCAATAGCTTTGGACCCCAATAGGTCTGAAATTTGCTGTAAGTTTTGTGATAGGACTGTGGAAAATCTTACATTAACTGTGGAACTGCACTTTGCAAGCAATTGTCTGGGACTGTTCCAGGCTGTACAGGTTGTTACTACAGTCCCTTCCTCTTGTTATGTTCTGGTTACTGTAACATTACAAATTTTGTTTTGATGTGATAAAAATGGAAGACAAGCATTATTTCTCTCTTATGACAGAATATGATGGCAAGTTTAATACAGGTGTCCTGGTTGACAGAGATGAAGTCAGAGATTGAGAATGTAGGAAGAGGGGTAATGTAAATGTTACCCCTTGTACTTTCTTTTTTCTCTAGGCATTCTTATCTTCCTAACAATATAAGTGTTTTTTTCACTTTTCACAAAACATTTTATTCTCCAACCCATGATTTATCCTTTATTTCAGACTGAAATCTGTGCACTGGTAGAACTTTAAACCCAATAGTCTAAGCTTATACCGAGCAACGTCCTTTTAATACCACTTATACACTTGAATTGTTGGATTTCCCCTGGAGATACCAGTTTAAATCTTGTAATGTTGCTTGCTACTTTTTTTTCCACTTTTGAAATATTTTAATTTTCCTAAATTAAGATATATGCTTATGAGTTCCATAAAGACATTAAACTATGATTTATTAAGCTGAATAGACTTTCAACTATATAATTTTATCTGTCCAAGTGCTCTGGGCAATATGTAAATATTGCTTTCAATTTATCCGTATAAATTGTGTATATATCTAATGAATTGGGAAAGAGTGAAACCACAAACTTCTGGCATAAGATCACTTGCTCCATTAAAAAAGGCATTCATGTTATCTAGTTTTAAGAAACTTATAATCCCATAACTAAACTTTTAGTGATATAAAATGAACTGAAATGTCATGAGCTCGGTGTTGCTTCATAGTTTAAACTGAGCAGTTTGCACTACAATGTCTAAAGGGAAGTTTCAACATTCAGAATGGTCAGAATTTTACCTGAAATTATATGTATGCTGTTTTAGGAAGAACTATTTAAAATATTTTATTTTTGCAGTTCGATTGATGATGTTTCAGAAAAGTAATTTATTTCACTGCAAATGCATTTAATTCTCATAGTGGTCTATTTGTTTGTTTGTTTGTTTAGGAAGCAGGAACAGACAAGAGTATTTTTCCTTTACCAGAACCACAGGATTTTTTCCAGGCCTCCCAGGTTAAGTTTGAAGACCTAATAAAAGACTTAAGGAAGCTGAAGAGAGACCTAGAAGGTAATGGGAACTTTCACATTTTTTCTGTAAACAACTAAGTGCCATTTAAAATGTGATCTTTATGAGGTTAGCTTATTGCTAATTAGGTTTATAGTGTTAATTGTAGTGTTTTTACACTGTGGCAGAAAGTAACCACATAAAATAGAAAAAAAATTTTTTAACTCATGACTTAATAAAAATGAAAGTAAAAATACTGTAAAGTAATTTTCTGTAATTCCCTTTTACAACTGAAAGATCCTTAAAGAAATCTTTCTGAAATGTCATGCATTATTTTTCCTCTGGCTTCTCCATAGCTGTGTGTTTAACTGTAGATATCTGCTAGGTCCATAACAAATACTTTCTTCAGTACTTGTATAACAACAATTTAACAGCCACAAGAAAGAGTTGAATTAGTGTAGAAATAAGACACAACTTGCCAAGGCACAGCAAAGGGAAATTAGAAGCTCCGGTTCAAAACATTTTCACTCTGGGACATAAAATAAACATTTTAAAATATTTATTATAAACAGGGGGTTCAAAAACCCAGCTCATCTATGAATCAAGGTATTGAGTGGATATAAAGTCGGAATGGTTGCTCTATAAGTATTCCAAGTAGTTTCATTTTTAATTTGTGCTTCATATGACTCTTAAAAATAAATCTAGTAAATGGTGACTGGATATTGTAAGCTTATCATTTTTGCTAAGGAAATTTCCTAGTTTTACTGAAGCAGTTATGGGTAGAAAATAGAGATTAGGGACATAATCTGTGTAAAAGCTTATATATATATATATATATATATATATATATATAAAAAACTTCTCCATTTACATTTAGATAATGTCTGCATCAAAGTGCGAGCATGCTTTTAGAGTTGGAGTTGATTTTTTAAATGTAAGATAATGAAAACCATTACAGAATATATTATCCTTACAGTTAGAGGTGGCTGGGTTAGGTCACTGCCATCTTTGGGATAGTTTAAAATGTTTACAGTGGTAGGGAAGTATCAGTTGTTGTTTGTTCGACCCAGGCATAAGTGAGTGCTCTATCTCCTCTCATCGCTTGGCCCTTTAAAACCCTTGGCCTGCCCTCTGTTGGGCTAGTTTGTGCAGAAACATGATCTTTGTTTGATCTTGTACTTTTTCAGCATGTAGTCCTGCTGTAATGCATCTTAGTCTTGCATGATCTGCATGGAGGCTGTGACATTCACATCATATTTGTTCTACACTGCAAAGACAGAGACAGAAAAGAGCAAAAGCTAATGTACTTCAACTCATTTATAAAATAAGAATTGTTGCTTTCTTATTATCACTGACTTGTTTTAACGTGTTTTCTAAGATATCCATAGAAAATGAAGAAAATTTGTTGCATTGCTGTTATTTTCAAAATTCTTCTTCATAAAGAAGATACAGTTGAAACCCTGTCAAAGCAATTAACATATAAAGCTAATGACAGCAAGGATTTGAAACAGAAAACATTGTGGAAATGTTCTCAGATGTTGGTATTTTATCAATCAGAAATATGCAGCAGAATTCTAACATGTATTCCTGTGAATAATTTCTCTTTCATTTAAACAAAGAAGAAATCACTCATATAAGAATGTTGTATCTCTTTCAAACATTCCCTTTCTTTTTTTTTCTCATGCTGTATCTAATGCTTTAGTTTATTTTTAAATCCAAATTTTAATTGAAGAGGTTATAATTTTAACACGTTCAACAAAGATTTGATGAGTCTCTGTAGTTTATTGTAGCCATTAAAAAGTTGTGGTTGCTGGCAGAATACCAGTGAAAGTCTAAAGCTGAAACAGATGTGAGTAGCAGAAACCAAGTCCAGAGAAGCGTCGGGCCCAGCTATCCAGACAGGCGCGGCCCTTCAGATGTAAATAATTTGAACAATATTAACTGGCGCTGCCTGTGTTATAGGGTACATTGGATTTATTTCACAGTATGGTTGGCTAAGGTAGTCTCAAACAGCTTACCATGGAAGTGAGATGAGACCAAGATAACAAATGGAAGAGGTTTTTTTGTGCACGTTTAGGGAACAAACTAATATTCCTGTTAGTGACTTGTTTCTGAGATTTACACAGAATGATTAAAAACAACATAATTGTCACCTACTGTGTCTGAAATAGATATTTTGGTAGAAACTTTTTGTAATAGTCATCATTCAGTACTTAAAAATACTTAATAATTTTCATCATGGTATTCATTCACCTTTTAATCATTGATATTAACACAGGAAAGACTGGGGATTCATGAGAGAACTGCGTGTCTTAATAGTCTAAACCGTTGCTGTGAAATACCTAGACAGTCTGGAACTGAGAGTTCAGATCATCTAGATGAGCACAAACCCTTTCATCTGTTTCAGATAAACAGATTGAGTTACATACAATTTAGTGTTTTGAAGTCTTTCAGATTACACTTTAAGGAAACAGTGCCAATGAAATTTTGTCTTGGAAATTTCCACTTTTTTTTTTTCCCTGAGAACCTTAATCCAGCAGGTTTTTAACGCACATTCCAGAACAAACTTTGTAGTTCTGAGCATTTTCAGGTTAAAAAGGATAAGAAACAAAGAAGTAAGTTTAATATATGTTTTTAAGGGGAAAGAAGTTCAAAAGGATGGGATGAGAAATAGTGAGATAGCGGTTATAGGATGAAACCTGGTTCTACTTTAAAGTCCTAGGAAAAAAACATTTTCTGTAAGGTCAGGATTTCACTGCAGGTCTATATAGTCAATGGAATTCCAGAATTTTCAAGTACTGTGTAGTAGTATAAGTGAATACTTTTATTCATTTGACAGATATTAGCTTTCCAGTTAATTTTCATGTTTCTGAAAACAAAGGTTTTTTTTTGTATCAATATTTTTAGATCATAAAATATCTTACTCCTTGTTTAAGACAAAGATTACCACTTTTTCATTTCTGTATGAGCAGATATTTCCTTTCTAGTTTGAACAGTACCACCTGATTGGTATTCTTCTGGAAGAAGCATGGAATATTTGAAATGTGTAGTCATTCATAGGAGATTTTTAGGAAGCAGATCTCTTCACCAAAGTATGATAGACTTGCATATGTTTTACCATGAACGTGGAACAGATTCTAACTGCCATTTTCACGCTACCATTTTTTTAATACTGTATATGTTTTAACTTTTTTTAACTTGAGAGTGTGCATTAGCATATGTGTAGGTATTTACACATATACACATACACAACAGAAAAAATATAACTTCATTTAGAAACAAGACTTACTGGATCAGCTACCTTTAATTATCGGTTGAATTTCAGTACTCCAGGAGATGTCATTTGGAGATGCAGTCCTCTTATATCATTTTGGCAGATCTGTATCTTAAAAACGTACGTTATCCCCAATTTTCCCACTTTCAAGTAATGCACAAACCTGTATTTTAAAATTGTTTTTAGAAAATCAGTACAAAACCCTTTTAGAAAAATCAAAGAGTAAACTAGCAAACCATACATGAAAAAAAAAAAGGAGAAATTACACTGTTAACATTTTCATATTGTTTTTCTTATAGAAGCATTACAAACATCTTAAATTTGTAGACAAATAGAAGTTGGAAAGTACCTCTGGAGATTATCTAGTCCAAAATCTTTGAGCAGGACTAACTTCATATTCAGTTCCAGTTGCATTGTTCCTTATTGAGCTCAGTTTTGTGTCTAAGGATAGAGATTCCAACACATCTCTGGACACTTGTTCCAATGTTGAACAACTGTCATGACATTCTTCTTTATCCTTAGTCAGAATTTATTGTGCTGCAACTCGTAACTGTAAGTCATTTTTTATTACACACACATTTGTCATTGTCGTACAGCTATTCATTAGGTAGCTGAACATACCAGGCTTTCTCTGCCTTTTCAAGTATTTCATTTTAGTTTCACTCTCAAATGGCATGACAATATACATGGTTTTTGTTCGAATGTCATATACAACCTAGAGTATCTAAATATCTCAGTAACTAGTGAGGCATGCAAGCACAATGTGGCCTTCCTTAGAAGATGCAAGGGATTCTCATCACAAAATTAATCATCTTAAAGGTGATTGTGTTTTGTTTTAATGTGAAAATTAATCTCTTTTCCACATTTTCCTACTTCTTACGTAATAGCTGAATTGCTGTAACACATAATTTCAAAACGTACATTTTTTTTTTTTTTAACTGGAGACCAGTTCTCTGTCTCCACAACTTCTGTGGCCTTTTTGAAAAGAAACAGATGCATTTTGCTGGATGTGATTAGCATAGGGTTGTCATACCAGTACCAGCATCATAGCTAATTAACCTCATCTCTTAGCAAGTCTGACTAGACTACTGATTACTATGCTGTTGCATCTGCATTATTGTCATTCAGTACCTTCCTCAGGGATCTTTGTATGACACTGGAACAGAACTTAGAAATAAGAAATTGAAAAGGGTCACTTGATCTCTATTCTTGCAGCCACTGTCACTACAAATAGGGCAAAGAATGAGGCTGCCAAAAGGAAAAATAATCAGTTCATGCTCATTTAAGGCTGAAGTGTTCTGATTTTCTTATTAAAAATCCTGAAAATATTTATTTTTATCAAGAATTATGAGGAAATATATTTACCAATAGGAAAATACAAATACAAATAATAATAACAAAATAAAACCACAGAAAACTTTTATCAGCACATTAAAATTCTTAATTATGTATATTCCCTTTGGAGTCTTCAAAATGAGTTAGAGGTTTTTGCAACAAAACATTGCAACAGTATGTTAATGAAGTATAAGCCTATTTTGTTCTTGAAAGTAATTGATGTTTTCAGTTAGTTAACTGAGAATTTTTCAGCTTTTTTAAAATTTCTATATAAACAGAAATGGAAATAATAAGTGAATGCATTAGCGTTTGTTCAGACAGAATTATACATTTAATTCATAAATAGTATTGGAGACCTGAGAAAAATCTATTTTATAGAATAGAGTTTTAGTATAATGCAATAATTATCAACAGAATGATGATTGTAATGTTGAAAGATACTGTGTATTGTTTTATTTCTTTTAGAGACGGGTTACTGAATTGCAATGTGAAAATTCTATGTAGTATATCAGCTCGGTTAACTTTCTGAATAATTAGTTGGATCAAGAGATATTTTTTGCTAAAAGCTGATCGTCTATTCATTACAGAAGGACTTCATTCAAAAAATTATCAAAGGCCCTTTTCAAAAATACATCTAACAGATTGATGCCTTAGACTAACTTAAATGAAATGTTTTAAGTCACTTTAGTAGTGGGATTTAGACAACTGGGTTGCATACATTTTTAGAAAAATTGTCCCAGGATGAGCAGAGAAACTAAATTATTTTCCAGAAATCAGTAGCTTGTGAGATAATTTTTTTAATATCAATTATACTTTCTGATTTTAAAGTTAACCTTAACATTTGAACAGTGTAGGCAAATAAAATAAATTTGCACTAGGTGGTGGAGCATGAGGACACAATTAGGCACATGTGTTATTTCTTCAGATGTTTGTGTAAATCGAGCATGTTACGTATCTGATGAGGAGCGCATTTTGCACTCTTCAAGACTTTCATGACATATTTAGAGGCAATACAGAATGGTGCAGGGGAAAGAGAAAAGAAAGCTTCATGCAGGGGCAATTATTTTGTTTTTAATTAACAATGGATAAAATAAGCACTTTTCTTTGATTTTTCTGACCTCTTCTTGAGAACTCTCTTGCCTCAGCAGGCTGAGATACATTTCAGTTTGTTTTGATTTGGCAAAGATACAACGCAGGCATTAGAAAACACATTTGGTATATATGCACTGGATTCTACTGTACAATAAAACTAACATTTTGACAGTGTTCCACTGGTAATATTCATATGCGAATGCATCAACTGGAATTTTTCCGAAGTGGATCATTTCTAAAAATTCCATTAGAGTTTTTAGTTTGTGATAATACAGAATAGTATGGAAGGTTTAATAAGATTTGAAAATACAGTAGAAGGGCAAAGAGATGATGTTTCAGGAGAGTTTATTGCATGGAAGCAGATGTCTGCATGTGCGCACAAGGGGCAGGAGTAAAGCTTTCTATTACTTAAACAATGTTAATTTTTTCCTTTATTTTTTCCCCTGGCTAAAGAATCCTTGGAAATTTCTTGCTAGAAAACATTCAACAAATGCTAAGATTCTAAAAAAAAAATTGGAAATATGAAAAATAAGTTCTTCTGTGCACTTTCCAGATACCTTTTTTGTGTATGTGTGTGTTAAGCATTGGTTGTGTAACAGTGCTGCTTACATCTGGAAGCAGGTAGTATACATCTGGGAGTAGGAATGCTGTCCCTAAAAATGATGCAGTCTGGATTGCTGGGAGGAACATATTAAAGGATCTTATCAGCTTTTCCTCTCTAAGAGAGTACGCAGTAAAAGAGAAGGCAGAGCCATGCTACATTTGAGACAGTGGTTTATGCGCTTACTGCCAGCGATCAAAAATTGAAAGTACATTAACTCAGACATTGGGATGTAAATTAGTAATAGTGACAATAATTAGCACTTACAGAAGTGTGTGAATTTACATGATTTTAAAACCGAGCAGCACGCTGAACTGAAGAATTAGTTAGGTGGAACTTTATGATCTGTCTTGCACAGAAAATCAGAGATCCAGCAGTACAGAGAGAAGAGGAGAACACTTTTGCTTTTGTAACTTCAGCTTATGAACATACTGTTTCAGTTGTTGCCTGGCAGTTCTCTTCTATCTGCCCAACACTCCCAGTAATACTGTGTTTGTATGTTTGAAAGATCTCTTTTTTTTTTTTTTCTTTCTCACACTGGAATAAGCTTAGCTCATCTGATTTAAAATATCATTACTTCTTAAAAAACTTGTCTTGCTTTAAATTAGCCAGAGAAAACACTTCAATTTCAAATACTCATTTTCTGCACTGTTCAGACAGAAGTGGGATGTCCTGAGTTCTCAATGGGTTCTGCTGGTGAGCACTTCTCCACTCCTGACGAATCTTAATGATGTGCGGAGATCTATATGTTTGGATCTCAACACTAAACTAAAAATGCTGCTAATAGTGTGCATGGCAATCACTTAAGGTATCTTACAAAGACTGGAAAATTATGGGAGGTTAGTCATTATAGTCACATATATATGAATTCAAATTCCATCAGCTGCAGTATGCTTTTCTGCTGAAGGCACTAAATGTAAGCTACCATTTCAGAGAGAATACATTAAGCAGAGTCTTAGATGTGTTGCTATGGTGTGAAAAATATTTGGCTATACTAGCAATCTTTGTTCATTTTTTAAATGCGTTTTTAGGAAACAATCTTAACAGAAAGGATGTAAAATGATTGATATAAAAAGTTGATATGCTTTGTCAAAACAGGGAGGAAAAAAAAAATGTCCTTTAGGTTTGTTACTATTTATATAGACCTGGCAATTTCTCTGCTTACTCTTCATATACTGTAAATTTTGAAACTGTTTTAAACAAATAAAAAGGTCAGAAATCTTAATTAGGAGAAACAATGCCAGAATACCTAACAAAACTTGTGAAAGAACTGTCAAGATTCCTGAATCTAGGGATCTATTAAATCTCCATTAGAACAGGAGAACATTACAGGGTGTTTTGCATGTCACTAATTCAGTTATTTCATTTTCCCCTCCTTAGGATTTATCACTTAAAGCTGCTTCTGTTTCACTTAGATATGAGACTTTCTATCTTGAGTACCTCCACAAATATTTGTGCATCACAAGAGGGATGTGTATTTCAAGCAGACAAGGATCAGACTGTTTCAAGTTTTACTTACTGGCTTCTATCTTGTGAAATAACTTTTCTAGAAAACTGAATGATTATTAATGAACGGAAAAGACGATTGTTCATAGAAACATATTTCTTCTGGTAAATTAACTGTGCAGAACTGTAACTATAGAGCATTTAGTTTTCTGTGTGCTAATATTTTTTTGCATTAAATTGTTGACCTTTATTTCAGACAATAAAAACCAAGCTTGAGAGTACAGAGTACTGCCACAACTTCTTCTTCTTCTTAGTAGTTTCCAAGCCAGACAAATCTAACAAAATAAATCACGAGGAAGTTGAATAAATTTACTCATTTTTACTGAACTTTGCTTAGATTCTTATTTGGGTGTGTAGGCCCAAATAAGTGTGACAGGTTTCTGGATTGTAAAAAGTCAAGGATCCTCTCATACAGAAATTTGATTTTCTTTAGTGCAGCATTGAAATCATTTGAGGTACGGTTTCAAATCTCCTTTGAAACAGAAAAGGTAAGGGTTCTAAAAAGAATTAGAAAATAGCAACCATCTTGTCAAAGATAAGCCTGCATTATGAAAAGAAAATAAAAGAGTTAGGGCTGGCAGTACAAGCTGCCAGGCACTGACCAGATAAGAGGAGTGGGCGTTGTTAGTGGCTTTCACATCGGCATAACTCATGGGGGACTGTGTCAGTGACAGGTTTATAGGAACGCATGGTGTTGATACGTGGTTTCTTTGTCAAGATGATTCCTGTAAATGCTACTGATGAGTTCTGGTGAGTAAATAGTTAGTAATTTACTGTTATCAACATTAAACTATTTCTGGTTTGTGTTTACTTTAAAAATGATGCTTAAAAAATTCCAAATCCAGTCTGATTGACACTGAAATGCTCTTTACATGAAAGTTTGTTTATGGGCAGTGATTCTTTTGACAGATTTACAAGTGCCTGTGGAGTTTTAAAAGACTATTGCCCAATAGGCATTAAGTGAGAGACATTCTATTGTGTAAATATTTTCACTTATATTGGGGATTTTTAAAGAACTTTTTGAGCCAAATACTGCATTAAATCTGAAGACAGTGGCAAACTGATAATCAGCAGTTTCCAGCTTTGTTCTAATGTTTTGCTAATGGTTTCCATTTCCATGGCCAAGATTTGCAGTGGGTGAAGCATGATGTACATCCAGCAGTTTGTAAGGGCTTTCAAATACTATTACACTTTTTTTTTTTCCCAATAGCTCATTTAGAAATAAACAATTTTCAAAGTAGTATATTGCATTTTATTTGGCTAACGTATAATGAATGACAAGACAAGGAATCAGAAGTTGATTACAGTAATAGTGAATTTGCATAAGTTTGGGCCCATTCACGTGGAAAAAAAATGTTTGTTGTTTTCTCAAATGATTACTTTGGAATGAGGTGATGAGTGAGGAAGTGTACGTGACGTATCAGATTCTTCAGAATTCTTTCAGATTCCTCAGAAATTCAGAAATATTTTTCTTTCTTAAAAGGAAACTTCCTAGAATAGGAATATTAAGTAGACTCCTTACCTCAGAATCATTCTGAATAAAAAACTTGCTAAAATATATATATATTTTTAAAAGGAAAATGTTTCCGTTGCAGACAATATGAGAACAATACATGAAGAAATCGTGTGAATGTCACGCATTATAGCATTTTTAGCAAAGAAAATCAGAGGAACTAGTGGAACTTTTCAATTTTTATTTATTTATATTATGTTTAGCTAGAGTTGACAGTAGTGCAGTTGAGTTTAAACAGAATCAGATAACTTTCTGCTGCCTAAGAAAATACATTTTTTTTCTTTGTAGACCAGGAGGATAGGTCATTGAGTGAAGTGTAACCTAAACTCAGAGTCAATTAAAGGTGAATTAATCAGTATAGGACAAAGACATTACTCTTGCAGTTAGCAGTTTTTCACCCAATCACTGTTGTTTTTGATTCCCATTGCTCAAATGTAAAACTTTTTTTATGGCCCTTCAGTCTACTTAGACAGTTATCTCAAAAACATCAGGGATTAGACTTTTGCTCCAGATAGTTTAATCTAGGTAAATATATTCATCAGAGTTGCCTAATGGTACTGTTTTAAGGCTTTCCAATAGTGTAATTTCTTAGTCTTCTAGCATTTACTTGACTTCTTTTGTCTCTTTCAATTTTACTGCTTCAAGATTATTTAAGCAACGTGGACTGGCATTTCATCTAACTTCATCTGATTTCAAACTTAGAGTTTTAAACTAGCACCTGTGGTTGACTTGTTCCATGTTATTGTGTGTCTCATTTGCTCTTCTCTGATGTGCCCGTCCTTTTACTCATCCTCTCCCTCACTCCAAATGTTGTTCCTCTTGTTATGGCTTTTAAGATTCTTCTAAAGAAATCACCGACCTAATCTTCTTTCCTATATTTTTCTGTAGTTTTTGTCATCTAATTGAGGTTAATGTTAGTCTTTCCTATTCAAAAATATTTTTATTGAAGGAGTTTTTCATGTTCTTCCTTTCTAAATGAGAAACAATTTGTCCAAATCCCAATTGGATTGTTTAAATATGTGCGTAGGACATATCTGAGTAACCTTTGTAATAATATTCTGTTATTAATGCTTATTGGAAGCCTTGGAAGCATCTAGGATGCTTTCAGTACTCAAGACAATATATTAGTAGCACTGCATATTGGTAAAAAACAAACAAACAAAACAAAAAAAAACCACCAAGACCAAACAAAAAAATAGACCTTTCCAGAGTGTATTGTTATGTTTAGATACTCTAGTTACATGTTTATTTTCATATATGTATTCATATCTGTATCTATTTGTACAAATTTATTTGATTGCTATAACATAATAAGTGACTTGCAGTGGTTTCAACATAAGGTGATCATATTAATCATGTGCATTTTATAAGCACTATATATTAAATGTCTCAACATAATGTGTACTATTAGCCTTTTGACATTTTATATTACTTTAAAATAAATTCTAAATATTACTTTATATAACATTTTTCCTTTCTTTAAACATACAGAAAATTAGGCACAAACTTGTAGCTGCTACTTTGTATACAATTTCAGTTGGAAACTTAACAGTGGTAACATCCTGGATATTTTGCTATTGGATATATATATATATTTTTTTCACAATCTGATGTCCATCTTCTTCAAAAGTATTATAATTTCCTTAAACAGATGTAGAAAACTCCTTTTAATTAAGCAAATTAAAATGTTAATTAAATTTCATTCAGCATATAACTGTCATGTGAAGTTCAAACTTTTAATTGTAAGAGGCATGTACTTTAAGAAAATAGTCTTAAAAGTCTTATGGACTTTGATTTCTGATTTGTCTGATTTCATAGAATCATCTTACAACCATAGAGTGGCTTAGGTTGGAAGGATCCTTAAATTCCATCTAGTTCCAACACTCTGCTATTGACAGGGTTGCCACCCACGTGATAAGGCTGCCCAACTTCAGTTATTAAAGACACATAGCAGAGCACCTAATAAAAGATTTTCTTTTCCAGATCTGCTAAGTTTGAATTGATACTTCTATTATTTCTGACAGTTTGTTTGCTCTCTGGCATACAAACAAATCTCTATTAGCTTCAATTTCAACAGTTTCAAAGTTCTGTCTTACGCTACAGGTTGCAAGACTAGAGATTAAAGATGTAGTTAGCCTAGAACATTTTACATCAGCTTTGGAGCTCCTCAGTAATTTCATAGTCTACCTACATGAGTTGTGGAAGGATGCTAGAGTAAAATACGTACTTAAGTGAGATATCAGCATTTGTTTATAATAAAAACTTTCAAGGTTTATTTCACTTGTTTATTAAATCCTCAGTTAATTGGAAAGCTGTTATTGCTGAGCAAGCCCTGGTGGTACAGAAGTATTATAGGCAACACTAATAGTTGAGCAATATAATGTATATATCTGTTTCCAACTTCCATTGACATTTTTTCATTGGTCTGCAAACTTACAATAACATAACATGTTAATTTAATATTCACAGTTGCTTTTCTCACCATTTTGTATTAATTTTTGCTGGAATAACTTGAATTATATAATGGTGGCAGCAATATGGTGTGAAAATGTTTAATGCAGCCAAACTTTAACTACTAGATTTGACTCCAAAGTAAATTTCCATCTAAATTTAGCTGCTAAGGAATGAAGAGTGGAAAAGAAATCCCATAGTAGTTCATAAAATTGGTTGCTAAACGAAATATAATCGCATTTTTATTTCCAACAGTCTCATTTCAACTCTAATGTGGAACACTGGAACCTTCAAAGTTTAACAGGAGTTCTAGGGAATGGAGTTTTTTAGAAATTGGCATGTCATCGGGTCTTAAAATAACAGACTAAGTAGTAAACAAATTACAGTTATATGTAAGTTAAGTTTCTTACAGACTTGTATTTCATGTCATGGCCTGTAATTTGAATGCTTAAATAAGGTTAAATTCCTGCATCTGTGTTAGAAGAAATGCTTGAGTATAGAATGACTGTCACTCTTTGATTAAAATCAACTCAGATATAAGGCAACATCCATTCACAACAGAACAAAGTTTGGAGCTTTAAATACCATCTAGAATTAATGTGTGTTGTAGGCTGTTATAGCAACATAGCTCAGAGCTGGATTATTAAAACAAACAAGACGTTACTAAAGTTCCACTCTTTAAACACATGCAACATTTTCTAATTGGTATACTGGACCAGTGTCAGTGGTTTTTATGATAATGTAATTGCTGGATTCAATAGTGCATATTTATTTCCATTACCTCAAAAGTATGTCTAGGTGACTAATTTAGATGAAGGCTTTTCAAGTGTTGATATCTACCACAAACGTCTCTCAACTTGTTTTTATAGCCTCTGAAAAGCAGATGAAGTTAGTTTGCAGAGAATCTTCAGAAGAACATCTCCAGCCCTTCAAGGAGAAATTAGAAGAATTCTTCCAGAAAGGTAAACACATTTCAAAACTACGTATATATCAGTCAGTAGTGTAATGTTTTGCAAAGTATTCTATACATAATGTAAGCTGCATTAAGTCTCTACAAATTCCTACTGTTATGGATTATGTTCCTAATATGCCTAATATGTATTTAGAGTAATGGATACACAGATCTTAGACACCACTTATCAAAGGTAATTATTTCCTTGATCTCATGCATTTCTTATTATTTTCTGATTTATCTTTTATCGTTATAATTAGGTAATTATATTCATTGTAGACTTATCAGATTTATCTAGTAGAATATATATCTTCAAGTTCCTTAACTTGCTTGTTGCAGCATTGTGGCTAAAAGTGGTAAGCTGTAATACTATTTGGGTTAATAATCATAGAATCATAGGATGGCCTGGGTTGAAAAAGACCATAATGATCATCGAGTTTCAACCCCCCTGCTTTGTGCAGGGTTGCCAACCAGCAGACCAGGCTGCCCAGAGCCACATCCAGCCTGGCCTTGAATGCCTCCAGGGATAGGGCATCCACAACTTCCTTGGGCAACCTGTTCCAGTGTGTCACCACCCTCTGTGTGAAAAACTTCTTTGAACAAATTCAAAACACAACACCATATGAGCTGCTATGAAGACAATTAACTTCATCCCCGCCATTAATGAAAGTAGGCAAATGTCAACAAAAAGAAAAAGAATCTCAAAAGTTTCAAGAGTCCAGCCTTAAGCATGAGGAACATATTCTGTCGTCTTCTCACGTTTTCCTTTGAAATCTTTCTTATACTTGTCCTCATTCTGTACTCATTTTCATTAGCATATTCGTGTGCAAAGTTCAGGGAGCTTCAGACCCTATAGTTATTCACCCTTTACTTCCTTCAGTCACTTATCTCCTTGGTTTGAAGCTTTATAATGGGTGAGTGGTACTTTGTATGACATTAGAAGGGAAATCCTATAAAACTGTGTGCTGAAGATATGTGACAACAATCTTGATTTATAATATTAGAATAGGTATTGGACAAATTTCAAGAAGTTCAGTGGTTCAATTCAGATAAGTGTCTGGAAACTCAACTACTCTCTAAAATTAGGAGTTAACTGATAATGCCAAGCATCCATTAAGCATCTGCTTTCAGTTTTGTTTGTTTAAAAAAGGAGTTGTGGGTGATTTAAGCAAATGTATGAAAAAATAGTCTGTTATCTTCCTGCCAGCTCACAGCAAGTATCCAAAACTCAGAAACTTCTGGCTTGGAAATAGGGCTGGAACTCATAGATACTCGTTTTTTTCTCAAATCCTGATTTCCCATCATTTCTTCTCAGTGATAAATGGGAAATACTGTAGGGGGGGAAAAAGATTGATTTGCTTCATCAGATCTGTTTATATTTCCTAATTACAATTAATACCAATTAAATCTAATACTTGCTGTGTTGTAATAAAAAGCATGCAGTGTTATGGAGACTGACATTCTAAAATGCAAAAGGGGATAAACTGTACTTCTGCTGATGTCAGTGCTGTTTTGTATAACTGAATTTAACATAGTCTAGTGCCTTCAGCAAAGAATTAGGTGCCAGAACCTTTAGGTCCTATTCCCAGTTTAGCTACTTGACATATTATGCTAGAAGAGTTGGTTAATCTCTTTCTCTGAGAGCCTCACTTTCCTCGTACGCTGTGTAAAATAGTGATTCTTGTCCTTTTTTGTAGTGAAAGATGATCTTTGTCAAGTGTTACATGATTCCCACAGGAAAGGTGTAAACTGTGTTAATTCTTCATTAGCTGTATTTGATATGCTCATGCTTTTTAAAAGGACTTAGATTATTCTGAAAACAAAAATAATCATTAATGGATTTAATAGTATGGTGGGAAAAAAAGATTAGTTTTACTATAATACATAGACATAAGAATTATGTACAGGTGCTGTATTTCCAGTAAAGTTGCTGCACACTGTTTTCAGAAATACATTTGTTACATTTTCCATGATTCACAAAAATAACTTTGAAATCATGGCATTAATAGTTGGTTTGGAATGCCCCTTAATTTATGAAACTATGGCTAAAAATTGTTTAGGAAAACAACTCTTTGAATTACCAAATTTTCAATTAAAAAAAAAAAGCACCAGAATTGTTAAATGTATGTGAGACAAGTGCAAAATATTGTTTTGAAAAGGAGAAAAGAGAGTTTGCTTATTGCAGCTGTGAAGCTCGCTAGAAAGGGTGCTGGCTATCAGCCATTGTTGTTAGTTTTTCATGACACTTTTTATTCTCTTTCTGTCTTCTCTCAAGTATAATATGAACCAGAAAGCAGACAGAATACAAGAACAGTCAACTAGCCCTAATAAAATGTATTTTTCTCTTCCCCCCCCCCCCCCCCCCCCCTTGACTATCTTATATTATTTGTTCATTGTCATAAATGTGGAAGTTTGTAACTCACATTCATCCAGAATCTTGCAAAATCTGGTCCCAAATTCCCCTTCATTGGTTTCAGCCTAGAAAGGATGTACAAACTCTAATCTGGGCTGCATTTTCTCCCTTGAATGCTGGAACGTGTGAATCAAAAAGTCATTAGGCTTCGTAGCAGTTAGCCTAGGATGTTCATAGCTGTCTCTTTTCATTTCTCCAAGAATAAAGCATCTTGCTGATGGAAACTGTGCTATTAAAGGAATTCATTCCATTTACAACAGAGTCTGGGAAACAAGTAGTCTGATGTCAGAACAGAACAGTTTTGGAAAATCATTAATAGTGGGAAGGAATGCTATTTGTAAAAGCCACATGATGCACTCAAGTGTCCAAGGTAACAAACAAGATGGAGAGAAAGGGATTTGTCAAGTATAATAGATCTGCTGAGATCAATCTTGTAGTGGAAGGAATTGTCCTGTGTGTGGAATTGTAGCCTTGCATTTGGATAAACAACACTGGTTATGTTGTTGCTTTGCTACAATTACTGTTTGTCTTACAGTATATAAGAGATGACTGTTGCTCAGTCATGGCACTGTACAGTAGAAAAATAGAGTCACAAACCAAGTGAGTCAATGTACTACTATGTCAGGAGGTAGTATATTTTTCAGACAAGGTTAGCAAGCACATGGAAAATGTCAGTAAATCTGATTTTTACTGCTAAGTGATTTCTTAATAATTTTAGCCAGGCTGCAGTAGCTACCTGGGCATGCTTCCAAACTGTTGTGCTTTTTAATGTACTTCTAGAGCAGAACAGGAGCTTTGATCCACATCTATTCGTTTGCCTGTTTTTGAATGCACCGTAGAGGATTGTCAAGGTAGTCCAGTGGGAAAAAAATAAGAAATTCTTTTAAGTCTAGCCCATTTCATTTATATGTTAACTATTTTCTGTTTTGTATTATTCTTGTGGGAGTATAACTGAGAAATTAAGAAACGTCATGAAAAAAATTGTATCCAACTGCACTGGCCAGAAGCTCTGATCAGAACTCTTTGATTTCTCTGACATGAGAATGGGAAAGATAAATAGGGACACTTGTCTGAATCTGTAAGAGGCCAGGCTGCCTAAGCAGGCAGACAGATACCTCCTGGCCTTTTCAAATATCTGAAGCATTTTCATGTAAATTGTTTGATCCAGGTCACTGCAACTATGCAAATAATTGTTACTTCCTTTCTGGTATCTTCAAGATTTCATGTCAGTTGAACCTTCATAACTTTACTTCCAGAAACGTAGTTTCTTCTAATTAAATGTAAATAAGAAATGCTTGTTGTGATTCTGTATTTTCTTACTTATTTGTAAGAAGATGAAATACTGAATGTTTGAAATCACTGGTCTTTAAATCATAGACTTCTAAGCTAAATCTTCTTCAAAGTGTATTTGACTTCTTTTAACTGAATCATTTCTAAGGTCCTAAGGTAGTTTCCAGGAAGATTTTTTTTTTATTCTTCTTCATTCTTAATATCCCTACTCAGATAATTTTGTTATCATTTTACTCATTATCAGCTTACATTTATTTTCACTCAGTTTTACTACTTTTAATTTGCTTCTTCAGCATAACTAATGAATCATCTCATAGTAGCATTCAGATAGGGAAGTTGCCCCATTTCTTTTCTTTAACTCTAATCCTGTGAAGTATTTCAGCTGGCTAACTGTCAATTTCTTGTTATTTTCTGCTTGTTCCTGGATTTAAAAATGTTTTCTTCAACGTGGTTCTGGTGCTATATATTTCCATACGCAGGAATTTACTCTCTTTGTCTAGTATTATCCATTGTATCAACCCAGGTATCCTTACTTTTTTTAGTTTGTAGTCCCTGAGTTGTAAGAACCTGGTAGTATAATTTCTTCTATTAAATAAATAAATAAATAAAAATATTTCCACTCAAAACAGTTTTTCAGTCAAAGCTGTGTATGTAGTAGGATGCTGACATATTTCAACAGTGAATCAGAAGTCAGGAATACTCCAAGACACCATAGTCAGTACAATTTTCACAATTCATGATATTTCATATTTCTCACTTGCTGTTAGAAGAACATACCTTTGTAAATTTTAATACAGTCAAAATTTAGGGAGAAATTTACATTGCTACTTATTACCTTTAATAATCTAACAATATTATATTGGTTTTAAAATGGAGAAATTGTTTCAAGTCCTTATTCTTAACTGTTTACTAGAGCTTTCCTGTAATGACTTCCCAAAATATCAGAATCCTCTGAAAAAATATTTTAAATTGTTGCTTCCCTACAACAAAAGTTCCTTCTCCTCAAAAAGTATATCCACAGAAACAATGTTCTTTTGAAGTCTTAGAAAAAAAGTATTCTAAAACAGGTAATGAAACTGTCACATACTTGTTTTGCACTGTTGTATTCCTCTACCTTGATCTACTTAATCTAATCATAGTGTTATGGCACTTGCTTTTCATTTTCTTTGTAAAGCTCTTGAACCTTTTATAGTTCTAAGACAAGCAAGAATATCAAGAATTGTTTTTAAGGAGCATTGGATTTCAGTAACAATTGCCTTTTAACATCTGGTTTGTAAACAACAGCAGAAGAGCAATAGCACTTGCAAGCATCTTACTGTTGCCCTGATGTTCTATTACATTCACTTATGAGGCTACATGTGTCAACTAAAAAGCATCTTTGTAAAAATGACCAGTTCTACAAGGCATCAGACTGTCTTGCAGAATCTGTGACTGTTCAGTCTGTATTATCAAATACGGGATCTTTCTTTTGTGAATAAACTGTACAAATACAAAGATTTCTAACTACAAAGCTGTATTTTCTATTCGACTCATCATGACTCTTTTTTCCCCTTCATTTGTTTTCACTGAGATGTTTTATTATCTCTGCCACACATATGCAGTTCTCACATTAAACAGTGTGGGAGGATATTTATGTCCAGTGTCAAACATGAAAAATATGTCATACTTCCTTGCAGTGATAATGTTTGCTTATAACTTTTTATCCTTCCCAGCAATGACATTACAGACCATGCAAAGTTTGTGTTAAGATGTGGAACGTTGTTTTATATGCCAGCAGCAGAATTACTTTAATCTTTCAAACTGTTTGTGACAGTCATAACTGTTTTCATCACTCAAACATTGTTGTATTTAAATACATGAAAGAGTGATTTACATAAATTGGCATGAGTCTGCAAAGCACAAATCCTTATTGCTGTGGTACTCTGAGATTTTAGAGTTGGACAATGACCTCAGTCCATAAGATACCAAATAAGGTGTCCTAGAATGTGATTGCATCCATATGCCTCTTAAGAATGCAATATTGGTAGTGAGCTGATTCAAAGAAGATTTTGCTCTGAACTGAACAATTCCTCCTACTCTACTGAAAGAATTACCATCATTAAAGTCCTGAAAATTGATGTTAATTAAAAATATGATTTCTCAGGAAACTTTCAATTGAGTACTTTTGAGACAATTACACATAGATTGCTATAATCAGTTCCACTATAATCATGACTTACTATAAAATTGGAAGGCTAAACTACATTGAAATATGTAACATGTAATTTAGAAGTGCTTATAATTAGAAGTGTGATGTCATCCTCTCCTAGAAGACAAGGAAAGAATCTCTTACAGAAAATGGTTCCTTCCAGATTATTTTCAGTTTGATTGGCTTTGTTGCACTGAATCATCATGGCTGCCACAGTGATTGGCATTTCAACATAAAGGAGGATTTCTTATTAATCACAGTTCAGTGGCATAATTAATGTTGGTATTAATACCCTTGATCTAATACCAAAAACTGTGTTGCGTATGGTTGCTCTAAAATGTGTACCTACATTACTGATACCTTTGGCTTAATCATTACCAACTTGTCTGGAATCTAACATTTTAAGTTTTCTTCAAAACGCTTATTTTCTATTCAATTAGCGTGGATTTCTTTCAGCACTTGTATCATAGTCATATAGGTAAACCACATCTCAGGTTATTTGTGTTGGTTTTCCATACACTTTTCCTCTAGTCCAACTGCTTTGTTCTTCTTCACTGTCTTCTAATGGATTTCCTGTTTGATTTCGTATCTTCTTGTGTCTGAAATACAGTGCTACTCAGTTAGCATGTATGTAGTTCACCTGAATTTGCACTGCTATTTACATTCTTGTCTTATCCTATTTGTACTGGTATTGAAAGTCAGTGAACTAACATAATTTAAGTCCCTGAGAAAGCTTTTCTTGGTGGGAAATACGGATACATATTAATTATTTTAGCTTATATATCCTATGTAAACAGCTTGTGCATAGACAGGAAAATTTACACAGGGAAAAGAGCAGAGTCAAGAAATTGAAAGGATAGAAGAAGTTAATGCATTAACTTAAATAAGGAAAACCCAAAAGCTTACTACCAAAACACATTAATATCTACCACCACAGCGGTCACCCTCAACACCATATTCTTTGGATTAAGCTTGGAAATACCCTTTGCTGCTACCATAATACAAATTGATTATGACAATAATATGCTTAATATGATATGCATCTTTGTGGAATTTTTCCTTAAACTTTTAAAGTTCTAGTATGTTGATTCTTTCTCTACATCATTTTTCATACTTGTGCAAACATACAAATATCCCCCTTTTGCGTAATTGATACAAATAGTAGTTGCTGAAAGTTCTGTCAGGAAGTTGCATCTCTCTGGGTTAAAGTGCGTTATGGTATAAACTGTGTTTTTCTTTGTTAAGCAATTACAGGCAATATCAGAACATGGCTTCTTTCTAGGTCAAAAAGACAAATTAATTTGACACCCAAACAATCTCAGTATTTGAGTGGCAGTTCTCAGGAATCTGAAGCTGGTTAAAAGACAAAGCATGAGGTTGCTACTGAACTCAAAATTCAAGAATGATGGAGTAAAAACATGTGGATGATCTGGATACTACATTGCTTCAAGATTACAACTGCTATAGAGGACAGACTTTTAATAAATGCTAGAAAAGTCTGATTTCAGAAGGTCACTTCAGCCTCCTCAGCAACTACTGCTGTGATCTCTGTGCCTAGATGCTTGGTGCTGGGGCAAGATATTTAGAAGAGTGTCATTACAAATTCACTGACTTTGTCCTGAGATGCACACTCACATGATTGTTTATTGAGCACCTCAATACAGTTGGAGAGATCAGTGAAGTTTTTTTCTCTTAAAAGATGAATTGATTGAAACAGTACTGTTATCATGGCACATAAATCAATCCAAACATTTTCTAGCATCAGGATTTTTCAGTAATCTAATTCTTGTTCCAAGACAGCCATAAAATGCCTGAAAATAGGTTAATGGAATTTGCAGCTACTGTACTTTGTATTCTGGGATATAACCATTTGCACGAAGCATGTCTAGAAATCCATTCATCTTGACACTGTCTTACCATCTGAAAACTTCCTCTACAAAGTGTTGCCATCTCTGGAACAGAAGGTGTTATCAGAGGGCATCCTGGGCCAAGCACAGAGTGCTGGCTTCAAAGAGCATGACAGCGTCTGTGGCCAAGCTGAAAACTGAGAGGGTTAAAGAATATTAGATGAAAAGGAAAAACTGTTCTAGCAAATATATTTGTTTTGATTGTTTGTAGTTTTGTTGGTACAGTTAATCAGTATTTGTCTGTAATGTGCTTTCTTAGCTGGTGTTTTGAACTAAGGGCCTAACACAGCATTGACTTTTGAACGGAATAGGAATTAGTTAACATGTATTTATGTATAAGAATATATACAATTTCTACACCAGGGATTTTTTCTTAATGTCTAATTGGGTAGTTCCTGAGACAGAGTATCCCCAACCTTAATTAGGAGAGCTGACGCTACTTTTCCGTTAGAAATCATCATAAGGGTACTTTGACATTCCTATATTTCAAATGACAGATATTTTTGATTTTGATGTAATTTGCTATTCTTTTGGATTTGATGTGAATAAAGTAAATTACCTTAAGATTTAAAAAAAAAAATTCCAAATTTAAAAGATTTTCAAACATTTTGTAATGTTTCTAAACATATTGTAAAATAGGTTGTCCAATAAATATTTGATGTTATTCTTGTTATGTCCCAGTCTTAAACTAAGCTATGACAAGATTTTTTCTCTTGCCCGCTGTTCTCATTTCATCATATAAGTATCTGAGTGCTTTCTAGGTATAAATAAAATGGCCCAACTAATTTGTGTTGAGCATGCTTTAGTTTTCCCTTTTCCACGATAGTAGGCTGTTATTTAGAAATCTAGCAATTCTTTTTTATTATATATTCTATGTATTTATCATAAGAAGGCATGCTCAGTAAAGTTTCTGCCTTGTACTTGGAAGCAGTTTGCTGTTTCTTCTAAAAACGTCAATTAAAAGAATCTGACAGAAGACTTCTTAAAATTAATCTTTTTAATGCAGTATTTACTGCTGTATTTTATTTGAGGCAAAGAGAAGAAATATTGTAATACATGTCCAAATTTGCCTCTTCTTTACATTTGGTTTCAAACTGCAGGCTTTTCAAACTAATAGCTAGCTACTTTTTCCCAGATAAATACAAGTTGTAGAGGAACTTTGAGCTAAAAGCAAGAATTAAGTACAGTAGTAGTATGAAATCGTTTGGTATATCCTTGTGATTTTGTAAATGAAATTATTCCATTTTTGTTTGGAAAATTATTGAACCTATATTGTGATTATGATATTTTTAACCACCTGTCTGCTTGTGTGTATGTATTTGTGCAGTATGCCAGTAGTCCAACTGAGTTAGCTTTCCTATTGTTGTGTTCTTTCTGTAGAAATTAAATAAGATTCAGATCGTGTTGTGCAAAAACATGGGTGATTTAAAAAGAATTCTTTTATTTTGTACTTATAATGTTTGATTAATAGTTCTGATTTATTTTTTATATTTCTCACAGAAAAGCTTGGGATTTCATGTTAAATGCAAACCCTTATAAACAGGAAAGTTGTTAGTTTAAAATTCAGAGTTTATTGAAATATTTTCTCTCTTGCAAAACCTGTACTTTTTTTTTTTTTTTTTTTTTTTTTACTTAACTGGATCCTGCTGGATGTTCTGCAAATTCAGGTTTGTTTCAGATATGATGAAGACTAAAACACTGAACTTCAGACACCAAGTTATATCAGTTTTAGTGATCTTAATAGCTGAACATGATGAGGTTTGCAGTTTACCCGCTATATCTAATCTTTAATTTCATAAGAAATTGTCAAAACAAGGAGTGTTCATTTGGTACATCCCACTTCATTAAAATGCAGTTATAGATGAAAAGAAAAAGAAAAAAAAAATTCATAGGCAAAATCTGTCTTAATGTTTCACTTGTTTTTCCGTATGAATATTTGATGTCCATACTGCAAATTTCTTTGATTTTCAATTTGATTTATCCCTAAATAGAGGTAGCCCTGCAGTCAATAATCAATTTAGGCCTGAAGTTCCCCCTCCTCCCCATCCTGTCTTTGTAGCCGAATAAAAAGAGGAAGGTGACTGTCATACTTCTAAGCAGTATATTTTTAGAAGGTCAGAATGATTAAATTCATTCTCAATAATGTAGGTTTTTTTCTGTTCATGCTTTTTTATTGACAGTCTTTGTTTCTTAAAGAGCCTTCATTGCTTTTTTATTTAAACAAAAACGTAGCAAAGAAACAGATGTGTCCCATATAAAATATGCCATAAATCTTGTCTCACAAATTCTTTTCTCTGAACTTTCTGACAGAAACTGTCAAATATCCACTTTAATTCAAGTATAAAATGTTCACTTTGTGTCATGGCGCCAACCACCATATGCTGGAATAAAGTCGGTAACCAGCAATAAAAAAAGCAACATACGCACCTTTGAAACAGTACAAGCAATCAACAGTGAGAAAGGTCTATATAAATCTATGGAGAATTAATCTCAGCTTTGCCACTATCCTGCTGTGCATTTACAATGAGATTTTGCTCCTGACCACCAGAAGTGGCTTACTTTGCAGAAGGAGTGTATCCTAATGAGGCGAAAATGTATGGAAAACAAAGCAGCAGCTTTTAGCCCCCCACCCCCATCCTTTGGATCACCTAGAAGAGCGTGTCCTAGTGTGTTCAAACGTGTGGGGCCACTACACATCACACGTTGCTGTACTTTAGCTGATCATGTGAAACCAATCTTTAGTGAGCTTAATCAGCAGAAATGATTTAGCCTCATAAATCATTGTTACCATTCCACCGGAGGAGGCAATGCTATGGCTTTTCTCTCCTAAAAAATTTCAGGCACAAATTTCCAAAGTTTCTCTGAAATTAGTTTAATTCTCTTTTTATAGTTATTCATTGTTTACTGAACAGATTACCCACTGGCTCACCACCCAACTAACATATTTTTATCTCTCACTTTTTTGAGAAGACTTGCTTCCTATAGGCTTAAACAGTTATTTTACATGTATTTAAAGTGTTGTCCTTGATATAAAAATGTGCTTATCCTGAAAGTTTTCACTTCTGCTGCAACAGGAGATTGTAGCTGTAGAAAATCTGAATGGTTTTCTTGAACAGAACAGATTGTTTGGTTTGAAAGGATTAGAACTAATTCTCCAGTTCTGCAGACTGTTTAGATACATTTAGTCATCTCAAAGGTTAACCTGCAAAATCGCATTTGAAATTGAACTACAAATTTAAAAGAATTGATTAAAATAGAAATGAGAATTAGAAAGCATTTCTATAGTGTATAATTTCTAGTAGGCTTTAAATCTCTTTCCCTCAAGAATGCGAGAAGAAAAAATTAATGGCTTAATTGAATCTTAATAGAATGCAGTTTCAAATAATTTAATTGGAATAAATTGAAAAATGTAATGTTAATTCTTGCTTTGTAACTAGTAACTGCAGAATATAGGAAAGTAAAAATATTAGTCCTAGTTTTAATGAAACAATGACCTTCTTCTGTACAAACTAACTAAAAAAAAATATCTTTAACTGAAAAATAGCTTTAACTTGCACAGAGTACAGTAAAAGCATTGGGGTAAGAAAAATATATTTTAAGAAATATAGGACTTTAAGAAAATACACATAAAATGTTTTTTCTGCATAGTTAGTTATAATGTTCTGGTAAAGAGACCTTCAACACTTTTTCTGGCAAATTTATAGACAGCATTATCACTTTTAAAAGAAAACATAACTTCCTAGGTTTTTTATTACCTATGATAATAAACACTTCCTTGAATGTGTTGCATGAGCGTGTTCTACTGGTGTTGTATGCCTCGGTGTGTGCACAGATGTCTACAGTTTGTTATGCTTTGGTAACATTAAAAATACTGACTGAATATTTTATAATGTTTAACAATTTCTGTGTACTCTGTTAATTAGTTCTTGCCCAGTACCCATGGTACAGGCTGTTAAATAATCTTTCTGATTGCTTATATGGGACCTTGTTTGTTAAGCAACTTTCCATGGCTGCACAGAGACTCTTTGTATGATAGAAACAGTTGTAGCTTTTCATCATTGGATGTGGGTTTCTTAGCTAAAAACAATTTTTGTACCACTGCAAAGGAAAATAAACTTGTAAGGACTGGTTCAGGGAAGCATGATTAAGACCTCATGACAGCAAGTGTTCTGAAGATTGTTTTGAAGGGATTTAAGTTGTCTATACCAGTATTTGTACAAAAAAAATTTCAAAGCCAAATCCCATGTTAAAAAGTAGTAATTTTTCTAATTTAGAGAAGAGTTAAAGGAAACAAGGTATACATGATCACACTGCATGTTGTTTGTTCCCCTGCCAATAATTTTTAATGGGCTCACCAATTTTGTCCCAGTGTGATAGAGGTCTTAAGATATTAAACGTCTAAAATCTCAATAAAAATATGTGGCTAAATAGAGAAGAATGACCATTTTAGTCTTCCAGGGAGAGAGGCTGTATCAAGAACACAACTCTTAATTAAATATTAATGAATCCATCTGGGGACTATCTCTAAAATGCAGATCAATAATAGGCCAGGTTTCATTGGTTGCATTCCTTGCAGGCCTCCTTGCTTAACTGCTACTTTAGAAGAAAGGTCTGTTTCTGGGGAGAGAAGGGAGTGAGACTCTGTTTTGGAGGATTTTTTTTGCATTATAATTTACTGGAATAAAAAACTCTTAGACAAACAGTGGAATATTTACGTGTATTTTCAGGCTCTATTTTGAATTTCATGTGTTCAAAAAGCCACCAAATTAGAAGATAATGACTACCTAAAGAAAGCCAATCAAATAATACATACTAAAAAATTTACCTGCTGGGAATCTGTACAAGGAGCACTCAAGTTTTTTACTGTTATAAGCCTGAAAAGCACCTGCATGAGAATGGTGGTCTGCAAGGGAATAACTTCTCATCACATTAGGTATGAATTTTTCAAATTTGAAATAAAGTGGAAAAAATATTCTCTCCTGTATGCTATGCGTAATATGAAGAGATTGCTTAAGTAAAAAGATTTCCTTTTTTATGGAAATAACTCAAAAGTTTCTCAGTGTAATAACGTAGAAATAGAAATTTCAGTCTTTGTGTATAGCTCTAGAGATACAGATTTTTCATGAGTCTTTTCCTAGAACAGAACAGGTGTGCTCTAGGATTTCTGACATTGTCTTGTTTGCAAAAATCCTTTAAGGTTATTGGGAGATACTTTCAGTCATTAGAATGAAAACATACATGTCTGAAATTAAAAAAAAAAAAAAACATCTTTTTTCTGAGTAACCTCATTTCTGAGAGCTTTTATATCCTCTGTTGCTATCTTAATTATATGATATCAAATAAGTTCTAAAACTGGATTCTGTCTTTATGAAATGAAAAAACAATACCATGTGGTACTAAATTAGAAATCTCCACGTTTTTAGCAATTCCAAAAACCCGTTGTTATACTCAGTACCATAATTACTCCTATCAGTCTAGCCACGCTTTCAAAATGCAGTAGACATTATGGCTTTCCCTCAATTTTCTGATTTTAAATTCTCTTTCATTTGTGTGTATTTTCATGACTACTTTTTTATTTGCACTTGGTATCCATTGTTCTAAAAATTCTATTAATTTGATTTCCATTCCTTTAAAATTTTCATTCCAAGAAACTGGGTTCTGGCACTGTTGTGTAATGAAAAGTATTTTCACATTATGTACAACATACAAATTGTTCTTTTATAATTCATTTGCAATTACATGAAATTATTGTATTTTTATGCAGGGCCCTTTCGTTTTCTAGCCAGTAAAATAACATTAATAACAAAAATGTTATACACAGGATAGTGATACTTATTAACAGTTTGCATGAGTTGTTATCCTCATGCATGTGGTTCTGCTACCGTCATCCAATGAATAAAATCTTGTACTGCATTGAAAACTACACACTGTTTGACATGATAAATCTAGTGACTGGACACCAAGACTATATTAAAACAAAAATTATAAATCTGACTTTTATGAACAAAAATAATAAAACCGTCCAATTGATCCAATTCAGCTAAATCTTAGAATTCATCTGTGGTGATTTTTCTATATGGTTATGGTGCTCTTTTCTGCATCTGGCTGGGATGGAACTTAATGTTCTTCATAGACATCCATATGGTGCTGTGTTTAGGATTTGTGGCTAAAACAGCATTGATAACAGACCAGTGTTTTGGCTACTGTGCAGTACTTTCACTGTATCAAGGCTTTGTTTCTTTTTCCCACTCTGTCACCCCTGGCAAGTAGGCCAGGGGTGAGCGGGAAGTTAGAAGTGAACAGAACCTGGACTGCTGACCCAAACTTATCAACAAGATATTCCATGCACATAACCTCATGTTCAGCACTCAAAATGGAATGGAAGGGAATTTGTAGTAGGTAGTCATTGCATCAAAACTGGGTGGGCTTCAGTCTGCTTGTGTAGTTGTGACTGCTTGCTTTTGCATTGCTTGTGGTTTTTTTCCTTGCTTTTGCTCTTTCCTTTTGGCTTCCTCATGCCACTGTTGGAGAACAGAGAGTGAGTGACTGTGTGGTGCTTAGCTGCCAGGGTCAAGCCATCCTGACTCTAAAATAACAGTCCTGAGGGGAGTCCTTCATTAGATTGCTCTTAAGCTCCCAGAACATCCATATACCAGCAAGTGCACCCCCTGTGAAGTTTTCTTTCTGCTTGTAGTCCAGTCATTGTTTTCATATTCCTATGAACAAGGAATAAACATGGAAAATGTCTTTACTTGATTCCCTCCTGTGAATACTGAATAGTTGGATAAAAGAATGTTTTTTAAAAGGTCTCCTTTTCCCTTGAGTTTGCAAACAGTGGATGTCCTGAGTAAGGGATTTCTTAAAAATGAAGTCTATTTGTAAGTTTTCACTGGTAATAGTTCTACTGAAAGCAAAACCAAGGGAGGCTAAACTCACTCTGCTGCTGATCCTCCTGTTCTTTGTATTACTATAGTGTCTAGGATTTTAAGCATGTCTAGAATTTTGTATAAAGACAAAAAAAGTATATTGTTTTTAATGGTCCTCTCTAGTCTGTTTTCCCATCTTGAAGGCCTTCTTTGGCTTTTTTTTTTTTTTCCACCCTGCACAGTGTCTGATTAAATACAGTTGATAAGTTTATTTTTTTATGTTAATAGTACTTCAGCATGGAGATATACATATATAGCTTACTTTTAACCATAGGGTCTTCTGACTTCAGCTTTAGATGTTATATTAAGGAGCATGGTTTACTGTGGTGGTAGGTGGACAGTTGGGCTAGATGATCTTAGAGGTTTTTTCCAGCCTTGGTGATTCTGTGATTCTGAAATCCAGATATAGTTACAGTGCATAATTTCTAAGAGATTTTGATCTGTTACAAATGGTGGTATGTCTTCAAAAAGGCCAAGAAAATAATGATCATAGTGGCTTGTTCTCCTTACCTCAGTAATGCCACAGAATGTGACGTTTGACACTTCAGAAAAAAATAATGTATCTGAACCTTTCTAGGGATACACTTCAACCCTTCCTTTACCCTTGTTTAAAGAACTAGCATGTTTCCATCTTCACAAATCAAGTTAATTTGATGCTTTTATAACATTAATACTTAGGAGATTTTAATCTTGACTAATGATGAAGGTGAGTTCTTGTGCTCCTAGAAAATGGCCTGTCCTTTTTCACTGTCTTAACAGCTTCTGTCCAGTCTATAAGTTCAGAGAGGTATATCACTTGGTGTTTGGTTTGGTTTTGCATGTTTGGGGTTGTTTCTTTTTTTGGTTTGGGGTTTTTTTTGTTTGTTTGTTTGTTTTCTGTGACTATGTCTTATCCCAGATTCTGTCTTAAAGTAACTGTAGTTGGTTGGAAAACATGAGTCAGAAAAGGCCTACTTTCTTCCTTGTGGCCAAAAAGAAAAAAAAAGCCTTGTTTTAGGGTGTTCTCCCCTCCATCCCACCCCCCTCCCCCCAAAAAACCCTATAATTAACTAGTCTCTAAATGTCCATGAAGCATACACTTTATGAACCACATGAATTCAGCCCTGAAAGATAAATCTAAGAGTTCTGATTTCTGTATCCCAACTGCTAACTCTCTGAGCATTCTCATAATTTTGAAGATTTCTCATTGCTCTGGAATGTTTATAAAAGTGATGAAATGCTATACATGAGATCTTTCAGTTCTGAAAATAATAAGATACTGAAAAAAAAAAAACAAAAAAGCTGTAATAAGCACAACTAGATCAGTAGACTTGGGTGAATTATTCTACTTGGATTTGTATACTCAACAAATCCAGAAGATATTTCCATGCGGGGTGGAGGGACTAGCAGGGCAGATGTAACTGATATCTGTGCACCCATTTTTCTTTCTTTGTCCTCCGCTCTTAGAGCAAGTTGTCTCATCCTTCTTTTTTTGACTGTTGGTTATTTGCTTTCACCAGCATTCAGTCTTTGACACTATCCATTATTGACTTCCCTTTGTTCTTTTGGGAACTATTTCCTAGTACCTCGATGCATGAAGAGATCTTGGTTCTGTTGTAGCTGGGAGCTGCTATGCAGATATTAGGTGTGTTAAAAACAAATATTTTCTGGTAATTTCTCAAGATAGTGTTGCTTTTTCATCCTCAGCATGAGATACAGATAGCAAGATAAGACCAGTGGTTGGTCTCCAGAGCCTATAGCTGCATTGCAAAAAAATATTCCTACAGCAGATCAGAACTGTATATTTTGCAAATAGGTGTTTTCCTTTCAAACCCTTGCTTGTAAAAAGACACAGAAATTCTTCACTGACCCTGGCTATCATATCCATATTAGAAGATACATTGACTAAGATAGATTAAGATACACTGATTAAGAGCATATTAAGAATGTTCATTTAGAAGTGACAAGACAGCAAACTTCTACTTGACAATTCCCTTGATTTTCAGGGGTAGTCAAGTATAATGACTCCAAGGCCAAACAGAAGGCTCCTTACCAAATATAGTTTAGAAGACATTTTGAAGGACCAATATCTAATCTATATATATGTAACATATAACATTTGTGTTGTAGAATAATTTGGTGCAGAAAGATTGGATCTGCAGATTGAAACAGCAGTGAATAATGCCTTTCTGTGTATACAATAGAGATTCAAGTTTTGGGTTAGGTTTAACCAGAGGTGCACATCTCCAACTCATGTATCTGAAGGGTCAAGCATCGTTTTGGTCCTTTTGTCCCTGTTAAGGACTGGAGCGCATAAAAAGCTTATATAAGCTTAAGCAGGGAATGGACAATCACAGAATCACAGAATGGCCTGGGTTGGAAGGAACCTCCAGGACCATGAATCTCCAACCCCCCTGCCAGGCAGGGCCTCCAACCTCCCTATTTACTAGACCGGGTTGCCCAGGGCCCCATCCAACCTGGCCCTGAACACCTCCAGGGACAGGGCATCTACAGCCTCTCTGGGCAGCCCATTCCAGCACCTCACCACTCTCCTGGTAAAGAACTTAACAATTAGGCTAGATGAGTCTTTATGCAGATCTGATATGTCTGTGGCTATATTCTTAAATTAAGGAAACTGATATCAAGTATATGGTCTAAGAATGAGAGCTATGTATTTCCACTTTAACAAAGTAACAAATCTGCTGTTGTCAGAGAAATAAAAAGAAATAAATTCCTTATGTAATTCAATTTAATTTTTCTCAGCAATGTTATAAGTTGAGGACTTATACCTTGATTGTGGATCTGTGGAGGAAAATACAGTGTTTCATGGAAAGCTTTACTGATGCTATTGATAATGTTAGTTACTGTAGGTTGTGGAGGGGGGGAGGAGCAGGATTCTGAGTAGGAGTTTACTTAAGAATTGCATAGTAGACTAAAGAATTGCTCTATCTTCTTGTCTTATGCACAATGGAGTATTTGTTACTGCTGTTTACTTAGAATTTGTTACATAGACTTGTTCTTTTGTTTTCTTAACAAGTCTCAACATCTTATTTTCAAATACATACTTTAAAGTAGTTATTGAGTAGACATGTTTATAGCTAAAGGTATGGAAAACACTATCATACATATAAAAGCTACTTTCTTGCTTCCTCTTTTCTCTCATATTGGTACACAAAGAAACTCACTGTCATAATAATGTAAACTTTGTGTGTTCTTTCCTAGAAGTCACATCTTTTTTTCCACTTTCTCTAACTTTTTCTTCCATCTTTCCTTAATGTGTCCTTAAGAGATTAAAAACCAGTAGGTCAGTTCTTACACTGAACTATAAATGTTATCATACACTGTTCAATTTTGTACACAGTTTAGCTTTTAACTGTTTTGGTTTTCCTATATGTAGTTAATTCTGTATAGTTATAAACTATCAGAATTCCTGCTTACATTTCCCAGTTTTAATGATAAAAATATGTAAGAGCTGTGGAAATAACAAACTAAGTATATTAGATGAACTTTAGCTTGAAACAAACACAGTAAATCGGAGCTGTTCTATTTCAGTGGTAGCTGTCTTACCACCAGGGTTTGAGGTGGAGAATCTAATGGCATAGAATTGTAGAATTGTTTTAGTTGGAAGGAACCCTTAAAGGTCATCTAGTCCAGCTGCCCTGCAATGGTCAGGGATACCTACAGCTAGATAAGGCTGCGCAGAGCCCTGTCCAGCCTGACCTTGAATGTCTCCAAGGACAAGACTTCCACCACCTCACTGGGCATCCTGTGCCAGTGACTCACCACTCTTGTTGGGAAAACTTCTTTATATCTAATTTAAATCTTCTCTCTTTTAGTTTGAAACTGTTTCCCCTTGTCCTGTCAAATATATAGAGAGAGAATTCCTTGTTTTCTTTGCACAGGACACACAACATTGTTTTAGGCTTTTGCCATAATGATATAATCTGAATTAGTATCTCCAACACATTTGCCCAGCATATGAGTAGAAATTACTTAGTTTTGTCAATGTTCAGCAGTGTTCTGAAGTAAATCAGTTTTTAAATGATTTTAGTTTAATACAAATCTCCATGTAAGAACCATAGTCATGAAATGGGATCATTCTATACATATTTCTCAATGGCCTTGTCTGAAATGAAATTTATAACTGTAACTACATTTCATCAATATGTGCACTCCTATAGAGAGAGCAGTTCTTTGTATCATTACAGTGTCTGAATTCTGTTTATATTAACATTTGCACTTACATATTTTATTCTGCTGTGGAATAGAAATAAGTCTTCCCCTTCAGTAATGTTTTTTTACATACTTAGTATTCTGCTGCAGCTAAGTTAGCTATACTGTACGTGGAATTAATAAGAATTGATCAGCATTTTTAAAAAGAAACTAGGGCTTTTGCTTGAGGAAAACACTGAAGAGCAGAGAATGCCCATCCTTTGAACATCAAATCCCTGTAAGTAGTTTCTATGAGCACTTTGTAACAGAAGGGCTCAGATTCAGTGACCATGTTTCAAACTCTTGGCTGCTTTTTCAAAAAATCTTATACATTTAAAACTTTGTACATGTGTTTTCACTTTCCAGTTTCCTGAACAAAATGTGATAGCTATATGGAACAGTTGGTGTTAACTGTGTTTGTTACCTGTTCAGCAACTTCCAATTATTTGCAGTGCAGAAATTGGTTTAAATTTGTAAGTTCTGATCTTCAACAATGAAGGAATATGCACAACTTAGTGCTCTCTTTTTTAAAATCTGAATGTCAAGTTTAATTATTTCCTTTTATTTTGATTAATAAATACTTCTATATATTACAGTATCAGATTTTAAATTACTTTTCAAATCCAGTGCACATGTTATTATATAAGGAGTATAGATGTAGATATAAGAAAGAAACAAAAAATTGAAAACTACTAAATGTTTATCACTACTATTATATCTATCATACAACCTATCCAATTTGGAATGTAAGGAATGCTAAATCTGTGGGATCATTAAGGCAGTAATTTATATGTTTGAAATGTTTCTCACTGACAGCTAAAGAGGAACGTAAAAAAGAAGAGAGCAGTTTGGAAAATGCACAAAAATGGTAAGGGTTTTTTTGTTTGTTTGTTTGTTTTTGCTTGTATTTTTTTTTTCTAACTGTTTGCTGTTGGTTAAAGATGTTATTGATCTAGGAATTATATTAAATAGGAAAAAGCATCTGTACTTCAAAGAAGTAATGCTTTCTGAAAATTTCTTACGTAGTCTTCCAGGAAAAAGTTCAGTTAGATTTTTAGCCAAACAGTCTCCTGTGTTTGAGGTTTTAATTACTGTCAACATTGAATTGAATCCTTGTTTTAAAGAATATTGTAGTAACTGATTAACTACTGAATGTAGTAAAACTATGTTTCACAGTCACAGAACTTTTTTATCACCTAAGCAACTGGATGTGATATACTAAGAAACCATTGAAATCCAAATGGCTTTCTGATCTGAACACCTATACCTTGCTTAGGCCAGAAGAGGCAACATATAGGAAGAAGTAAGATAAGTTGATACACGGATAGATAAGAAACTGTTTAATAAGTTAGTATTTCCATTAAATATTGTATTGCAGGTTATATTTTAATTAGATTTTTTTTTTGCTCTATTCATAAAAATGTAAAACGATAAAACAATTTAAAGAAAAGCTTGTAAAACACTTTTCATGCATTTTTTTGAAGAGCATCTATGAAAAGAGTAACAGATAGATAGAATAATAGGTACACGATACATTGATTTTGAACTTCATTTGCATTATGCTCAGTTGGCCAAATATTTCTCAGCTGTTAGGCTGTACAGCTTAACTAGGGTAGCTGAGCAGGGATCAGTAGGACCGGAAGCTCTCTTTGCAGCTCTGCTTCATGTAAAAGCAGCCATGCTAACATCACACTCGCTTCTTCCTAGCTGAATCCTCCATTCCAACTGATGCAGCTGATAGAACTGTCCTGAACCCTGAATTCCTCTGCTCCTCCCCTTCCCCTCCCCACAACTGAGAAATGTAAATTCAGTATCAGACAACTAATTCCTTATGTCAACTGAAAATTAGATGTACCTTTGTACCCTGGAGAGCCTACTCTGCTCCAGAAAGGCTGCAGAGCAGATGGGACATGAAAACAACTGTGCCACAGAAGGAAAGTTTGTCAGTAGGTAGAAATTAAACAGATCAACCAGCTGTTAGTCAATTGTTTAGCCAATTTTCTTCTATGTTCTGCAGCAAATGGAAACAGTTCACCTGAGACACGGACTGTTTTGGGGTGTTTTGGGATATTTGGATGTTTTGGGATATTTGGGAGTTTTCTCTCTCTTTTTCTGACTGTGCAGAAAGACTAACCTGGATGTCCAAGTAAGGTAGAGTCACTCTTGGCTCAGAAAAGTAATGTAAAGTACAAATTACCACTGATCTTTCTTTAGACTGTGAAAAATACATATTACTTTTAATAACTATCACCAAATCTTACTGGACTGTGACTTCTGCTTTGCAGAGAGAAGTGATTCAACCTTTACAAAAGTGAACATACTACTTTGGTTCGTTTAGATAGGTCTCCACGTTCTGTTACTAGTAATGAGTATCATTCCATTTTGTATGCACAAAGCGGCATCATAAAGGTTAAATAAGCACAATCAGTTAAAGTATCGTCAGAGGTATCTTCTGTAATAAAAGCCTACTTTGAAAATATTCAGCCGCATAACAATTCTGTAGCTGCATTATAAAATAAAAGTGCATTGCCGTATTGATAATGTTTTTTCTCATAAAACTCATTGCTGTTATCTGCTTATTGACTTACTAGGAAGGAGACAATTTATTTTCTGTAAAATCTTTGCAAACTGATTGCCACTGACTGGATTTTTTTTACTACTACACAGAATTCTCTCCAACTATTTGGAACTTATTTTTAACCAGCTGGAGGTTTTTTCCTCACTTGGCACATGACTCTTCTGTAGTCTTCCTATAAAGAGAAATGGCAAAATTAGGTCTCTATGGCACATTGTGAATAAAATTGAAGACTTAGGTAGAATATAGCATTTTCTGTAATACAAGAAATTCAGTTTTTCTTCTTTAAAACTGAATGCCCGTGATTTGGCTATGTGATATATCTCTATGGTGGCTCATGCATCTATAAACTGACCTCCTGAGAGTGAGGTAGGTATTGGAAGGATAGTTGCACTTGGAATGAATTGCTGCTATGATTTCGAAGGCAAAGGGGAAGTTATGGTAACTGCCAGCCTTGACTACCAAATCAGGAATCAGCACTCAGTCAAACTGTTTCCCCTGTAGGCTTACTGTTGACAGTTTCTTTCTCCCCTCCCTCCCAGCTTTGAAGAAACAGTGGGATACTTTGGGATAAAGCCAAAGCCTGGTGAGAAGGAGATCACACCAAACTATGTTTTCACGGTGTGGTACGAATTCTGCAGTGACTTCAAGACCATTTGGAAACGAGAGAGCAAAAGCATTTCCAAGGAGCGGTAAGGTTCTAATAAAGTCATTAATACCATTTTAGATGTCTGGGAAACTGTTCCTTCTCAAACCTAACAAATTATACTCCTATATTTCACAGGCGTCATTGTTTTCTTTCAGATCTAATGGACATCAAGGAAAGATTATTCCCTCAGGGTGCGTAGGAAAATTCACCAAAGGCATGCTGTCCCCACAAAAAGATAAACACATATAATCTGATAAATTACACTTTTGTAACCCCTTCCAATTACTAGCTAGTAAAATGAAAGGGGAGCTGTGCTAATTTGTAACAGATTGCTTCTCTGTGCATTTTCATGTTGAACTAGCCTAAATGAGGCGATATTGCTGTCGCAGACAGTACAGACAAATAAAAGTGAATGCTTTTCCAGTTAATATACTGCACTTGCATCAAAGGGAAGCCCCAGAGATTCAGGCCACACTTAGCACTGTGTTGAAGCCCCACGCTGAATTTACAGCACCACTTCTGACTCTTGGTGTCCTGCTGAGGACTTCAAACTACTTACCGCTAGATCTCACCGCAGTCAACTGATTTTATTAGTTAGAGTAAAAAAAATAAAATATAAACCCTTCAATTATTTGCTCACTTTTCTTAAAGACCCTAAAAATCTTTTGCAAAGAAAAGATATCTATACTATGAGTGAGTAAATGCCATGTTAATCATATCTCAATTCATTTGAAAAGACCTAAAAAGTGGTATTGTGATCATGCTTTGGAAAAGAATGGACTAATCACTTTAAGCACAAAATACAAATCCAGGTGTGTATTCTAAAGTGACATAGATGTAAAGAAAAGATTTCTTAGAAGATCTTAACGCTTATATTTTCCTTTTTTGCTTTAAATGAGTGGGGATCTTTGAAACCTGTGAATGTAGATTTTTAAAGGACAAAATGGAGAAAATATAAATTCCTGATTGTGAATCTTATGGGCATTGTTTTACAGGTTTTAAACTCTTGAAAGTTGTAGGTGTTTGTATCATCTGTTTAATGGTTAAATTGATTTTAGAAGCTGACAGCTGTGAACATTGACAGAAAATCTTTTATTTCTTTTTCTCTAAGTCAATATTCAAACTGGTTTTCCAAATTGAAAAACATGTAAAATTACTAGTCACTAAGCAGATTGCTCTAATCATCTAGGGATCGTATCATGAATATACTTCAGTTCAGAGGGAAAAAACCATCCAGAGCATACATCTATTCTTTTGTATATAGTTAGTACTTTGCTGATGGGATACAGTGATCCCTTCAGAGCAATTGATTTAAGATGCTGATTTATTAAATGTTTGATTAATACATCAGAAAACTTAAAAAAAAAAAAAAACTCAAAGTTTCTTAAAACAACATTCAAGAGATCTTCATAAGTAAACTGCCATATTCAGTGTTTTCCCGCTGGAATGAGATGAGAATTACTCATTGTTTAATAATAATGTAAATAAAATGTAATAGTAAAAGTACATTGCAAACGTTTCATCAGTTCCTTTAATACATATTTCTATTCCTATTCATGAATGTAAAGCAATGCCACTTGTTAGAATATTTCTTCAAAGTGCTAGTTTCTGGATTATTTAGATTTTTTTCAGAGTTCAATTTTTTTATAAAGTTTCATTAATCTCAAAAGAACAATTCATTGTCATTTACATTAAAAATCTACATGATTCATCAAGACCATGAGGTGTTGAATTGAGGATCTTTGTGTAATAATTAAATTAGAATGACAGAAGAGCTGTTTTCATCATCCTAAATTGTTTTGTAATGTGCTACTGAAAAGAAGAACCTCATGAAATCAGTAAATTTGAATGATGGGAAAACTATTTTAATCATCTGAAAATGTCCTGTGAATTCACGACCTTTTAAGGTTTTGTTTTACAAAGTGTGAGACTAATAGTTGATGAACTGATGCCCAAGAAATTTTGAAAGAAAGCTCAGAGTCATTCTACGCATTGGTAACTAAAAACCTTAGTATGACAGGAATGGACAGCTGTCTTCCATAACTGGCTAATTAATTTGATGCACTATTTGTTTTGCATTTCTGGAGATGGTAATTAAAAAGAAAAAAAAAAGACTATGTTCATCAACAGTGAATTCTTTTGTTCTAAAAAAAATTTGAAGAGGAAAAATTGGTAGCGAAAGTCAATATTTTCATTGTTGGGTTCTGAAATGAAGACATTGATATCCTTACGTAAACACTTTTACTGTTACCTTACCCTTCCAATTTCAGGAGGAGCTGCATAAGTATAAAATGTATCTGAATTAAACTAGTTGTGTAGATACCTAAATATGGATTTAATGGCTTACTTTTATAGGAGGATGTCAGTACTGGATTATAATTTCTCACTCGTAAAGTATGGCTCAGAAAATTCTAAATTTAATTATAATATGCAGAATTATCAGTAACATGCCATACCAAACGTATTATTAAAAATATATTAGCTTAAAATTAATAGTAGTGAAACTAGGTCAAAAGATTTAAAGTGGAAAATTAAATTTTTATACTCAAAACGAGCTAGTTTATGTTGCATAAGAGAAACTATAAAATCTCTGAATTTGTGGGAGACAGGATACCCCCTGTAACAAAATGACAGCCTCAGCTGCAGGAGCCTGTTTTGTCTAACATCTACTTGGCTCCTAAATGTAACACGACTGTAGAAATCTAATTAGATGAATGCTTTTTCATGAAGTAAGGGAAACACTTTAACAGAGCTGCCCGTCACTTAACTCACTGTGAAAATAAATTAGCTGCCTGCAGAATATAGTTGAATCATTGTCTCTTTCCTGGACAAAATTTGAACACCATTTAGAAAAACAAGACAGAATTACAGATAGATAACAAACCTAGATAGATACAACAAATAAACGACTACAGAGATAAAATGAAGAAACTTTTTAACTGTGTGCATCCAGGTACATCAACTGCTTTTTTTTGCTTTCTTCTTCTTATAAGATTTTGAGATGGTAACCAAACTGAAGTCCAAAACAAAGTTCTGCCATCTTATACTGTGGTAAATTGCGTATCTACAAGCCTCATTTCCTTTTTTTAGTCTACTAATTTTATTTTCAGTTAGTATGTCTATGCATTCAGAATCAAAATAAATGTGTATTAGGTGAATGCCTACACATAAGTCTATTAAAGCATTCAAGATCTGGTAAAGTGTATTTTAATATAATATCCTAGCCTAGTTTGAATATGAGGAATATGAATATATATTAAGTATATATTAAAAAACAAGTAATTTGCCGTGATGAATAGAAAATCACAAAATGTAACTGTATGTTTTGCAAAATAAGTGTGATGAGGATTATCATGTGCTTATGCTTTACATATGAAGCAACCAAATAGGAATTGAATTATTCCTGTTAATTTTTCTCACTGCTTCCACTGCAAATGTAAGACTGTAGCAATAGTTACCACACTAGATAAAGCCATTTCCTTTACATAGAAAATACGTATATACAAATTGCACAGCTAAGGAACAGAAATTAGGAAAGAAAAAAAGAACGAAAGTTTGTCTCAAGGTCTAGAGAAGACACAGGCATTTGGTAAACAGTAATACATGCTTCATCTTCAAAATAGGGTAAGTCCTGCTTTTAGAAGGTCCCTTTTTTACTGCCTTTTTTGTTCTTGAATGTTATCACTAGCACAAAACACATTGATGGTATCACCTTTATCTTGTGAAAAAAGCTATAGTGATTATTTTTTGGGGTCCGCAAAAGCGATGAATGACAGGTTTAAAAAGATGAAGCTCTGAATGTAGCAGTGTGAATAGCTAAAGGTGGTAATTGAACAATAAAAAGGGCTGTGAACGGTGCCCAGTAAATTTTTGTTTACCACAGTAAGTTGGAGTAGGCTATAGTTTTCTACCTCTTTTGTTTTTGATGCATGTTATTGGTCTGATCATCAGTTAAAGCTAATCAGTGAGGCTAACTAGCACCTAACGACTGAAATTTGTCAGGAGCACTTGCCACAGGGGAAGCAGTGGATTACGTTTTTGTTTTCAATATTACAGTGAGCAATGAGGAAAAGTAATCTTTAGTTCAAGATATTATAACAGTTTTTGAAGACCGTATTTATTTTGTAGCTTGATCTTAAATGTAAGTTTCTCTCACTGTAACATAAACATTATGTGATACCATGCTATACCATGCTCAAAACCTGATGATACAAAAGATACAACAAGATACAATAGAGAACTTAAAAGCACAAAGGGTGAATGGGAAATAGTTATTACATATCTCATCTAAAACAACATCAAGTGAAGCTAGCAAGTGGGTTGTGCAAGCCAAACACAGTGATTGCTTTACAGTAGCCATACTTAATCTGTTGAACACCTTGCCACCAGATGTCCCAGGTGCCAAAAGTTTGTGTTTCTTCTGAATAGTAATGGTACAAATCCATATTAGAATATGAAGAACTGTTCATAGAGAGTTTCCTGCTGGGGAAGTATTCTGGGGATTGCTACTGAATGCTTTGGTCCTTAGATGTTCCTTGGTATCTGGTGGTACCCAGCTCAGATGGACTGAAGCGTATTTTTAGTCTGAGCTGGTGTAGCTTTTTTGGGGCTTACTGTTCTTTTCTTAAGCACCAGGTTCGATAAAGGCATGAAGTTATTTTTTTTTCTTGTGACTACAGAGGTAAAATTCCTCACCTTCAAACAGATAATCAGTAAATCCAGAAAAAAATAAAAGCAAACTGAGTGTATTAACATTTTGAGATTTGGAGAGAAATTCCACTGATAACTACATCAGCACAAACATAGAAAAATGTATGTTAATGAACATTTATTCTATATACAATGTAAAGATCTGATCAATAATGATCAAGTTCTTTTTAGAAGGCTTGACAGGAGGCTTCACTAGCCAATTCTATTGTACAATACAGTGATAGAAGTGGGCAATATTCAAACTTCAAAGTCTGTTATAAGGCTATTTTGATGCTAACCAAGGATTTTACCAAATAACTGTCTGTCTTCACACACCAGTAAGACCTGAACATTCACGAGTAGCAATTGGCTTGCTCAGACTGGATTTTTTGTATCCTAACTGTGGGCTTTCAAGTGCAGAATGAACCAGCTCACACCTTCTCTCTGGCTGGGTGAGAAGCATAAGTGAACATGACAAGAGTTTATCTGCTGAATCTCTGGTTTACGATGAGAACTTTTTAATAACAAGCATATATTTTAGTTGAATTTCTGTGTTGGAGTTATAAATTAAAAATGATGCTTTTATTTTTCACTAATATGTTCCAATTTAAGAAGCATGACTTGCATCCAGTTTACAGGGAAAGCCAACACCTGTCACATCGAGGCAGGAAAAAAGCAAATTATATTCCCACTGATTATAGTAAAGATTCAAATATAATATTGAAGTAATGGGTCTCCCAATTAAAAATACATTTCTTTGTTCACTTCATTCATTTTTGTTTTCCATACTGTGTGATATTGTGCTATACTGCTCAGCATTGCAGTTGACACCACATCTTCTTTATTCACTAGCATATATTGACCTCTTTTGCTCACCGTTGAATGAGAGTAATGTTTCTTTTGAACACAACCATGTTGTGGTTGATCAGATTTCAAAGCTTAATTGACTTGGATTCCTTAAATCTTCTTTTTTCTCCACTGAAACACACTGACACAACAGAGCTATTAGTGTTTAATGTCTTGGAATGGTAAGTAGACCTGAGTTGTGACATTCACTGATTAACACTGCCCAAAACACAACGTGTGAGGAATATCTATTGCCTCCTCTGCTGAGATTATAAAACATGCCTTAGAAAAGCAGGCCTTCCCCGAGGTGACCCTGACAGAAGTAAATCTTGAGCTGTTTTCCTGTAAAGACAAGCCATTGCTGTTTCCTCTGCAAAAGATATTTTTCCAAGTTTATAATTAGTTGTTCTTAGACTGCTCTGCCCCTTGAATTGTGCAGTCTCCAAGCTTTGAAAAGTCATGGCTGTTAGGTGAAGTCCCTGGTGGCTGGAAAAAGGGAAACATCACTCTCATTTTCAAGAAAGGGAGAAATGAAGACCCAGGGAACTGCAGGCCAGTGAGCCTGAAGTAATGGAAAGGAATTCACAAATTAATCTACTGCTGTCAGGCAAATTTATGATTTTAAATTTGGAAGGTTTTCATACTATTTTGTTTTTCTCATTTCAACAATAGTGCTTCCATGCACAGTAGCCAGTTCTAGTACCCTAACCATGTTTAACAACAACAACAAAATTATTTATTAGACAAGTTTACAGTGTGGATGCTTCACTAATGTAATTACTGAAATAACCACTTTGTTAATAATTGACTTTAAAAAATCACAGGGAATTATATTCATCTCAAATTATGTACTTAACTTTCTATGAATACCTGCTAATCTTATCAGTCATGTGTTAACAAAGTGATTTCTCCATAAGAGACCAAAGTGTAATACATAATGTCTCTCTTAACCAAAGATCAAATGATTTAGATAATTTTAGTGGGCTGGTTTATTTTTGTTCCCAATTCCAAACTATTCATTCTATGTAAAAAATTCCAGACTTCCTGAATATAGTGCAAATATGGAATAAAATACACAGAGATACACCTAAATCAGCAACAAGCATAATTTTCTTTTCAAGACCAAGGGCTTATAATCCCTAGAATTGACCTTTCAGCTGAAAATGTGAACTCAAAACATTTAAAAACACTTCAGAAAACTGTCCTAGGACCAAAGAGAATGTGATAGGAAAGAAAACATGATTGAAACTGGTAAAAGTTTAGAAATTCATACCTCTATTTGATTGTGCTGAACCTGCTTACATACACCTGAAATGCATTTTCATCTTTGCATAAACTTTGTAGCTGTGAGGGATAGCATGCTGTTCAGTGGCTGTTGTCATTATGAAAAAGAAACAATCCATACTGATTAACAAAAAACTGTAAAAGGATGGAGTAGTATGTTACAGCTTAGTTGCTGGCTTGACACAGAGAAAGCTAATTAAGTTTAAATTTTAAAATGTATAGAATAGTAATTTCATCTTGGTGTATTTGAGGTTGTACTTGCAGCTAGGAATTACAACAAGGAATGTTATTTTCCAACACTGAATGTTGATAAACACAATGAGGAATTTATGAATGTGTTCTGTATTTTTAAAAAGATGTCCAGAATTGGGTATGCTGATAATGTTACAGCAAGGAAATACACATCAGTAATTGCAGTTATAATCCACTTTCCTTCCTGCTTTTCTTCCAAAATTCCTCAAAAATTGAGCGTGTCGAAAGTGGTTTAAACTGGACGTGGTATTTTTAATACTTTTTGACTGGCCATAACAATTATTTCTACTAGTGGAAAAAAATTAAATAAGAGAAGAAAATACAATTTTTCAGTTCCAGAGTGCCAAGAAATGCGTTGTTTATAGTAAAAGGCTGATCTTGTGTGCAGTAGTGAAAACTGGGCTGCTGAGTTCTTGCTTGTAAAAACTCACTTGCAATTTTTTTCCCTCTGCATATTGCATATTGAATTGTAAAGTAGGTGTCTGTAGCATCAGCATTTTAAAGGCTGATAGCTGTCCAGATCCTGTCTCCGTCATGCCAAGAATTTTCTTTCCTTTTTATCACTGTTTAGCACATAATTTCCCGTCTTTTCCTCTGTCTGAGAGAAGGAGAGTCAAGTCCCTTTCTCCTTTCACTCTTGATAAAACTTCTGATTGTGTTATTCTCATTAAATCCTCACAGAAACACGGGATTTAGGATCTGCAGTACAATAAAAGCAAAAGGCAAGAATAGAAACAATGGAATCAGATCTGTGTTCTTTCCCCTTATCTCAGTAGTGTTTTTAGTAGTCTAGCGTGTAGCTGTGCACAAGGCTGCCTTAACTATCTGTACACAAGGACCTCTTCTAATTTGTGTCTCTCTGTATCACCACATCAGTGAGATTGGCCCAGCAATTCCATGTAAAGCAACAGGGAAAACATTAAGATAAAAACTGGCAGATGCTTTCATTTCAAGATCTTCAGAGGAAATTAAAAGGATAACCTAGCAAATGTCTTGCTAAAGTATTGTATTCTGTATATATAAAAGATCTAGACAGCTAGCTTGTGGATGTTTTTTAAAGTATCTTCTTGCCTTCCTACTGCAGCTGTTTTGGTTCCATACAACCCTGATCCCACAAGAAGGGAGAGATAGTTTGCCTGCTGATATTTTTAATTCACAATGCAGACAGACTGTGCTTTTGCTTTTCTCTTAAGTTAAAATGCAGTCTGATCTATTTTGGTACTTTATGAAGTGCCTTTGAATACTGATTAGTATTTTGTTTGGTCAATGTGTCTAAAAAGGTCAGTGGTGGTACTTCCTACAGATAAAATATATATTAATCAGACCTAGAGCAGTTTTAATTTCTTTGATTCTAACAATGCATTTTGTGTATATTTTGTTTCAGAATTAAAGTGGCTCAGCAATCAGTAAGCAAGTTAACTGCAGAGAAGAAGGTTGAAACAAAGAAAATCAATCCTACAGCTAGCCTGGTACGATCTCTTTCTCAGTATGACATTTAGAATGTTTTTGTGACACTGTTCTTGTCATTCAGGATGATGGTGGGTTTTTCTTCCTGTTGATGTGTGATGCAGAGTTCTTAGTCAGTTTGAACTAGTAGGTTATTACTCTTCCCATAGAAAAATTGCAAAGCTTATGCCCTACAGTGGTCTAATAGTGAAGGCTAAAGCTTAGTTTAGTTGTGCCTAAGTATGGCTCTGCTATTGTAGATAACTAAACATAATTAGACCTTTTCTGATTTCTTCCCCCTTGCCGCTAAAGTCTCTTGTATTTTCTTTCACACTATTTAGTGCATTGTGGCTTACTGTATACATTTTAAAAATGAGAGTCTTCTTCCTTTAAAACCTAACAAAATGTTGTTTACTCTGTTGAATAGTGGTAGAAGGGTTCAAATTCTCATTGTGTCATTAGTGTTTCCCAGTTTTTTTTTTTTTTTTTGATAAGACACAGAAAGAGGAATAATAATTTACACTGTAGATAAAACTGGTTTTTATCTTTGTGCAAGGCAAAGAATTTCTCAAACTGTGGGATGCAAGAGAATAAGGGAGGGAAATGTAAATGAAGGAAGTCAGTTATTTCCACTCCCAACAGAGCATATCAGTTGCAGGTCAGGCGACAGAGATACGAATGACTATACTTGCTTGGGAAGAGGTCGTTAGACAACATAATCTACCTAATGCTAAATTAGAGTATTTATGTCAGCAGAAACCATTCTGGACAAGAGAATATATTAGATTAAACTGAGAAATGCATCTAGTTTACTCTCGCTGCACTGATGTTCACAAAGCTGCTCATTCATCTCGGTATTTTTAAAGGCACACAGTATTTGACAAGCGTGTAGTTAAAGCAAACTCAGCTTCCCTAAAGTAACTAGTGAACTCACTGTGAGCCTTCCTTGAGTGCTCCAGGAGTTTCTTTGTCTGATCGCTTCTTTTTAATTAAGGAGAACTCTAATCTGCTGCCTCATTTATTACTTCTCAGTATTCTAGACGAAATACTTAAGGCAACTTGAGAGCAGAAGGAAAATTAGAGGAAAGAATGATAATAAAGTTCTTTTTACTTTTAATAACAGAAAGAGAGACTACGTCAAAAAGAAGCCAATGTGAATGCCAACTGAAAGAAGAAAGATGAAAACAGTGTGTCTTAATACCTTTCATGATGCCCATGGCCCAGAGAGCACCTTATATTTGCTTTTGAATTCTGCTTTACTGATCTGTTCCAAGACAATCCACTAAAGATTTTTCAGTTCCTTCAAAGGTGTTTGTACATAAAGTAGAAGGAATCCTAAGAAATTTTTTTACATGGGAATTCAGAATGATTCTCTGTAGTTCTTCCTTACATTGTAAGGAATCTGGTTGTTTATGGTTATTTAAAGTACTCTATGTATAATGCAGTAATATGAAAGAGTTAAAATGAAAATTTTGGATACAAGGTTAGATAATGACTAACAACCTGTGGGTTATTTACAGGGCTTTGTGTAGATTTGAGCAAATATGCTTTTCAGCTCACAGAGCACTATTATACCATATTTTTTGTTACTTCAGCAGTATCTGAGGTAAAATTGACTAACTGTAAGTAATATTACAGTGTCTGAGTACTGGATGCATCTTTCTAAAACTGATTAAATGTAGTTATAGATTTACTCTGTATTTTACTATAAATATTTTTATAGAAGCCTCAACTTATGCCACACATTGAAATGAAAGCAATATTTTGCACATGGAAAGGAATAGCTTCAAATTCTTTATCTGTATGATTGATGGTATAACTGATTCACTATTTTTTGTTTGTTTGTTTGTTACAACCTGCTCTATATTCTGAACTCCAAAAAAAAAAGAAAGATTAAAAAGTATATTTTTATTTCAGTGTATGTTGAACCTATCAGTTCCATAAAATAATGTTTTTACTAGTCATTATTCATTGAACTAAAATACAACAATGTGTTTCCATGAAGTTTTATATTTGTCATTAAATCTTCATCTTTCAGTTCTACTGAAAGCTTTCTTTTAAACAATGAATAAGTCACTCTAAAAAGCTTGGTTTTGTCTTTCTACAATTTTATGAAGAATGTATCCAGCATATAAATATCTATTTATGTGGATATATAAATTTAATAAGTAAAACTTGAAGAAGAAATGCGAGCTTTCATCCTGCAGCATTGTAACCATTGCTTGTAAAGTAGCAGAGCCTGAAAAAAAATCTACCAAATATCCACTGTTACGTGAAGATTCTTAGAAGGAGAATCTTGGAGGAGTTAATTTAATGTAAAAACAGGACAACGAACTGGAGAAAATGTTCTTCTGTTTGCTGACCATAGAGAGAAACTGCCTTCTTTATGATAAAGGTATCTGAAGTGGGTTAGGAAGAGATATTAGATAAAGAAAAAAGTACCCCCCCCCCCAAAAAAAGTGGGAAGGCATTAGTCCTTTTACTTAATAAATGGAAAGGATACCCATGAAGCAAGTTATTCATCACTAGAAATGAACACTTGTTAAAGAAGACAACAGTTGTGGAAATTACCTCCCATTCATGACTAAAGCTGGAAGACTTCATATACTGCAGGTTTCTTAAATGAAACTATCAGTCCTTAATAGATAAAAATAAGGGAAGCAAGATTGCTCTGTAGGTTTTGGAGTTTCTAGCTGCTACAAGTATACCTGGGATGTGTAAGTGTAATCCTTATGGAAACAGTCAATAACACACCAACAAAAATAAACTGAGTTTTAGCTTTGCTATTCCCACTGAAGAAAAAGATATTCCAAAGATTTAAATTTTGTCTTCCACCAAATAGGTAAAGTACATTTATTTCCAATATTATCAGTGCTAACAGGAGCAATAACACTCGTAAAAACCAAAGAACAGCAAGCAAGGCAATTCTGATGAACTTTTAAGCGAACAACTGTTGAGTTTTGATATGGTTTTTTTTTATCTGTCCTGAAGAGAGTGTATATTGATGTCTGGTTGATTGGGATTTTTTCATTTAAATGTTTTATCTGGGATACCAATCAATAAGATTGATTTCACTGTTTGTGAAATAAGGATTGATGTTGAAAATTCTCATTAAAAAACATACTGTGGAAAAAGTATTTAAATTATTGAAATATCCTGCTTCAGAATTTCTCTCTGTGAAATTTCATTTTTCACTTCAAAGTGACTTTCAGTTTGCAGTGTTGAGAAATGTATATAAAAAGGGATTAAAATTAAAATTTTTGATGTGAAGTGTTCCCTGATTAGATTTATAATTCTTCTTTTTGTTTTCAGATTATTAATTTGCCAACATTTTGAGAAAGTAGGCTATTTTTCAGAAATCTCCAAAACTTATATTGCACAGGTACATTGTTTCTTCCTTATCCACATTTATACCAACTTCACTTTTAAAATGGAGATTTAGATTACAGCTTCAATCATAACTTAAATTATCTATTAGTTGCACTGTTGGTTTTACTGTTTTTAAGTGGAGTAGAAAAAAGTACATCTAGACTATTTAATTAATTCTGTTACTGAAGACTTGGACATTCTTGGACACCCTAAATACCACACTGACACTAGCGTTGCCCAGAGGTGTCATCAGACAATGACTAACAGTATATGTGCTGACCTCAACTAAACTATGGGATTAGCGAAGAGTTATTAACAGATATTATGTATCTATGTAAGCTGTTCAATTATGACATGTTTAGGGACTACAGATGTAACAAACAGCCATCAACAAGACTCATCTTGAGGTCAGCAGGTGTCTCCAGAAGTTACGTTAGAAATTAAATTTAGTTTGGTGCCTCATTTTACCCTCAGTTTTCTAGTTCAGAGGGGAAGAAAAATAGGTGAGAAAGCAAAAAGAATGAAAGTAAAGACATGGAAGGGAACAGAAGACTGGTGCAAGGTACATGACTACACTGCTGTCAAGGAAGTAAAAGAATGGAATAAATAAAGCCAAGCAACCATAGCTACACAATTACTATTTTTCTAAGGTACTTCATTTAAAATACTTCTATGTTATGCAGAATATATGTTTTTTACTGTCCTATTATTGCCAAGCTTCTCAAAATCTGTTAAGCAAAGCAGTATTAAAACCCTTTTTACTCAGTGGGTGCTTATTACACATAAAAATGGTATGTGTTGCTGATTTTTAAACTGGATGATTAAGAAAAACTTAATTTAGATGAGTAACTCTAATTTGTGAAGTGCTCTTTAACTTATTTACAGTGTTATCACTTACTGATAGTAAAATGAAAGATCATTTAGCATTTGAGGTATTTTGACAGTATAAGTTACATTTTTATGGTGTTTATATTAATTTATGAAAACTACCCATGTATTTTGCCATGACTCACGTGTTTTACCATGTGCTTTATTTTAGGATTGTAAGTGTGTAGGCTGAATATAATTTTTTTCAACAAAACAAAAACTGTCGTTTTTGTACATATGAAAAATGAAAGTACAGTGGAATACTCAGAAAGCAGAGAGAAAAATAATTAAGAGTCTTAAGCACTTCTAGGAAGGATGAAGTTTACCTGGAATTTCAAACCTGTTGAATTGCTGAGGATATTGCTGCAACCAGACATTAACAGCCAGGGTATCTCTAACTAGACTTAACATTTTCTCCATGAAACATGTACAGAATATTTTGCTTTCCATATGATGCACAGATTCTCATTGTCCTGATTTCTAGTAAATGTATAGCAATTTCTTTGTCATCTTTCCTACTTGAGGGATATGAGGCAGTAGAACACTGTATTTAGTTATTTAGTTATGCTATTTCTTCATTGTTTCAGGTCACTATCTTAAAAATGGATGCCTTAATCTTGTATGGGTGCAGAATTTCTGAAACATGCAAACAAATTCCAAATATTCATCTCATTACAGCATCAATGTGCTTTTGAAAATCCAGCTCCCTAATCTGTACTCAGGTAACAGGCTAAACTTATAGTGTTAGAAAAGTATATCCATCTAGGTTTTGCTCACTCTTGGCCTTGTCGGGATCTTGTTTAATTTTGTTATGGATCTCACTTATTATTTATTCTTTTTAAAGTCCTGTATAGCTTATTAATTTTTTATAGTAGATACGGCCTGGAAAGTTCTCTTTGGTATTTTTTCCTATGAAGATAAGCCTATGTACATGCACGTAAATGTAAAGAATATAGAATGCCAAGAGATAACTTGACTGTAGTCAATACATGGCTTCAAAAAGAAAAAATATTACGGTCTAAGTGGCTCCTAAAGCCAGCAAGAAAAAAAAATCTGATAATTAAAACCAAATGAGAAATTAAAATTAGAAGTAAATTCCAAACTATTCCTAATGACACTAGTTAACCAATGAAAGTAGGTAGCAAAGGTAGTTGTGGTTTCTCCATTCTCAGTGCTTCTCCATTTTTCTCTGATGCTTTCAAATTAGGGTGGTACATCTTCATGAAAAGTTTGTGTAGTCCAATGCAACTTACTGGACTCAGTTCTGATGTTGTAAGTGTACTCCCATATCCATTGACTTAGCAGCTCAGATAGTCCCTGTTGACAGAAAAATCTGGAAGTATGTCAAAAGACCCAATAAAATACTTTATTTTTCTTATCTGTAATGAGAAGGTTCTTATTCAAGCTAGAATAACTCTTTGTTGTGACTTTAAATTTAAAAAGACATCACAAATAGTGTGACATAGAACAAAATGCAGGAAAATATTCTCAAATTATAAACATTTGCTTTTCAAATGATTAATTAATGTCTGTTGCATATTGTGGTACTTACAAGGTAGCAAACGTATGCTGTGGAATTCAATACTGTTTTAAGGATCCTCAAGCTAAGTCTGAGAGCAATATTACTTTAGATTTTAAAATGTGAAATCCGAGAATCACAGAAACCACAGCTCCTCAGCTTATGTCAGCATTTTTGAGCACGTGGATAGGAATTTAACTTGGGTACAAGAAACATCATGCAAAGTGTACACAACAGTCTGTCCTTTTGGTGATATTAAATATGACCTGTTAATGTCACTACCAACCATTTCCACTGCACCACAAGGTTTGAACTGTAACAATTTTACACAATTATTTCTGAGATTTAATGTTCAAAATATGCAAGTATTCAATACTTGCTTTTGTGGAGTTTTTTTGATCAAAATGCCTGAAAAAAGTTTCCTTCCTTCCTTCCTCCCTCCCTTCCTCCCTCCCACTTTTCTTCCTTCCCTCCTTCTCTACCACTTTCCCTCCTCTCTTCCTTCCTTTTTTTTTCTCAATTTTTTATATTCCAAAAAAAAAAACCAAACAAAAAAAACCAACTTATTAGAGCTGTTACTGAAATTTATCTTTTTTTTTTTTCCCCACACCTAAACTTGCACAAGGCCCTACAGTAATTCTAGCAAACTGACAAGCTTCAACAGACAGTAAACTATTTTGAGCACTACCTCATCGAATTCAGGCTTTTGAACTAGGGCCTCTTTGTAAAATGTAAGCATTGGGTATGAAAACGTGTTTGTTTTGAAAAGCAGTGAAGTAAAAATACAGAACTGATATCTTTGAGCCAGAATGCACCACTTTCTTGGGAGGAGATTATCAAGTAGCATAAGCTTTCCCCTGAGGTAGAACAGTATCACCCTTCTTGTTTTGTTTCTGACAGTTGTCAGCTTAGAAAGGTAGAGATTTTTTTTTCATGAGGTATTTTGGATTAATTTCATTTCACATTTTATCACCTCAATTTAATCTTCAACAATCTAAGATTGAGGAATTACGAAGGCTATTTATAGAGTCTATTACTATAAGTGTTTATATACACAAGTAATTTAATGTATGAAGTATTCCTGTGGCCCACAGTTAAAAGATCTAAAGAGGACATTATAGGATCATGTAACTGAGCAAAATCTCTTCTTTAATCTTGTCATGAGATTTATCCTGAGTTGTCACAGTGTCAGACACAGATTTCTTTTCTGTGGTAGGATCTGCTGTCAAAAGGTATTGGAGCTCTCGGAGCTTTTGGAGGATGGAGAAGAAGGCTGTTTGCCATTGGCCATCAACTCCTAAAACCATTTCTTCTATGGAGTTACTCTGCAGTTCAGTTCTCCGAATCAGGATTGCATTGGGGCTACTGTGAAACTGGAAAATATAGTCGAAGGGATATATATTTTCAAAGGGAAAAGGGGTCATAGCTGTAAAAGATTAAAGTAGAAGCTAGCAGACTCTTCCAAAATAGCAGAAATATTGCATGGTAGTAGTATGTAATCTTTAATTGATCTATGCATTTTAGAAATTTTGCATTCATATACAAATTTCTTTCTGTGCCTATATTTTTGTTTTTATTACTCCGATAACTCAATATGAACAGAATCACTTTTACTTTTTTACTTTTTTACTGTGCTCTGACCACTAAAAATAATCCATTACCAAGATGCCAACAGGCAGTTTCATTTCAGGTTTCCCAGTGTTGCCCTAACAGGAATCTTCATGTTTTTCTACGGCTAGGAAGAATTTGGCTCCCACACCACCTGAGTTGTCAGCCTTGTCTAATCATAAACCAGTAGTTGGTAGCTTAGGGCAAATGATGGTGCCAGATGGCATCACTACTGATGGCTATTCTCTTCAATGCAATTACAAGATACCTGAGGCAAAATATAATCCTGAAGATGGCATGGTGGGTTGTTTCTTTTAAAACTGTAACATACTTGATAAACTCAAAGTCCTAAAGAGTATTGGCATGGTCTAAGATTTGTGTACTATGTTGACTCTGGCATTGACATGGTATAAGATTTGTGTACTATGTTGACTCTGGCATGCAGCATCCCTGTTAAGTTAAGCTCCAGTGACTTTTAGGAAGAGGAGCTGTGACATCTGTTCACTGATTGAGAGTCTTCCTTTAATCTTTTTTGGAATCTGAAGCAAAATTATTTTTTGTGGCATGTGAATTACTCATAAAAAATGCAAATGATATATTTGCTCTCGCCTGGAGAGATCAAGCTTGTAGTTCCAATTTTTTACTCTCATTTGGCATGTCATAAATACATTCTGTAGTATTTGGGCAAATGCTCATCCTGAGCAAATATGTTATAGAAACTGCATAACCATGTAGAGATCAAAGAATATAGTGTTATTTCCTGCTCCTTAAAGCATCTATAGTCATCAAGAGAACATATATCTTGTATGGCACCTACTGCTTATTTCTTAGTATGTTGTAATTTAAGGAATGTATTGCCATTAACAGCTGATCACTATGCACAGGGTAAAAGCCATGTTTTTTTTATAGTTCATTGGTTGGTTTTTCACTTTACTAAAATAAGCTTTTGTGATGTGAGTTTATTCTAGACTTCAAGGGGAAATTCACCATTTCATAACAAAGCAAAATAGAGCAAAATCATTGTTCTATACTTCTTTCAAACCTGACAGGAAGGTGGAGAAATAGAAGTGATTATTTATTTTTTTTCATTCTGCATGAAAACAGTACTTCTGATTCCTTTTCACTCTAGTTATTCATCTTGTGCTACAGCTTAGTGTGTTTTAGAAAGACTGCAAAGAAATTAGAAGGTTCATGTGTGAATTTCATTCCTTAAAGATTCCCTGTAATGTTCAAATTCAACAGACTGGCCTGAAGAATTCCTGCCCTTTTCCCCACTCTCCTTGTTTTATTAGAAGTAAAGTCGTGCATTTACAAAACTAGTTGTTAGAGTTCCAAGAAAAACTCAACTTTGGGTGAAGAGAGGTCACTTATCTTCCAAACCGCAGCAAAGACTTATTCAGCTTTACTGAGCATGATTTGAATGTTAGCAATTCACCTAAAAAAACTCAGTTTCAAAGGGTTAGATAATCAGTACAATGTTTTCAAACGTTTCTTTTCCTTACTATTTTACTTTGAGAAAGCCTGCTTCTCTGAGTAGGAGACAGAACTTGTGCATTTAATTATGCAATCAAGACTTTTGCTCTATTTGAGACCAAAAGTACATGTGACATGAGAATTCCATCACAGTGACTGGCGTTATGTTTTATAAATATTTTCCATCACTTATCCAGACACGAAATAGAGACACTCTGTAACATACTTGAAAAGGAAAAGGTTGGCAAATAACTCAGTTTTAAAAGATACAAAGCCCATTCTTCCTTTCTAGCTGATTGTCATTCGAAGAAGTCCAACCTCAGGTAAAATCCTATTGAAGTGTTGGGATTTTGCTAATTAGTTTGAATTAAAAAATGATATTATCTCAGATAATCAAGCTGGCTTGTCTTGGATAAGCTTCCATGGGTCTCAGAGCACTAGTCAAATAAAATAATTAATGTGCATGATCAACAGCTGCATGTGTAGCCTGAACAATAGTTTCATTTGCATATAACTTGAAAGAGGAAGAGATTGGAGAGGATTTTCAGATGTCAAGTTCAGAAATGCATTTTTATCCTACTGCACCTGTTTTGAAATGTCACTGATATCTCTTGCAAAGGAAAATGAAGCTCATGGACTATGTAAGATGAAAATGGATAAGGACTGTTTACAGAGTCTGTGGAAATGTGCTGTTTCGTGTATAAGTCGTCAGCAAAGCTGTGAATGCCCAGCTGATGACCGTCAGTATGTATTTTTTGAAAATACATATTTATTATGATGACAGTGTATTTCAGCTATATCAGACTTACTAACAAAAGCTGCCCTGGCCAAAAAAATTACAAGCAAACCATAGGTTCTGTGAGAGCAGAATAAGTAAAATTGTAATATCTTTCAGGGCAACAGAAAAAGGCCACATTTATTTTAAAAACTAACTTCAACACATTGGAATCATTCAGTAAGTCTTAGGCTTCTAAATGTCCCAATCTCTTTGAAAAGATGATTTAAAGTTTCATGTTTTGATTTTGAAAATACAGCCTGTCATTTCATACAGAATACCACTCAGCTATTACTCTCTGAAGTACAAAGCTAAAAGCTTAGCCGTGTTCAAATGTTTTAGGAAGAAAAAATATAGAAAGATTATTTTTGGAGGAATCAGATTTGGCATCTAGAAAGTGTTTTTAGTAGGATTATAGTATGATTTTCAACTTCTATTTAGTTATTTTGAGATTTTTTTTGTTTTCATTTCCAATCAATTTGAGTTGAATAGTTGTACTGTTGAACATTATTGCTGTTGGTACTCTTCCCTCTCTTCTCTCTATTTGACTCAAAAAACATCAAAATACAGTCTTCTTTGGCTCCTTAACATCTCTTTGAAGACATAGCAAAATGGCAAATTCTCTAGCAATGCTATTAATATTCCGTGTGTACCCAGCAAGTTTCACAGGGTGTAGTCTCTCGTGTCTGCATGTGATTTACTTTAATAAAATCATAGTTTTGCCTGTATGTTACATACACACTCAGTGTTAATATATTTGCTGTCATTTGAATTGAGCTCAACTTTGCACTTTTCATCCCACAAAATGTACTGCAAAAATAACAGAATAGTAGCATGGTTTAGCATTTTATTTTCAGGAACTGAAGTCCTTTGAGTAGTTGTCAACTAAATGTAACATAAATATCCAAGAATAAGCTAAATAGATTAAGGTGCTTTTTTTCCTCTTCACTTTGTAATTACGTGTGTGTGTGTGTGTGTGTGTGTGTGTTTACTATGTAAATGAAAGTTCAATTTTCTCAAAAACAAAACGTGCACATGATTAAATTTGTAAAAGTTATGGTAATGGAATGGAGTATTTATTTTTAAACTAAGTTCTTAAGGAAACATTATCTGTATATAGAAGACTATATTTTCCTCCTCAGTATTTTTGTTCATCTTACCAATTGTGTTTAAAATTTGTGTGTAAAACATATTACTGAGGTACTGTAGGTTTCTCTGTTTAAATAACTCTATCTCAATAGTGTTTTCTTTATTTACTCTACTGATCCAGTCAATATTGTACATTCAGTGCGCTTGTTTAAAAGATTCATATTATTCTGGAGATCTGCAAAGAATTAAAATAAGCAGCTTACAGATGTAAATTTTTTGAAGTTCTTTTAATAAATGTTTGGGAAGGTTGTGTCACAGACAATTTGCACACACTTCTGGGGATGTGGATTTCCTTTAGTTCTCATGCTACCTTTGGCAACTTTTACCATTTCCAAATACATAATATTGAAAAGCTCTTAAATGACTTTCAAGAATTCAAAGCATGTTGCCCACAAAAAATATGTACTAAAATACGGTCTCAGAGGATGTATCTTTCATGTCTTCAGACACTAATACATAGGTTCTATTATCTAAGGAAAAAAAAATCACAGTGTAAATTACATTATCATTTTACCTGTGTTTTAATGTTACATGCATTAAATGTGTATTACATAATATGTATGTAGTACATAAATATGTACTACATACACCTAGGCTGATAGTCTAGGAAACCTTATTGTAGATCATTGCAGATGTCTTTTTCTGCTTTCTCTACTGTTAGAATAGGAAACAGCACCAACTTAAGGATAAAATTATAGAGTAATTTTATCCAGCACCTGAGCAACTGATCGCTGGGGGTGTACAGAACTGGAGGCGTCTTTGTCAGGAGGCTAGGCAACTTTCTGAAAAGCCAGATACTTTGGCCATTTTGAGGGGTTTTGGCATCACACATCAAAAGAGAAAAAGAAAGAAAAAAAAAAGTGAGAAAATAATTTGTTTTTAGATATTTTTCTGAACAGCTTAGTCTGTTTAAAAATGGTTAGCCGATCAGAGGTTGGAGTGTACAAGATATGGTATGAAGGACCTTGAAAATCATGATAAAACTCAAGTTAAGAGAGGAAATCAGTAGAGATGCTCAACAGATCTATAGTGATATGATCAAACTATCACTATATGATCTATAGTGATATGATCAAGATCAGTGGTTTTTGTTTGAAAAAGCTGCATTTCTCATCACAGAAGACAATACTGTATTGAGAATTCAGACAAGAACATGAACAGTTATGTAAATGGTCGGAGACGCTAGATGAAAATAATCACCAAGATTTAGACATGAACCAAATGTGAAGAACTGTTTACAATTAGCCTTCTGTAGAAGAGAAGGGATACACATGTACTGGGAAAATATGAGAGATGCTTAAATTGCCACAATGCTGAGAATGCTGGAAGTACATAGATAGACACTGAACAGTTAAAACACATGTAACGAGTTAGATTATCCTAATTAAAATTAACTAAGCCAAAGCAATCTGACTTAGAAGGGTCATTCGCTGTCTTTTCATTCTCTTTTTATTGTCTAGTTTCTTGATCATTTAACACAGTAAAATGAGGTACTGCTGAAGAGGCAGACATTATGAGCTTCTTTGCTTGGAATTCCACTGCTATGCCAAGATGTCAAATGCCAGATTGTTCTTTATTCTCTTGATCTAGTGTTCATGAAGAACCCAAATTTTACCCCCAAGTCCTAAAAGAAGTGTAGGAATGCAAATGTTCTTGAACTGTCAACCTTCATGGTATCTAGGATTCTTTCAATATCTGATAAGAAATAGCCAAAGAGCAGTATTTGCCACTGTGCTGTGTCTGTTATTCTGAGGAAGAAGTACCACATGCAGGGAAGTAAATACATCAGATAAAGTGAAGTTCCAAGAATAAACCTATATAATAACATCAAAGTTGAGCAGAAGTTCAAGATAGTGAAATTGATCTAAGCTCTAAAATAAATGCTTCTCTTCTCAATATAAAAAGCTGTCATCAGATATAAACCTTGTTTTCTATGTTGTAGAATTCTTCATTATTTGTTATTGTATTTCAGCTTTAAAGTCATTTAAAAGTGTTATTTCATAAATACAGAATGAAATTATAACAGACTGCTGTTAAATGTTATCATACAAATTGTCTGCTTTTAATTAATAGGCATATATTATTTACAGAATTCAGTAATTTCAGAGATGCACTGTTTCATACTCATATGAAAGTATTCCTAAATCATCTCTGAGGACAGGGCTTCTTCCACCACCTCACTGGGGAATGTGTTCCTGTGCCTCACCACCGTTATTGTAAAAAAATGTCTTCCTTGTGTCCAATTTAAATCTCCCCTCGTTTAGTTTGAAACCATCTCCCCTTGTCCCATCACAGCAGTCCCTGATAAAGAGTCTGTCCCCTTCCTTCTTACAGGCCCCCTTAGACACTGAAAGGCAGCTCTCAGGTCTCCCCAGAGCCTTCTTTTCTCCAGGCTGAACAGCCCCAGCTCTCTCAGCCTGTCCTCAGAGGGAAAGTGTTCCATCCCTCAGATCATTTTTGTGGCCCTCTTCGGGATGCAAATAAGGTACTTACATACAGGTTATGCATCAGACACTCTGAAAGTAATGCCTCCTATTTATTTCCATGGAAACTTCAACAGATACAAAGAGTAGTAAAGATACAAATAACACAATAATGTTATTTGATAGAGCAGATTCTCAGCTATAAAACATTATATTCAACATAGTCACCACCATAAGCTATGCATTTTCACCAGAGATGAAAAAGAGCCTGTATACTGTGCTCTTAGAGATCTACATGGCTGCCCGGAACATGGTTTGTCTTTCACATTGCTGACACCACTGCTGAAACACACTACCCACCACCTCACTGTGCTCACATCCATTGTTCGGTCTCTGTAAACATTCTGCAAGTGTCAGTGAATGTCAGTGTATGCAATTGTTTCCAAGTGGAGGAATCCAGTGCCACTGCTTTGCTTCATACGCACTTCCATGTCAGATGCCATTTGGTCAGACTGCCCCTCTGCTGCCTTCTGTCACAGGGCAGCAAAATGTAACAGTGTTGGTGGGAAGGTTCAGGCTCTACTGCCACACATCAACATCCACCTCTGACATCGTGAGCCAATCTAATAACATAGGAGGCATTACTTTTGGAGCAGTCCTGTAGGAAATATAGTTTCAGTTGTTCTTGCGCAGGTAGTTCTTACATGCTTAAGTTAGGAATGTTTAAGTTTGGTCTTTGAATACCATATGTTTGTCTCTGAGAGAAACTAAAGCTTTGCAGATCACAGCTGAAGACAGCCTCAGAAGAAATGAGTGCTGAATTGACTTTTACAACTTATTCTTTCTCAGTGGAACTTGTTTAAGCATGCTGGGCCTTCATGAAAACCCTCTGCAACTCCTTAAAAAGAATGTGAAGGGTGAGTGAAGGATAATTTTTTCAATCACAGTATGTTATAAGTCTACTTCTTTCTCTTTTTTTTTCCTTTTGCATTGTTTCCTTTTAGTATTTTATCTGGCTTTCTGTCTCCCTGTTTAAGAAATCCATGCCACATGAATATGCGTTTGTCCACTTCCAACATGTTTGTTACTAATTATGAAATGTAGTCAAACTGTAAATGCCAAGACTTCAACATATGATTAAAACATTGGAAATGATTTATGAAATTGTCACCATTAATAGATATGCAAAATTCTCAGCCAGATTATTGGTCAAATTTACAAGTATTTGTACCAGTGCTTAAGTATTTTTTGTTCAGACTCTACTAGTCACAGAGTCGGGGACAGAAACCTATCGTGTGATTCATAACTAATCAAAATAGTGCCAATAACACCAAGTATTGTTCAATTATGTAAACTGTCAAGCAGTAGAATTTAAAGTTAGTGCCTTAATGAAAACCTTGAGCCACAAATGGCCAGACAAAGTGAGCTTCAAAGATCCATATATGTGAGTTAAGGGAAACCTTTTAAAATGTTGGATCTATTTTTCTATCTTTCATTTTACTTATTAACCTCAAAAAAGAGGAAAACTTTTGTTGAATGCTCTTTGCCTATGCTGCTTATACCAACTATAGCAGTATTTTGTGCCATTGATTGGTTATGGAGCAGACAGAAGTGTGTTGTGCCCTTAATTTTATTTGAGAATCTTTGGTTTCCATTGAGGTATTGATGAAGGCTGGCAGTGCTACCTTTATATGTGACTTGAAGCAGTCATAAGCACCCTTTCTTTGAGATATGGTATGATGCAGATGTTCAGGGGAGGACATGCATTCATGATATGGGATAATAGGGTTTTAATTACCACAGTATGCTTTTAATTTCTGAGATGTATAAATTCCGTGTATGTTATTCTTAGAGACTGAAGTTCAGTAATTTTAAAGATTTGAATTTTTTTAAGTTCTTTGAATTTAGAAGGAAAGCATGTCAAATGTATCCTCTGACTACAGAAATTAGTTACTAGCGACAAAGAGAAATAGAGAAAAGCAGTGTTTTATCACATGAATTTTGCCCTTTTAGTCCTGACTTAAAGTCATCATCAGGAGTTCTCATACAATTTTTTCCTCTTTGCTTTGATGATGTATTTCAAATACAAAAACTACAACAGACCATCAACGGTAAAATTCAGACTCATACACTTCTGAAGTCATCATCTTTATGGATTACATATAATAGCATATTTTTTTACATTTTCACAATACCATAAGAATATGTCTTTTTTCTACTCATTTCTTTCTTCTCACACACCATGTCCTGATAACAAAAAGAATGTCCTGATATTTTAAAAGAAATTTCCCATGTCCTTAGTCTTAAATATCTTCTAAAGTATCAAACCAAATCCATCTGCAAGTTTATTCTGAACAAACTGCATTAGTGAAAAATGTGAAATTAAGAGAAGAGAATTAAGATTCTTAAAAAGAGAATGGCTTGCATATGAGGCTACAGATCCTATCCAAAGCCAGGAAGAAAATCTGGATATTTTCCAAAAGCAAGATTAACATACATTCAAAGTAAACTTGCATCACACTGTGATGCTAGCATGTCCTTTCCTTTAAACAGCATCGAACAGCTGAGAATCATTCACCTTACTTTAACAGACATTTTTTGAGGGAAAAGGGACAAAGATAATATTAATTTTTAAGTAGCGTTAGCATAAGAAATTTGATGCCAATCTGCCCTTTTTGCTCCTTGGATTGTGTTGAGCAAATTCCCAAGACATCCTTCTGAAAACATATCCTTTGGATTGAAAAGAAAAAAAAAAAATCAGGGGCAAAAACCCACCCTCTTGAATCCTACTGTTTTAGTTCCTTGTGTTAATCTTCTGGTTTGATTTAGGAATGTGCTGCTTGGTTCCCATGTGCATTGTTGTTGTAGTATTTACTTTGGAAGAAAAAGTGAGTATATGGTTCACGCCTTAACCTTGTCAGGCTTCTCCCTTACCAACTTAAACTGACACCACAAAAATTCTGAAAGGAAAGGCCACAGCCAAAATTAATCATAAACATTAGCCATAAAATATTACTCTTGACCCTACCAAGGGGCAGACCTCTAGGAATAACATCCTGCTCCTTAAGAAAATAACATCCCTCTCCAACTGAGAGGAGCAGACGGTCTCATCTATGCGTGACGGACATGTTGACCTGTGCCTCAGGGAGTAACGTCCGATTTCAACTCAGAGGGTAATAAGCACTCCACATCTTACATTATGGAAATCCTTCCCCTAACACAACCCCATAGATAAGCTCTGGCAGCTTCTACCTTCTGCAAAAAACAAGTCCTGCCCAAGGTTGTGCTAAAAGGTTAGATTTTTATGCAAGGCCAAGCAGACTAAGGCAGAAACTAGAAAAATTAGAACTGCCACCCCAGCTTCCAGTTTGTTATGGCCAACAAGAAGCCCTGAAGAAATCCTACAGTCTGTTGCTCCTTTGTAGCATTCCACATTAACAGATTCCATATTTAGCTTATTCTTAAAAGCACAGTCCACAGAAGCTATTTCTAAAGCTATCAGTCAGTATGCTGTTCAGTAGCAAACTAATTTAAGGCAAGCCTCAGAAATCTGAAAAATCCAGAATCAAAACACAGTGTCCAATGCTAATTTTATTTACAAAAGAAATAGCAGATCAAAGAACAACTTATTTTATTGGAAGTCACAGAAGATGAGACTTAGGTGCTTCAATCGAGCAAGAACTGCAACACTGAATGAAGCATTTTCTAAATATCATCCAAAAAAATCTGGAAATGGAGCAATAAACCAGATTGCTTCCCAGGAGAAGTTGGTAGTATTGGCACAGACAGTGACAGATTTCAGCATGAAGCTGTTGAACTTACATCAAGGATGTACAGCAGATATATTTCTGTTGTTGCATTTTTCCTGAATTCATTCTATTGCAAGGATAAGATGCTGGTAGCACCTATACCCATGCCGCAGAGAACTGTCCTCAGCATAAAAATCCTTTCCACACATCACCTCACCAAGTGATTTTTGTCTTCCTTTTTTCAATGTATCAGTCCCAGATGGATACTGAGCTACTTGGTGGGACAAGCAGGTTAAGCAGAAAGAGAACTGGAGAGAGAGTCAATGCTCCTAAATGTTGGAACACTCAATAAAGCAATGTAATTTTCATAGAAAATGAAAGGAAAAATTCCCTGATAACCCTTGTTTTTCCCTATATTGGACAAAAAGTAAGGTTTATCTTACCCACTGATGTTAGATAAAGAATAAACATTGAGCTTTTGCATTTAAATTATTATTGGTAAATGAAAAGCTTATCTGAGATCTCTCTGCCACACTGGCATGCAGATAAACTCCTAGGAAGTGAATGTGACAGATTTGATAGAGACAGCAGAGGTTATTCTGGTGTGATCTGCTGAGTAAATGACTTAAGGTGAGTAAATATTCCCATGGGATTAGATTGGTATTTGATTTGTTCTTGTGTAGTCTCAACAAATATCAACAAATATTCAAAAAATATCTAACAAATACAGACTGTACCCTGCCCAGATGTCTTTTTTTCTGACTATGCAGTACGTTTTCTCAAACTGAGCATACTCCTACTTTCACACTAATGCCAATACATCACTCCTGTTATTAATAAGCTATTTATACACATTCTGACAGCAGAATAGACCTCATCTTTAAGATCAGTACCTGATGCACATATTTCTTCCCTCCTGCCCTCTGTTTCTTTCCACCATCCATCACGCTGACTCTTACTTCCTATCCTATCCTGTGAAATAGACACTACCTTCTTTTTTCACCAACAGTAAAAACAGATCAAGGTGGTTCCATGTGTTGGTAAAGATAAATGTCGAGACTAAAATCTTTCCTTGCGGGGCTTCCATTAAGTTTCATTGGGTAGCATTTGCACACCTTTCAATTATGATGCACAAAGGCTGGTGTTGCAAAAGGTTGTCGGAGTCTTATAACATCTTGCCTCTTTAGGAAAACACTCCTGTTAATTGAAATCAAATGCTATTTAAACCCCTATGTTCTGTGTGACTTAGTTGTTCAGTCTTATCTAATGGTACAGAGGTTATATCTTGCCTTAGAGAAGAATGACCAAAGGTGCCATGGACTTAGCAAGCAGTACTTCAGTGTACTTGTGATGAATAAAGACAGTAGACTGCATTAAAGATATTTTCATTCTGGAGATGGGATAATGAAGAAAAGATGAGAAGACACATCTGAACCTAAGGCAGTTCTCCCTGGGGGAGATTTTTCATTTGCCCAGTTTCTCCCTTAGAGTGAGGAAACTGGAAATCTTTTCACTTTTCATGGTAATGTGATAGGAAGAGAATATTTATTATTATACATGGGTGTATAGTGTTTTGTTCCTGGTAATGAATGAAAGTACTGGGTTCTGTTCTAGAGAACAGAAGTTCTCTTCTGTTTTATGAAGAACGTTGTTGTGAGAACTAAAATTTGTGGTAGAGGAGTGGGGAGGTCCTTGACTTCTGATAACCCTTCCACACTACTAGTTGAAGTAAATCTGCCAGGGCATCTGTCCAATCAGTTGGATGAGCACTGGCACTTTCATCACCAGAAGTAGTCAGAATTTCCTTCAGAGGAAAATTGACTTTTTGAACTTTCAGACTACTGGGCTGAGCAGAATGAAAACAATTGTTTAAAGACATCATGCACAGATCTGAGGGACAGATGACTCTGAACTATGCCAGAGAATTACGATAAGATATTCAGGCTGCATACCATAACTTTTTTTTTTTTCAATTTGTTTCCTTTTAATCATTGTTTTTTCTCTACTGTTTGTTCACAGTCTCACTTGCTTGTCATCGTTTCTCAGTAATAGTGCATATATAAGATACTCTGCTAGAAACCTGAGACCACTTAGTAAGCAGCCTTAGGCTGCTTGAACCTGAAGATCCAAACTGAAGGCAAGACCTCTTAGATGTTGTGGTTCCTCAAAGGCTTTCACTTGAGTCCATCCTTCTAAAACATACTCTGTGGACAAAGAATCCTAAATGCTACTTAAAGGTGAAGTTAAAGATCTACATGGATTACACTCCCAATGCAAGGGAAAGGATTAACTTTTCTTTCAACTCCTGCTGCTTAATGTTGATTTAATATATTGTCTTGACTTCTAATAAGGTTATTGAAAGATAAAAGCATATAAGGAGCTGTGCCACAGATGCGACTGTCAGAACTTCATATGCAAAATAAAAAGAGACATTATAATAAAAAGAAAATTGAACGTTGCTTGTATAAAATCTGGCTTTGTTTTGATGCATAAAGCAGCAAACACTGTTCCACACTGAGGTTTTCAAGAATGTCTTAAGTATACAATGCTTCTGATGCCACCCCAGTTGCCTATATATAGATCTGTCTTGTGTAAAGAATTTAAAAAGCATTAGAATGGAGAAATCAAAGAGACAATAAATTTTAAACCAATCTTATTGTCTGCAGCCTTAAGTGTTATTAAGATCAAAGTGGAGCAAACATCTGGCATTTGCCTCTCTGCAAAAATTAGATCAAATTACCTACCATAGGATTTAGATCCATTCGGTAAGATCTTTCCATTGCACACATAGTTTTCTTTCTCTTTTTTATTTGCCAGATCTAACTTAGCTTCCAAAATTGACCCTCTTCATTCATTTGGAGATGAAATAAATGGACAACAAAAATGAAAATATATGTTCCTCATGTACATCTGTTTCCTAAGGAACGTTCAAGGTCCTTCACATCCTAAGGAGAGAGGTTCAGCCAGTCTTCATTGTTGCCGTTAAGTAACCTTCACTGATTACACACAACCCTCTATCCCTCCCTAAAATATAAATTCTTCATGCTTACTGTTGTGTTTTCACTGTTGACTTATTTTATGATTATCACCCATACAGTACATAATTAAGAATCCTGGCACACTGGGCCATACTTTTATAAACCTAGCAGATGTAATTTTTCTGATTCTTGAAGTATATCTAATGCCTTTCAATGCCTTTTTTTTTTTACGGAGAGGAATACGTGTATGTTACATCTATATAGCACAATTTTTTATTCCCTGGTTAGAAGAACATGCCAAGCCAGAGGTAAGATTGAGAATATGTATCTTCTTCTAAATATAAAACTGACAGTGCCTGATTCTAGTCCTCAACAAATTAATTACAAAATGTAGAAATTCAGTAAAGTTTAACTTGGAAGAAAAACAATATAATGGTCTGCAGATTCATTATATTAAAAAAAAAATACTAACAGTGCTCTGTAGTGATGCCATGCAATAGCTATAAAGTCATGATTAATGAATTTTAGTGTTGGTGTCCCAGATGAGCTGTATCTGACACATTAATTCTTTCCAATTGCTTTCTTGCTGGAATCCATATTGGTATTACTAGGCAGAAGGTTAAGATATAGCCTTCAATTATTCTGGAGATGAAGATATTATTTTAACCTTTGTTCTTTTGATCTCTCGTAATATGAATTGGAATATAGCTGTTTCCATAAGGTATTCTTTAAAAAAGAAATGCAAACATGGCAATTCCAAATTTTATTTGCAGAACTTTATTGGGAGTCAGTGTAACTTCTTGATCTGATTCATCCCCAAACTATGTGACTTACATCTGTATCACAGCATAGAGGGGTTATTGCTTATCACAACTTAGAAATTTGTTTTTTTTTTAATGTGATCCCAAACATTCTTCTTTTATGTCAGTTTATAGTTTGATCCTCACATCTTGCCCCTCAGCCATTTGAAAGAGGCAGACAGTGAATTTTATTTTCAATATTTTTCAAAAGTAATGGGAGAGTGAGCAAGTGGCAGTTAACATTTCTGTCCTCCCCCCAGACCAAATAAAGCTCGGGGAGGAATTCAGGCAGCCAGAAGTCACACATTGTCAAAGGGCACCATCAAGTCATCAGCTACATTCTTGGGCAGGCAGTGCAGACAAGCTTCAGATGCTTTTATGAAGCTGCATTACAAGGTAGCATCAGAAATCCACACTACTGGGATTTGTTACCATACCTGTATGTAGCTTGTATTTCTGGTTTAAATTTCAGCCAAGAAACAAGAAATAAAGCAAGGTGTCCAAAGCTTATTATGCTTAAACTTTTTGATATCTTAAAGCTAAGGCCTGATGTAACAGTGATACATCCAGTGTTTTGACTAAATCCAAACATACATTATATTTTTTCATTTTCTGAAATGTTAAACCATGGAGCTTCCCCCTTTGCAGTCCTTTGGTTAGCACAGATGCTCAGGGAATCAAAATCACTCAGAAATAATTTGGGGCCTTCTGCTGCTGGTGTTGAATGACTGCTGCATTTCAGTACTTGGGGAAGTAGTTTCTAAAGCAGGTTTGAATTCTTTGGAGTGAATAAGACCCATGCTATTTAAAAAGAGAAGGAGCAGTGTGTGTTTCACTGGGTTAAGCAAAGCAGCGTTGCAGGCTCTGCCAGTGACTGGGACCTTCTCCTTTCAGAAACCTGTTGAAAGTACTGCTTCAGGTCAGGCTTGCACCCTGGGCAGCACGAAACATCACTTCCCACAGTGACAGCTCTCTGGTCTCTCTTTTATTTTTTTCCGAGGAGAAGATGAATTACAAGGTTACATTTCTGTATCACTTTTGCAAAGGCAGTGCCCTTTTTCTGGCCAGGCACTGCTTCTGACAGGCAGCCGGAACAGGACCCATCCCAAGCATGCTGCACCCACCATGGCCATGTGTTGCTCAGATGTCTCACGTATGCCCAGCCTGCCTTGTGCTTCATGCCTCCATCTGATCACATGTACGCTAATCTACTGCACAGCACATGGGTTACAGAGCACACACACAAATCCTGAACAGGAATCTTGCCTGCCTTGCTGGGAAGAGAGCAAGAAATAGCCTTATTTCTGTCTGTCTCCGTGAAAGCTGAGGGAGGTGCATGGATTCCCTCTCTCCCTCTCATATTCTTTTGATTAGTGTAGATATCCATAAAGCATGCAGGACTTCACAGTGGACATACCTTCAGTTTAAAGTGGGTATGTAGGCCAAATGTAAATTATAATGACTGCCTCAGCTTGTTAGCATATAAATAATAAGGCCATAGTACTAGAAAATATTAGAAAGGTAAGCCCAGGGGTTGTTCTCTCTGTTTTTAATCTTCATATGAACATATATTTGCACATCTCTTCATGGAAATTTATTACATCTGACTGTATCCGTATCTCAGGCCAGAAAAAGTCAATTGCCTTTTACAGATAACAAACATTATTTTCCTTTCAGTAAATTTTAGAAGAGCAAGAGAATAAATGAATGGACAGAGATAGAGGTGAAGAAAGACTAAAGCTATAGCCTTTAAATTGCACTAAGAAGCAGTACACCACAGGCTGGTCAGCTCCATTATTTCACAAGGGCTGCACATGAAGTAAAACTGTGCAGAACATTACCATCAGCTGCCCTCCGTGGCTGGGTGCCAGCCAACTCACCTCTTGGTCACCTGGGTGTGCTACAGGAAGCCACTACGTGCTGGCTACTAGTGGGACTGTATGCACAGCTGTGTCATTGCTGCTCCTTGGAAGGAAAGGGAATAGATCTGTGGGACTGCAGTCCCCATCCGAGCAGCTTCCACTGCAAAGGCAGAGAATGCTAGGGGCGGTAAAAGGAAAAGACAAATCCTCCTATACTCCTGTATAATTCTCCATCCCTGCCAAGAGCTTGCTGAGAGGTCTGCATTGCAAAGATGTTCCCTTTCCAATGCAAAGGGTTTTTTTTTTTTTTTTTTTTTTTTTTTTTTTTTTTATGTGGAAGTGCACTGATGAATAGGCACAAAGCTGAGGTAAAATATGAGGCAGGCATGCTGAGTCCACCTCTACCTCTATAACCATTTAAGTTTGATTTATATTTTGAACTGTCACTGTATGGTTTACAAGGGGAAAAGTGTGAGTAAAGATTGAGATTTTCCTTCTATAAATTGTGGAAGGGTAAGGGGGAAGTGACAGATCTCATTTAAAGATTTTATTGAAGTAGCCGTGTTGAATGATGGTGCCACTGCCTGTCTCTATGCCTCATTGTCAGAATGTAAGCCCTTTTATAATTAAGAGAAGCCACAGAAGTCAAAGTACAACAGATCCAGAAAGAGCTGGAAACTTAAGGAAGAAATAAAAAAAAAATAAAAACAACAATAGACATGGACTGGAGAAGATATTTTATTTATTTGTTACTAGTAGTTAAAATGACGTACAAAATGCTGGGAAGAAAAAATTCCAATTCTATTCAGTTACAAAATAATTAAAACTTCATTTTAAACCAAGTTTTGCTTTGTGAGACCGAGCATGAAAATACTGCAGCCTTAGGTTATATAGTCCATTGTTTTTAGAATAAAGCAGACATTTAAATACATATTGTGGTTGATATTAAATATCTGGTATAATTGTAAGTTAGCAGAACTTTCTTACTCTCAGGCAATAACTAGCAATTCATAAAAGTTCTTTGTATAAAATTTACATAGTTATAGGGGGATCTGCCTCCAGGGGAGTTCTGTTGTGAGCAGGGCACAGGCTGTTTGGAACATAAGGATTTGTAACACTTTTATCAGTTGCCCTTCAGAACGCTGAAGTCGGTAATGTCTAAAGCCGTGCTTCACATCTAAGGGTTTAGGGACATAGCAGCCTAGGATGAAATCCCATTGCTGTTACAGACAACGGGTGTTTTGCTATCGACTTCAAATGAAGAAATAATTTCATTCTTAAGGTGTGCCCACTTATTGAACAGAAACACTACAGAGTATAAAGCTTTCAGCAAAGGCTGAGATTGGCCCTGTTACCTGCAAACCAACTCAAAAAATTAATTTAAAGGAGAACAACCCCTGCCTATTATCAGTGAAAGAGGATTTGTATTAACAATAACATTAAATATCCATATCTTTCTAACTATTCACATTCCACACAGTGGAAATCTACCTCCTGTAATGCCAGATTTTAAAATTGGATTTTAAAATCCACGAATAAATGTGTCAAACCTGCGGAATGAGAGTGCACCAAGTGAAATGCATTTTAAGGATATGAACCGATGAGTGCAATCTCTTAATCTCATAAACACAGACCTCATAGCAGTGGATTTTACAGGAAAAATATATGAATTGCAGAGATGCAGGATATCGCCAATAATTGCACGAGACATTGAGTTACATCCGTGGCTTTTAATGTAACAACTGCACACCTTATGCATCTGTGACGTGCCACTGTATGGTTTACCCTTCGGACATGTTACTAAGAGCAGAATTGTCTTCCTCAGAGTTTGATGGACAGAAATCCTGTCAAAATAATCACCCTGTGGCTGAGAGAGGCTTTTAGTGTGGCAAAGTACAGCTGCACTGATTGTGGGGGGAGAAGTCTTGCTGCTGAAGGGGAAAGTGTGTCTTGGGCTACACAAGCCCCATCACACTGTTAACTTGGGCCTAGGACCATGCCTTTTTGTAGGTGCAAAATGGGGTTTTTTCTTTGGCACGTAGGTGGAGACAGGGAGGCCTGCAGGATCTGCAGCACCACAGGGCCTTCAGCGCCTGGACAGAAGGTGCTCTGCCAAGCCAGTGCCCAATGCCTGGCTCAGCAACCACTCTGAGGGGCGGCCGGTCAGGCTGTAGCTCTCCAGCCAGCCCCCAGGGCTTTGGGACCACCTTGCTGGAATGAATTCTCTTATGAGACTCCCCAGGCTCTTGCCAAAAGCCACCCCCCTTCTCTAGCTTGTGGTCCTAATCCTGAAGGAGGGAAGACACAAGCTGATCTCCCACGTGACACTCATTGAGCTGCTGGAAGTAGTGTCCCCTTTCGTGTGTTTTTTTCCCCCTTGATGAAAAGGGGAATGAGTTAGCCCTTAATTTTCAGGAAATTCTCTTTACTTAGTCCAAATCCTGCTTAAATGCAAGTCTGTGGTAAAAGATATAAAAAGAGGATTATTGCTGGCAAAGTTCTGCATCTCTTTTTCAACAAACTGCATGCCTGTGGCAAAGCTAAAATAACAATAACAATGCAATGTTTACTAGTCATGAATGTCGTGTCTTTTGTCTCTTGTGTGGTTATTGCATTTGCAGTCACATGATGCTTGTTTTAATTTTTGCTTTGCTCTTTATGTACTAAATTACTGCCATTCTGTACTTGATCTTGCTTAGCAAGATTTTTGTGCTGCAATATGTACGTTTCTATGTATGTGTGTGAAAAAGAGCAGAGAGTTCAGATAGGAACAGTGGAGTCTGCAGACTCATTGTACGTATGTATAGATACCAATGAATAAAAGATACTGCATATACATATATATGTAATATGAGGAATAACTGCTATCAGAAATACAAGACATCAGACGGATCTAGTGGCACAGGAATGGGTTTTGATTGATGTAGAGTCGTTAGAATTCAGAAGTATATTTATAGCCTCGTATATAGTTTCTCTTTAATTTATGTAATATATGACTAGGTATATAAATTAAAGCAAAACGTAAACAGAAGACAATATCTTTTCCTCTGTGTCTTCCTATTTAAGTATCTTTCCTTTTTCCACTCCCTTTTGTGCTCCCCCTGTCTACTTACTTTGGCCTTTTTCATTCTAACTTGCTGTGGCTCTGTTTTCCATCCACCTATGCTGACTTTTCAGCACTCCTACTTCCCCATTGTTCTCCAAAAGCAGCCTTTGTATTATAGTTATTTTTCTGAAGAAGCATGTTACAAACTCCTGATACAGCTGCTATTTTCAGTGATGTTTTTGCTATGCTGTAACTGCTTTTTTCCTACTTCATATTTAAGAACAGATTCATGCTTTCATATATATTGTCCTCTCACATTGATGTTTCTCATAATACAGTAAAAGCAAATAGCATGGCAGATGAACATTAGCAAACGCCACAGCTCCACTTTCCCAGTAAGTGACAAAAGTGTGAACATATACTACGAAACCTAAGTCATCACTGTGGGTAAGTAGATTTTTAATATTTCCTACCCTTTTTTTTCTCTTAGAGTGACCATTCATATATTTGCTTGTACACACTCTTTTTCTCTCTTACACACATGTGCCTGTTCTTCCCTTACATCCGTTTTGTTCTTTTTTTTTTTGGTTAGCTGTAGTTTTTTAGGTGATTCACTGGGTTCCTTTCAGTTTCATCCAGCCCCAAAGCTTTGCTAGTTCAAGCCACTCCCTCACACTGGCAATGATTGCAGACAGTCAGAGTGCAATCAGAACAATGCACTTCTCGGCTTAGTCCAAGTCGATAGATATACACCGACACTCCTTCACGCGGGTGATTCTTTTCTTCTTCCTAGGGGGCTGAAGCTCAGGGCAGTTGAGGGTAACAGTCATGGTGGTAAATTTCTTGGGCTTGCAGAAGGAACAAGACTGGAAAGAGCCTTCCTCTTTGCGGACATGCCTGGGGATGTAGAAAGAATTGCATTGGCCGTAGCAGAACCTGTTGATAATGGTGCGACTGTTGCAGCCTTCTTCATGGATAGTTTGTTTGAGGGGCTGAGTTTTGCACCAATCCCGTTTTAGGTATTTGCGCTCAGTGATGTGCAGTGCCTCCTGGCTGGACTCCAGCACCTCCTCAGCAGGCATTGAGGTGCCTTTTCCTCTTTCTCGATGCCTGGAGCCTGACTGCTGCTGTGTCTGCATCTGCTCTGAATCATTGGGCTGATCCTTGTCAGGAGGAGGGATAGCGCCTTGAGATCCACGATTCCTCTTTCTCCCTTCTGCTGTCGGTAGCAGAAATCCCGTCAGAAGAAACACAGCGCCGATGGCATACAGTGTGCGGACCATCCTATAGAGAGGAAGTTGAGGAAATAAAGCACAGTTGTGGATTTCAGATATCAACAGGAATCAGGTATGCAGTAAATTTTCAGCTCCATAAAAGAAATATGAGTGCGTGTGCATGAATGCACACTTATAAAAGATGAGCTCTTTGCTTTCACCAGCTGGAAAGCAGTTTCCAAATTACCAAGTGATAAAAGCTTTCATATATTGTGTTTGAAAGTCAGATACTAAAATAAGTCTATACAGAATTTCACTTAGCGTTGCATGCAACTTTTTCCAACTCCTTTCTTCATGCACCCTACTGAAGAGTTCTCATTCCCGTCCTATACCTTACTGACATCAGGAGTGCTCCTCGTGATTTACACAAGTGGAAGGAGTGATTTTATGCCTTGCTAGGATTTACGACATAGTTATCTGCAGTACCAGAGGACATCCATTCTACATGTTCCTTTGTCAGGCTCAGAAGCTTTGTACAACTCTTTGCATAATGCACATCCAAAATATAGCCTGTATGCTGTATCTACCTGTCATCTGAATACAGCATCCCAAGCTCTGCCACACTGCACCTCTGAACTGATCCACTGAGTCCGAATGTAATGAAACCTAGGCTGAGTAAGAGATGTGCACAAGATAGGCAACTAACATAAATTGATGCTTAGATACAGATCAAAAGAAACGCATCTGTAATTTGAAATTACACCTTCTTACGTTACTCTGAATCTTTGATAGATTACACATAAGCAGTCATAAATCTCTGTGTTTTATTCATTACGTCTGTCATGATAGCAGAAGGACATATGAGGACAGTAGAATTTCATATATGACATTAAGAACCAAAAAGGACTTCAAGAAGTGCAAAAAGTAGAGACAATGAAGATCCTTAACTGCATTCCTGCTCCAAACCTAGTTACCAGCCTATATACCTTCCTTAGCCTTTATGACCCAGGTATCTTCCACCAATTCTATTGCTTCCCAGAGCTCCAAGCTCTTTGGGCTGCTGGGTCAACTCAAGTCCCACAAGCTAGAAAGTGACCTGCCACGCTCCTTCCTCTTCCTGAAGCATCATGGTCTCCATGTTGTTTTGGAAAGCAAGGGCTGTGAAAGCAAGCAAGACAGACTGGGAAGGGAAGCTCTCAGGAGACCTTCACTGTGGGGAGCTTGGAAGATAGCCACCAGAAATGGGAAGCTTGGGCATTAAAAAGGGAAAGAATTGTGAATAAAAAAATGAGGAAATCGGTGTCCTCTACCTTTTCGAAGTACTGCAGCCAGATCCCTTACTTAACATATTTTATCAGTGAAGATGATTTACTGTTTGAGCTGAAGATTCCTACTCATCCTACTGCCCAGCCAGTGTATGTGAAACCAAGGGCCGTGTTCTTGGTAGGCAGATAGACAGCAAAGTGCCAGCCCTGGAAGGGCCCCCTGGAGACCCAGCGGAAGCTCAGGGTATTGTGCCATCTGCTGCACAAGATGTCTGTTCATTTCTAAGTTACTTGGTCATTCCAGTCACACAGAAAGGGTAAGTTTTCGTTTGTGCTGTTCAGAAAGTATTTCTCACCAGAGACTGGAAAAGGAATTGCTGGAGTGGAAAAGTGTCACAGGAGGTACCCGTTGTATGTAGGGATTTGCTTGTGGAGCCAATGTTTTGTGTGTTTGTCTACAGACTGTTAACATACTGGAGCTTATGATGCACACGATAAATATCTGCATTCATTTTATTCATTTAGATTTATTTACCAGTAGCCATTCATTTTGTTCATTTCGGCTTAGTACCAGCATGTCTTATGTTTAGAAGAAGCTTCAGACTTCAAGAGAGGGCTGTAAGCATGACACTGCGCCTGACTCCAGCAGGCAGCTTGAAAGGGCTGCTCTAAACATCTAAGCGCAATATTGCACAGAACATGCTATTTTAATAACCTTAAGACACGAAACAAAAAACATTGGGAATTCTAATTGAAGACTAATGCAGTGTAATTTCAAGTGTCAGCTTGGACTTCGTATTTGCTGTTTTTTTCCCATTTCTGTTACTACCTCAATGCTTTTTAAGCGTGTTTCTTTTCAGTCTCCACGTTCTGCCTGTACAGTATTTTTTTAAATACAGTTATAAAACACCACGTATTTCCTCAAGTGACCAGAATGACTCCTTCCAAAACTATTCTTATTTCTCTGGTGACTGTATACCCACACTGTATTTAGACAGTATGCATGTTATTTACTCAACATGGTGCCAGAACCTTAGAAGAAGAAAAAAAGTCATTGCATGCAACCGAAAATAAATTGCTAGTTTCTAAGCAGTGCCAGGAAACTTCAGGTGTTTGTTTAGTTTCCCATAACTGAGTGCCTGTTTCACCACTGTGCATATTCCCGTACTACTTTTGCTCCTAGAGCTCATCATCTCCATGCTGTTCCACCATTTTTCCACAAATGTGCAATTGATCACACAGTCACGTAAGGTCTAGTCATGTGAAAATGAGTGTACTTGGGGATGGTGATTTGGGAAAAATCTGATGGTAATGTCTACTATTTTAAGATACGTATCCCAGATTGACACGTCGTTAAGTAGTATGTGCTTCACCCTAAGGAAATACAAGCATGTGTTTCAATATTACCCTAAAACAGGAAGAAATACAATTTTTCACTGACTTTTATAACCATGACAGTTGGTTTACAACCCTAAAGGGAGAAACTATATTATATACTGGAAGAAGAAATTGTGATTTGTGTGAAAGTTAGCAACTCAGCAGCACCTTTTGTTATGGTCCAATTATATATATTCCAAAATACACATCTGGAAATAAAAATAATTTAAATATTTAGGACTAAATTCTTATTCTAATCTTCTAAATTGAAACACAGACCCTCCGAAGAGGCTACACTGACTTCATGACCCCCAGTAGCAGCTTAAGCAGGAACTTCCTATCACAGTAGCTTATTAGATATTTACTTGAAATTTTCTGATTATTTGGTGGGGGGAAAAAAAAAGTAGAAGAAAAGCAAAATACAAAGGTATTATAAGATATATATATATAAGGTGTATATATATATATAAAAATAAGGTATTATGCCTCAGTAATGAAAGCAGCCTGCAATCTGCACTCTCTCTGATCCCATCTGCTCATAAGAGAAGACAACACCTCTGCTTATGTTAGGAACTAGAATGATTCATCCAACCCCCAAATTAGTGTTTGTGAAATGCTTCCTCAAAAGCTTTTTTATTACTAAAAACAAACAAACAAACAAACAAAAAAACCCAAAACCAACCAACCCACAAAGAGCACAAGTAGCTCAATCCATGTTACCATGCCCAAGGTTTTACCCAAAGGAAGTCTCACCAGAAGTAGATGGTCTGGGGGCAGTTTTTGGTTTTTTGTTTTTGTTTTTTTCTTTTTTTGATTGTTTTGTTTTTTGCCTTGTCACAGCCATAATTCTGAATGTGTGATAACTCTGAAGCTTGGGTGGGAGCTGTGAGGAATCAGGCTGTAAAAGCACGCATATGCCAAATTTCTGCAGAACCTTCTGTACTTAATACGGGATGTTATAGAAGCAGCAGTGTGGTCAGAGATTCTTCTGAGAACTCAGCTGAGAATTCTTTGAACAAGTAGATGACTACAAACAAAACACTTCACTCGGGTCCCACTTACTTCATTCAGATCCGATATCATTAATATTTATTTTAAAAGGTAACAAAACACTTCAGAAATCTTTCCGTATTTCCCTAATGAGTTCTCCTCATCATCATCTGCAAGCACTCAGTCCTACAGCCAACAGCAGTTTTATTGCTGACTTCAAACGGGAGCAGAATTGGACCCAACCATTCAAATCCCCTCACACAGTGATTATGTGGAACCAGGATCCAATCATTTCATGGCAGATGAAGATGTCTGCAGATTAATACCTGCAACCACAGAGGAGTGCAAACTGGTTCAGGTTTACTGCTCAATACAGTAAGCTGTCATTTTTTAGCTTATACGTTTTCTGCTGTAATTTAAGGACCTCCAAAAGTCAGCATTTAATCAGGGCTTTCCTATGAGCTCCCAGGCAGAGCCACAGAGCGACCCCTGAAATGCTGTGCACACAGAGACGCATTTACAAGCGCTGGGTGGAATCCCAGCTCCACTGAAACACACAGCGAATTCTCCTCAGGCCCAGCATTTCATCTGCAAGCCATATTCACTGGGAAAACATTCTCATGAGCCACGGGTTCGTGTGCTTCACAGAAAGCATGAAAAATCATCTGCTGAAGACCTAGAAAAATATATGTGCATGGTGGGCTTCAAATAGCAGCCAAGCAAAGAGGCAAAACACAACACTGGCTATTGAGAAAACCAAAGTGGTTACGTCCCAGCGGATCAGAATGATTTTCTGCCTGGTTTATTACATATGAATTACAGAAATAGTCTTATGTAATGTTTTCATAGTTATAGATCTGTATTTTTAAATATACAAGAAGGCAAAACAACTGCAGTTCCCACAGAACCATTTGAATTTTTTTTTTTTTTCCCTCAGCCCAAGATGGCAAAGCTAACGTGGCTCTTTGGTAGAGTTCAGGTCCATTTCCATTTCCAATAATTCCTTCTAATGCTCCTAATCCTCCTAATGTGAGTCATGGAGTTGCCTTTTTTGAGACGTTTAACTCGTGTGGGCAGCACCACGAGGAATAAAAAAATAACAAAAACGGAGAAACCTCCTCTAGAACGCGATCTCTGCAGGGGCCGCAAGCAGCAGCACACGGCGTGCGCACGGCGGTACCAACGCACGTCGGGGCGGCCCCGCAGCTGCCAGCCGCACTGCGAGAGCGCAGTCGCTCCGGAAACGTTTGCTTACCGGGCCCTGGGAACAGTGCTGTGCAGCGACACGAAGAAACGTCTCGGAAAACGCCACGCGTTTCTACACGACCTCACCGGGAGAACAGCAAGCGCTTTAGCACAGCTTGGGACCGTACCCTCAGGAGGAGACAGAGGGCACGGCCGTGCGCGATGTCCGAGACCCGAGGGGCGCCCGCACCCCGTCCCGGGCGGAGACTTCAGCGCGGGCCCGGCGCCCGCCGCCTCCCGCGGAGCCTTCCCCCGCCCCGCAGCCGCAGGGAGGAACCGCGGGCCGCGCACCGGCAGCTGGCGGGATGCGGGATACGCAGGGCCGCGCGCTTTGCCAGCTCGCCGTCGCCGCTCTCCCGTCGGGTCAGGGAGGCCGCCTGCCCGGCCGGGCTCCCCGCAGAGCGGTGGCGGCACCGGCAGGGCCCTCTCCGCGGGCGCCGGCCGCCGCCCAGCCTCGTCCCCGGATCCCGTGGGGTCGCACCGAAACGGCCAGGCCGGGTGGCTCGATCGCCCCGTCCGAAGCCAGTGGGGCTCACGTTCCGCTCGGCAAGGGCGGCCCCGACGTCGAGGCCGACAGCTCCGCCGGGCCGAGGCCTCCTCAGTAGCGGGGAGCGCTGCGGCAGAAGGACGGCCGGAGCCGTCGGGGCGGCCGAGCCCTGCGAGTGCGGCTCACGCGGGAGGCGGCGGGGAGCAAAGGGGCGCTGCGCACGGCCGAGGCGCCGCCGCTCCTCCTGCCCGAGGACACGCGTAGTGGTCCGCGGTCGCGCAGCCCGTGCCGCCGCTTGCGCCGCGCGGCCCCGACGGCGCACGCCGCCTTCCCGGGCGGGACGCGGAGCGGGGTTGCTCGGCGGAACGGGACGGGATACGGGACGGGCCAGGGCGGGCAGCGGCGAGGCAGGCACCTGGAGCTGCCCTCGACCCGCTCCGCGCAGAGGCCGGGCCGGGATTTCGCCGTGAGTCGGGTGCGCGCCGCATCCAATTTGTCGGGAGTGATGCTGTAGGCGGAGATGAGAGGCTTTTGCAATCCCCGCGCCTGTCAGGGGAGAGGGATGTCACAGCGCCCCGATCCCCGGCGGAAAAGCTAGTGACAGCCCTGTGCCTCTGACAGGCGAGCCGGTGGCATCTCCGCACCCCCAGCAGCCTGGCCACGCACCGACGAACAACTCCTTCTCTTGCCCGCACCCCGGAGGTAGGAGAAAGGCACTACGGTTTTGCCTCCCGCACAGACCGGCCAAGCGGGACCCATCTGCGCTCCCGCTGCGGGTGCGCGGCCCGGCTCAGCAGCGCCCGGCTCACCTGCGCGGCGTCGGCTGCTCCTCGGGGGCCCGGCTCGGCGGCGGCTCCTCGGCGGGGCGCGGCGGGGCTGAGCGCTGCGGGTCACTCGGCGGAGCGGGAGGCGTGAGAGCCCGCAGCCACCCGGGAGTCCATAGAGGGCGAGGCTGGGATCCTGCCTACAAATTGCAGCAGCGCCGAGCTGTCTCCCATTTAAATGTCTCCCAGCTGAGGTCTCCGCTCCAAGCCCCTCCAGATCATTGGACAAGCGCCTCCGCCCCCTTTAACACTTCCATAAACTTCCACTAGGGAAAGCTCTCGGGCGTGCGGATAAACGCTCGACTGCTTTCCTCTCTTAAGAGAATCGCTGCTAAAGGTCACCACCCCAAGGAATTTTATCTGGAACGTACAGAAAATTCACATTTTCCATCCTCATTAAAGTATGACATTTAAGAAGGGCTCCCTCCGGCCCCGCCTGCTCCCTTCCCGTTCCCGCTGCCCAGGGCCGCGGTCCTGCTGGGCGCAGCCCGCACCCGGCCGGCTCCGGCGGGCGGGAGGCAGCGGCCTTCCTGGCCCCACTGCCACCCGCTGAGGTGTGAGGTTTGCTTCTAAAAGTGTGGCAAACAAAACAAAACAGAACAAAACAAAACAAAATAAAAAGGTGGAGGGAAAGCCGCACTCGTAGCTCTGTATCACTGAAAGCCTTTTTTCTTTTTTTTTTTTTTTTTTTCTTTTTTAAATTGCTCACAAGAGGCGGGACACCTCGGGTGGGCTTTTCCCCTCCCGTTCGTCTCTCAGAGAGCCGCGGGCACCTCGGGCATCCCGCGAGGTCGTCATCCCGGAGTCGCCCGCCCGTCGGGGCCGGGAGCTCAGCCCGGCTTGAGGCCCCGCTGCGGGCTGCCCGCTGCCGCCCCGCTTCGGCTCCGGCTCCCGTCGCCCATTGCAGTCGCTCTGCAGGTCTCGCTGCAACCGTCTGCTGTTGTGTCCCTGTTTTCCGACGTGAACCCGAACCACGAGGCACCTCGGTGGCCTCACCTCACTCACCCCGGGGCCGGAGAGAGGTGCAGATCTAACAAACAGATTTGTATCGTCCCCGTTTTTGCAGATGGGGAGGATGTATTGAAATTAAACTAAAAGGATCTGCTGCTTTAAGGATGCCAGGGCCAGGCAAGACGCCAGGTGCTGATCGTTCAGAGCCCTTAGCACCAACTGGCTCCTTATTAGGGCCGTATTCAGTGCCAGCTACAAAGGTGAATGCTCAGTATGTTGGTGAATTATTCCTCTTGCTTTCACTCACGCACGTGGTTGGCAATAACCTGGTGAGAAAGAATCTCTCCGTTCCTTGACCAGCAGCACATAGAAGTACCGTAGAGGCTGCATCCGTGCCGTGGTTGATGGCAGCATGAGAGTGAAAATGTGCTGGTGTGTGGGGGCACTGCAGTTCAAATACAATGAAGAGGGAAAGGACTACTGGCAGAGCATCACAGTAAGTGACATCTAGATGGATGGAAGGAGAGGCTTAGGGAATTTTTAGGATTTTTCATTATTTTGCTCAAAAAAAGCGCTATTATTAGCTTCATGGATGTTTTTAATTAGCTGGGGTCCTTTCTGAATCTGAAGAGAATTCCCACCTCTCAGTGTGCTCATAGCCCTTTGTGTGCTTCTTCTTTGTGAAGCATAGTGGTGGTACTGCCGTGTGGGGTTGGGGCCTTGACCCCCCCCATGTTCTCTGTCTCTGAATACCCTTAGGGCTAGGCTGGGCCCTAGGGCCAAGCTGGGGCTGCTGCTGGTGGACCATGAAGGCAAATGGCTGTAGCCATGCCTGCTTCCATCAGATGAATGAAGGTAGAGGTAAAAAACAGATGACAGAAAGGAAGAATCATTTATGTCTATGTTTATTTCTTCGTGATTGAGGAAGGTAGGGGAAAGCTTTTATTTTATTTATTGTATTTTTAGCATCAGATATCCAGATCATCTCCAGCTTAGAAATTTGTATCCCTTCTGCTACAGGGTTCTGTAGCACAGCGTTCCCAGCCTGAATGGAGCTGTGCTGTCAGACCCTGAGCAGATTTGGGGTTCTCTTCCAGGTAGTGGCTGCACCTGGCTTTGTGCTGAGGCCCAGCAGTGCTGTCGGCTGAAGCCCTTCTGCACTGAGTGATTAGTGTAGAGGTTTCCTATGGGGATATGTATGTTTCTGTGGCGTAGGTTGGGGCTGAAGAGGAGCGATGCTGTGGTGTGATGGCAGCACATACTGCCAGCCTGGCTGGATCCAGCTTCCTGCTCACTGATGGTTTTTTGTTGGTTTGGTTTGTTTGTTTGTTTGTTTCATTTCCTCTCCCATTTCTTGCTGGTATTTAGCGTGTGAGTTGTTCTTTGTTTTAGTGGAACAGTAACAATTGTTTTAAGCTTAAAAGAAGTGCTGTACTTAATTCTTGCATAGAAGAATGTTATTGGGCTGAGCTCCTGTCTGCTACCACTGCCTCTGAGCTCTGCTCAGTGCCTCCTCCCTGCCAGGACAGTTGGCGCCTCGTTAAAAGCCTTTGCAGAGGAGCCAGGCCCTGACGGGGGCCAGATCCTCCTCTTGAGCACATTGGAATCACTTATAATAACTTCAGGGAGATGTCACCGAGTTCTGTCAGTGGAGAAGCTGGCTCTAATGCACCCCAAATCCAAACCTGTTGGGCACATCCCTCCAGCTCAGGAAGGCAGGAGAACGGGCACCTTACCTGGGCTCTGGACAACTCTGCTGCAGGGAATGGAGTGTGATGTGCAGGGCCATGCCTCTGGCACTCAGTTACAGAGGAAGAGCTAAAAGTGTGCATAGAACTTAGCTACTGATCACAAAATCACTGACGTTTTCAGTGTTTTTTATATGGCAGCAACATGAGAAAGTTCCTTTCTGGCAGTAACATTCAAGAACAGTAATTCCAAGCCAGTCTGCTTACGTGTTTTGAAGCAAAAAATACGAATGTGTGCATCCATATCCCTTCATGTCCTGTTCATATGAAGGTAATGATGTCCACCTTAGAGAGGTGCTTGTGCATATCTTTTGAGAATAAGAGGGTGGAGTGTTTAGCAGTCTCATAGAATGATAGAACCATAAGATGGCTTGGGTTGGAAGGGTCCATAAAGCTCACCCAGTCACAATCACTGCTGTGGGCAGGGCTGCCACCCACCAGCTCAGGCTGTCCCGGACCCCATCCAACCTGGCCTTGAATGCCTCCAGGGATGGGGCATCTACAGCTTCTCTGAGCAGCCTGTGCCAGTGCCTCACCACCCTCTGAGTGAAAAATTTCCACCTAATGTCTAATCTAAGCTTCCAGTACCACCATAACTTTCCCCTTTGGGCTTGCAGTCAGCTCTGGTGTTTGAAAGCTGGGCACAGGTGTTCCCAGCTGCACTGGAAGCTGTGTGATCTGTAGAGGGGCCTGGCTTTGGGAATGTTTTGCAGGACATTCTCACAGAAATGAGAGGTGTCTTTGTTTTATGGGCACTGTCACCTCTGGGTGGTGAACACACCTGGCTCCTGACTGCCAAGAAGGGTGAGATGAGCAGCACCTTGAGAGCAATCCATAGATAAGCAAGGCTGTATGCAGTGCATGTTGAGCACCCTGCCCAGAGTGATGTAAGAAAAGCTATGTGGAAGGAAGAGGATCTGGGGGTGTTATTTGACAGCCAGCTGAACGTGAGCCAACTGGATGCCCAGGTAACCGAGAAGGCCAATGGCATCCTGGCCAGTATCAAAGATAATGTAGTCAGCAGGAGGTGAGAGGTGATTGTCCCTTTTATCAGCACTGGTGAGGAAACAGGGAGGTATGGCACTGAGGGATGTGGTTCAGTGGGCATGGTGGTGATGGGCTGATGGCTGGACCAGGTGAACTTAGTGGTCTTTTCCAGCCTTAGTAATGCTACGATTTTTGTGTTTTCAGTCAGCGTGGAAAGAAAAAGTTTTCACTTTCAAATGTTTTATTTAAGCAGGCAAAGAGTAACAAATGACATAAGATTACCTGTGCTTTCAGAGCACTTTGTTAATGTACCAGTCCTGTGGTTCTCTTTTGGAGATTTTACTATTTATTCTGGTAGAGATGATTAAGTAAAAAACCCCTTCATATAAGTAGAGTTGCTGAATTTCATCTCAACGTTATACCTTGTATCAAACAATATAAAATAATATATGAAAAGCTAAATTTAGTGTGAATTATGGTAAGTTTTTCACAGAGTCTACTGGATAATCAGTCTCCGGACTATGCTTCACATTTAGATTGACAGAACATCATTATTCTAACATATAGATTTTCATCAACAGAATGATTAAAAAATAAGCAAGGGGTAATGTTTATTGGTGTTTTTTTTTAATGAATTGTTTTGACTTTGCTGTTGTTTTTTTCAAAATATCACTTCATCTAGGCATATAACTGCATTTCATTTGTGAGTGCTCAGAAATAGGACATAGGAAATCTAAAGCATAAATGGTTTTGAGATAAAATTGCTCACTTCAAGCACTTTAAAAGGTCCTCTAGCTTTGAAAGGAATGGTGTCCTGGGATGTCTGAAAAGCTTTCTTGTTTCAGATATAATATGTGTACAGTCAGGTTGTGTGCTTGTAATGCTCTCTGCACCTAGGAGCCATGGTCACTCACCAGAATTCCACAGCACTATGTGCTGCAGACAGAGAATAAAAATATGTTTTCTGGCCTCAAAACACCTACGTATGTAATGCATCCCATATGTGACTATTTTTCAAAAGTGATTTAGGAAAGCTTATTTTATAAGATGAAGTTTGACTGTTGGACAAGTATAAACTTTCATACCAAATGAGGAAATATAATTGGTGAAGCTTACCTTTTGTTTCTGTTTCCACAGTTTGTTTTTTTTTTCTTAGGTTTTTTTTTTAAATACATCCTTGGTATTTGATGACGAGAGAAAAATTTGCCAAGAAAATGAAAGCCATAAAATAGCTCTGAAAGATACTTCTGCCCTTCTGCATTTGCTTTACACATCCTTCATGGTGGGACTGACTTCGGAACCTGGGGGAGGTGTCTGCTGATGGGCTCTGCTTTCTGGGTGGTTCTGGAGCATCATGCCAGTAGGTGACTCCGCTCAGCACTCTGGAGCTGAGAAGCCCTGATAGCTCAAGGCCGTGGCTGGCTATTAGGAAGGAGGCATTGAAGGAGCTTGGGGTTTTATTTGCTTATGTATTTTGCTCCATGACACGACAGCTTGAAATAGAGTTTTCAGTTATTCTGCAAAATGAACCGATTCCTTCCCATGCCGTGCTGCATCCCACATGTCAGTCGCAGCATCTCAGACAAGTTGCATACACATTCAGAACATGTGTAGATGTGCCACAGGCAGTTCTGGCAGAGCAGTGCCGCCCTGCCATGGTGCCAAGCAGTGCTGTGCTGCGCTGCAGCAACCCATACCTGGGCTGCAGCCATTCTGCAGGGATCTCAAGGAGAGCTCTGTGTTACTGTGTGGGGCCTCTGTGCAGCACCCCAGAGTGTGATGCTGGCCGTGCAGCTAGGTGAAGTGACTGGAAGCCAAAACCCAGGCTTCTCCTGGCTCTGCTGCTTGTTGCCTGTTACGAAAGAAAAAGGAGTAACAAAGGCGGGGGAAATGTTTCATGAGGGTCCATAAGGCTTTTAGTTTGGGTTGTCTGCTTTCCCATTGCCCACTTCTTAAAATTCACGTCTTATCTGTTTTTGTTTTTTTTTTTTCTGTCAATGCCTAGGTAAAAACAGAATGCCAGATGAAGAAATGGCTTTGCAGGAATGAAGGAATGTCAGCCCTCTTTGGGCTGTGACAACAGCTTATTTAGCCCGTGTGCAACTTCTGCCCTTTATATTTGAAATGCAGTGAGACAAACACGACTGCTGTGTTACGGGAAGGACAGAGCTCTGTGAAACCATTGTGTTCATTCTCTTCTCTGAGTGAATGCTAATACATTCCTAGGGAGGAGGTAGTAAGAAACAGAGCCTGTCCTCACTGCCATGTTGTGTTTGGATGGTCTCTGTGTCAAGACGACGACACATAAGAGGCACAAGCACCCTCCCACTCCCTTCACTCACAGCAATTCTTCTCATGCCTCCGTTTCCCCTGTGATAGGGAACAGAGTCTTTGAAGGAGCTGGAATTGTTTTGATGTAAATCGTTAAGGCTGGTTCAGTACCAAACTCATCAAAATAACCAGTTAATTATAGTAAGAGAAGCTGGGAGTTCACGTTAATGTGGGAGGTCAATTTATATTTTATTTATTTATTTTTACCTTTTGTGTCTCCATGCCTGAATGTATCCATTTTTAAGTTTCTAAAGGCTTTTAATGGGGAAGAAGGCCTTCTAACTTCTGCAATTCTCCACAATAAAAAAAAAAAAGCTATTTCCAGAGAATAAGCCAAGTTTTCTTTGCTGTGGACAAAAAAAATCTACAGGCAGACAAAAAAGTGTTTTAACCTCTTGTGGTTATCTAAAAGAGCTGCTGAAGATAAGGCAGTAACCCAGCAGGCTGTGTTGATTTGAACAGCATTTCAACTATATGCATAAATGTGAGCACACAGTTAAGTGCTTTGCTGAGGAAGGTGGTCTTGTGTGTGCACTTCCTTGTCTCTTTTTTCTCAGAGATTGGCAGGTCCCTACAGGAGTGGGGTCTCAGATGCCCACCTTTGTTTTCAGTGAACTATTCAGACTGGATAAAGTGAAGCGCATGCAAAAATCCCAGGGGTTTGAGTCAGGCAAACCTTCTGAGAGGACCCTGAAGTGATGTATGTCTGCCTTTCCCTGTAGATGTGTATATTAGAATTTTAAACTTTGCAAGCTGAAGGAATAACAGTACAATACAGTAATAACAAAACATACAAAAAGTCTATATTTTTTTATCTGTATGGTTACCAAAAATTTACTCTTTCAAAAATTGCCAAAAAAATCAGTTCTGGGAAACTACACACGCAAGCATAGGGCCAAATCTCTTGTCCTGATATTTCCAGCGGCTCTGTTTTGCTTCTTCTGTTTCCTTGTCAGAAGTATCCTGTTCAGCCTGTTTGGCTAAGGGCAGTTGGATATTTATTCATTGATCTTTCCCTTTCTTATGGTATCTTGAATTCTAATTAGCATTTTTCAAGTTCTTTTACTTTATTCCCCAAATATAGCTACACCAGACCTCATTCTTCCCCTTTTCTGGAGCTGTTCAAAGCCATGGAAGAGCTGCTACCCTATGTCTGTAACTAACCACACTGCCTATAAATTCATCAGCTGCTTTCATTTGTGGTTTGATTAAGTTGTGTTTCTTTTTAAATCTAGCAGCATGCCTGGAAATGAGTAAAATCACTTGGTGTTAGGAGAGGCTCTGCAAATAGTTCGGGAGCTCTCGTCTAGGTGTTCGCAATTAATCAGACACCAAACACTCGGAGCATTTGGATGCACTTTTTAAAAGTCTGGAAATGTAAACAGGAAATCTTAATGCACTAAAGACGTAAGCGAAGAAGTTAAATTGCAAGTGACCAAATCAATTACACTTCAGATCAGACTGTGGCAGGGCTTTTTGGTCTTGAACCAGATGGAACAAGACTCTTTGTGAAGGAGGTATTATTATTTCTTGTCATGGTTTCAAAATGAGCATATGAATTCACAGTAAAAAATACATATTTTTCCTTTTGAAAAAATATATTAAAGCATTTAGAGGAAAGAATCCTTGCAATGGGCATCATGAAGAGCTATCAGATGCGTTAAAAAAATGTCTCTGTAACTATTTCTTGTTCTGACCTGACCCAAGCAAAACTAGAAATGAACGTGACCTCTTCCTGTGGTGTGAGGCAAAGAAGAAACTCTGCTTTTTAATAAAATAAAGTCTTAGGTTTAGAGCTTATGACTTCTTTTATCAGCATTTTTCCTGTAGGCTAAGATTTTTTTGCATTGAGACAGCTGTTGTGATGTGAAAATGTACCAGACAGGTATTTTTTTTTCTCCTTGCTGTAGTTTGAGTTAAGTCTGTGCCATCACCTGGATTTTTTTGGAGACATAAAGCACTTTTATAATACAATGGAAAAAGACAGGACAACTTGTTAAGAAGCCTCTGCACAAGCCTCTGAGAGGAAGTGACTGCTGGAATCAAGTGTAACAAAACTTGCTTCCTAGATAGAGAAAAGTCATTGTAGCCAAGTGTAACTTCTTTGTTTCTGGTTTAAAGAGGTATTTTGGAAAACCAAATACTTATTTTTTGATATATCAAATCAAGTTGTTTGCTTTATTTGGCATCCAGATCGCTCTTTATTTGAGTATACCATCATCATCTTTTGTGAGAGCTTTGAAAATAACTTTAGTGTTTGGCCCTATATGTTTAAATAGGGAGAATTCCGCTCAAGACCACCTTGGAATGAGTTGTGTCTGCTGGTGTGGAGGGAAAGACTGTGCCTGAGCTTTGGCACTGTAGATGGCTATAACAAGACATGTCCTGCTATTTGGGGTTGTCCTGTCCATTGACCAATAAACCCCACACATGATGAAATTCGCAAGACTGGATTTGTCACTGGAATGCTAACAGTAAATATAGAAGTAGGGTCATAAATGCTCCTTTTTCAATTTGCAAAAATGTGCTAACATCTTGTCTTAAGTTACTAGAATAAAGAATGCAGTCAGGTAAGTCAACTCTTGGTAATTCCCAAGTCTTGCTAAACATAGCATTCTTACAGACATCTGAAAACCCCACTTCTGGAGTGCACAACCCAGATGCCACACAATCACATTAGACTGAGCTGAGAGCTGCCATGTGGAGTTATTGACATCATTTAGATGCCTGAGGTACTTTATTGATGAGCAAGCATAGATATGTATAGACTTGAGCTGCCTAAGGAATACGGTAAGAGAGGCGGGATCTGAAGGTCATGGACTTTAGTATTTGTGTTCCACACCAGCTGCAGTGTGGGCACTTAAAGCTTAAGTGGATCAGGCCATCAACCTCTTCACTTCTGTTCTACCACCTGTCAAATGGAAGTAGCTCCAGTGTTGCAGGTACACAACAGAATAGACACAATGGGTTTTTATGGAGCAGTCAGTATTTTAGAGATTGTCTAGGAAGGTGATATTTTCAAGTCTGTGGGTAATCCTTGTCATTTTGAGGGCTCACAGGTTGATGCTGGGGACATAAAAGTACAGCATGAGATAGTCAGTGCTGTTAGAGAGACAACAGAAAATAGAAAATCACCTCAACTATCAGAGCAGGGAATCATTTGCATATTTTAAATTGAAAGAAATGTGCACGTGTGGCTTGCATGTTGGATAACTTGTTCTTGTGAGAACCCCTGAAAACAAGTCTTCAAAAAGGCTGCAGCAAAACTGGAGAATAGGATGGAGAAGCTAGAAGGATTCAGAAGCTGGGCTAACTTTTGTGTTTTTAACTGTGTGCACATTACCTGTGTATGCACATATCCCTGCAGCAGCTGAGTCAGAGTTGTTTGGGAATTTAAACAATTGCTATGGACTATGTGTAAACTGACAGCAATGTTTATCTGTTAGGATAATGACTTTTTAAGAACTTGCTTAAGTCAGTTGTGTCTCTTTTTATTTGATAAATATTTTATGCAGCAGTAAGGATGATTTTGTTAGTTCAATTGCAGTAACACAGCTCTAAAGACCGTAAGTCTTACAGCCATCACACTGACCATTGGAGCCCCTAAAAATTTTGCAATCAACTTTGTTTCTGGTTGCAGTGTTCTTAAAAGAATCAAAATTAACCGATGATGAATTATTAGTCTGTCTCTGGATGATCTGCCTTTTTTCTTTTATGGGTATGTTTTCTTCATTTGGAAATACAAAATGCCATGATGTGGTAATTTCTTTTATTTCTAAATATGGAGAGATCTTCTGCCTACAGTAGTATGACTCAGGACCACACTTACCTATGAATTTCAGACACTTTTAGATGATTTTTAGACATTAGGATGCAGGTAGTGCACTGAAGAACTGTATATGTTAGGTTGGTTTGGTTGTTTTGTGTTTTTCTTTTTTTTCTTCTTTTTTTTTTTTTGCTTCTCAGAATGAAGATTTAATTAAAGTAAGTTAAGACTGAAGTTGGCATCGAAACTGTATGCCCTTTCTGTGAGCAACTCTTAAATATTAAGATGCTCAGACCTAAGGGAAGCCCCCAGACCTCTCTGTGAGGGAGGATTTTGGGGGCTCTCAAGAATTTTACGTTGTCACATGGTGACTAGGTTAGGACAGAGATCTGGAATAAAAGTAGTCAGTGTTTATACATCTTAAATGGTCTGTAAATGAATGATGTCAGTTAAGGAAAGGGAGAATTTGAAGCACACCATTTGTGCATTCTCCTTTGCCTCACTCCCTTTACAATGAAATGTAGCCACTGACTTTCACTACTGTTCTTCTTGGACAGCAAAATAGGTTGAAGAAACACAATGATTACATGTAAAAGACACCTGTGTGTTGTAATGAGAGCTGTATTCATGTCTTTTGGTGACAGGAATTAGAGGAAAAAGAAAAGATGATTCAGGTCTAGCAGGTCTTTAACTTTTGAAGCTGTTCTTAATTCCAACCACCTCTCATCCCTTCCCCACCTGTGTCACATACTAAAACATAGATGTTAGTGATACTTTTTTTTTTAGGCTCTCTCAGTCCCAATTGGTAATGTTGCTGCCATGATATTCACATCAGTTAAGATTTACTGTGCTTCCATGTGTTGCACATGTGGCCAGCAGCTATTCACAGGATTCACAGAATCGCAGCAAAGCATTTAGCATCATAAATAAAACAAACGTGAGCAGATACATACTTCTTGTGGTGAATTAGAATCATGAACTGGAATTCAACCCCATTTTTCACCAAACAGCAGAAGGCTTGAGTCTGCCAGACCTTGACTGTGTATGTACCTGATAATCGGTCCTTTAACTCTTTCATGGTCTCATATTTAGACAGCTTGGCTTAGGACAAAATACTGTAACACACTTGTAGTTCACGGGGCCCTTCATGATGACAATTACACCCTTTTCTTATACTTTCTTTTTAGTTTTTGGTTCGTTTGCATCCAAGTAAGTATATCATTGCCAGTGGCTGAACACTTTAAGAGAACTTACCATTTTTGCTCATGGTTGTGGTATGCCTTTGGCTCTAGGCACTGTGAGCAGGCAAGACCTTTTAAGGGACATGTTAATTATTTTAAAAGAAGTCTCACTGTTTGAAATGGTTCCTGAACATATTTTAAGATTACTGAAGGTACTTGCGTGAATCCAAATAAAACAGATTCGCTGCTAATAAAGCAGCAAACCCATTCATCTCCCTGTGAGTCATGTGAAACTGTCCTTATACAGTTTACATTTCTGCGTAGAAGATGTTGTAGCATCTGCCCATTTTCTCCTCCCATGAATCTAAGTCTGTGAAGTTGGCTGAGAAGTTACCATCTTTGAACTCTGCATCCTCACAATCCAGACATTCCAGACTGGCATGTAAGAAAGAAATATCTGCTTGAAAATTAATTCAGAGGGCAGCATTACGAAAGAGGTAGGACTTGGTTTAACAAGCTTACAAGCCAAAAGGCCAGAAGCGTACAACTTTGTTTTGTGTTGGTGTTGCTACAGGCTTTTTTTCAACAAATTTAAATGCTAGAAACACTTGGTTTTGGGTTTTGTACAGAATGAAAATGAAAACAAAGTCTTTTCAACTCTTCCATGCCACGATAGGCATGGATTTTCAACACTTCCGTGCTTTGAGGGCATGGGCTCAACTCTCCTCTATATCTTTTGGTTTTTAAGTTCTTCGTTCCCAGCTACTGACATTTGGAAAAAGAGGCTTGAATGTTGCTTTATCCACAGCAAATCCAGAAACTTGATTGCCTTGGTGTGTTTATCTTTCTGCCCGTGTCTTCATCAGTTTTGCAGATTAAATTTGTTTACCGTATTTCAATAGAATAAGATTCAGATTGGCTTTACATAACTGTTCTGTGTGTGATGCAGAAGTCAGCATGGTTTTGTCAGCGGAATGCAGGTGTGCCAACAGAATCCTGTTGTTTTGTATAGATTCCTTCAGCAAATTTTTTCTGAAATGTGTGATAGGTAATTAACACACTTTTTTTATTAAAAAAACATCTAAACTTCTTTGTTTTCTAAATAATGAGAATTCTAAACAACTATAGGTGTGTTCAAGGCCCTTAATTCATGTACACAATGAGTGCAACAGAGATGTTTACACCTGTGAGAGATGACCAACTTTTTTGCATCCTTGAATACATTGTCTTGGTGTCGTAAGCTCTTACAGAGGAGATAGTTGCCATCTTTGCTCCCTGATTCCAAAAGACAAGTGCTGTGATGATTCTTTGTATAAAACTACATATAAATGTTGGGACTGTTGTTGAAAGCAGTAGACAGGACATTTTTTTGCCTCTTTTTTTTTTTTAATGAATACAGAGCTACTAATCCCAGTTCAGAAAGGTAGCTCTACTATGGAACTGATATTAGGTTAATTTATACCATTATCATGGTGCAATAGCTATATTTTATCAATTTTTTACTGTAGTGCTATTGAGCATTTGTGGACGAATACTAAAGCTGCCTGATGTACTCAGACTGTGGCTGGTATGGCTCCACTTTTGATTTCTTCTAGCAGGCAGTTTCTGTAAAACACATCACTGTATTGTGCAACATAAAGATGGGTGGTTTTTTGTTTTGTTGCTGTTGTTTTGTTTTTGTTTGTCTTGTATTTAAGACAAAAATATCTCAAAAATATTTCTAAGATGTGTAATTTTCCTTTACCTCCTGTGTGCACATCCTTCATAGGTGGAAGGGCATCTCCTCAGCTCTGGTGACTTGCAGAGCCAACAAGTGCTGTGAGCTGACTTATAAAAGTCAGTTGGAGCACTTCTGATACTATTAAGAATAAATTACCTCTCTGCGCCCCTCTTTTTTTTGCCCTATATTTACCAAATACTCATCCTTTTATTATGCACTGATCCATACTTAAAAAAAGAACCTTCATGTTTTGTAACTAAAATGGATTTTAGTGTAGATGACAAGGACACAGTGTAGCTTAAATTTCTTTAAGCTAGGTAAGAGTTGTGCAGCTGAAGAAATGCTGGATTCCCAGCAGTGGAAGTGGAGCCACTGACCAAACAAAATCCTTTGTGGCAGCAGCAGGGCTGGCTGTGGGGTCAGAAGATGGGGATGATGATCTGGGGTTCTTTGGGCACTGTGGTGCCAAGGGGCTCAGACCTTGGGTTTGTACCATTGTACTGTCCTTCCTGTTCTGGAGATAGCCTTCGCTCCTCCACAGCTCCAGATACCTGAGTGAATATTGAATGAGAGTGAGGATAGAAATAAGCATAGAAGACATGTCCTACCCCACAAGCAGCTGGCCTGCTGTTGCCCTGCTTCAAGGCACTGAAAGCTGAAGGAGCTCAGCAGCTCATAGAGACTCCTCAGTTTCATGCCGTATGCAGTTATAAAGCCCACTTAGTTTTCTCTTCCAGCATTTTTTTTTTAAAGTGAAAATAAGATGAAAGATATAGTTCAACCTCGAACAATACTGAGTTTTGCAATCCACCCATAAATAACTTGAGAGGAATAACTCTCTGCATGCATCATTTATTATGAGTTACTTACTGGTAGGACAGAAAAAGCAAGTGCTATGCATGGTCATATTTGTGACGTTGTTAAATCATACGTAGCTAGGACCTTTGGTATCTGTTAGTGTCTTATCTGTTTTATCTAAAGGATCACTGTTATGTTACTGTGCCTCTTTGTAGGACAGGAAAGGAAGCCATACAATTATTTTTTTCATAGATTTGAAGTTCAAAGCTGTAAGCTAATGCTGTTCCAGTGCCACAAGTATATAGCTTGTTTGGCTTGTATGTTTTCAGATGCATCCTGAGGATAAAAAAAAACCTTATCTGATTTTATATTCTCATGTTCTAGAAAGCCAGACCTCAATTTGCTGCCATATAAAGTTCCTCAGTTTCTCCTAGCAGAAGGACAGTGTCAGTTTCCCACTGACTGGCAGAGCAGCTGTAGCTACCAGTGTTGTGGGGGTACCACAGCTTTTCAGACCATCAGCTGTAGTGACGTTCACATCCCGGGCCTGCATTTGGAGGATGCTGGCACATCCTCGTTAACGAAGATAAAGGCCTCTGTCTTCACTTATCGCATCCCAGGGTCATTAATTTAAGCATTTCATAAAGCACAAATGCTGCTGCTGCTGCTGCTGCTAAGGCAAAAGAACAGAGATTAATTCTTGTTGATAAAGAAGGAATACGTGCAAGGGGTTCAGGGGCAAGGAATGATTAAAACTAACAAAAATACTCAAGTGGATGGATGCAAAAAGCAGCTCTTTAATTTTTAAATTTGCACAGAAATAACTGAGACAGATGAGCCTACGAAATATTTTGGAAAACGTCACTTTGCAAACCTTGTAGATTGCTTAAATGTTTATTAAAATAGACCAAAAGCCAAAATTCTCTGGTTAAGATAAATACTTTGTCTTTGCTAAGTAACAATATTTGTGAACAAAACATAAAACTATAATTTTCATGTGTCAAACATAGTAACATTTAAGATTAAATGCTAAAGTCAGACAGGGCATTTTTTTTTTTTGTCTTCCTATTTACAAGCTGCTCATTAAGACCATTTACCTCACGTTAGCTATTAAAATGACGAACATTTAAAAATTTTCTCCATGGCTAAAATAAAAACAACAGAAATGTCCTTTTACCATAGCTTAACAAAAAACAGAACCATATTTTTGTTATCTAGGAGAACATACTGTTATAAATACAGCTGTTTTTCATCTGCAATTATATAAATAATAAACATGCTGCCATTCACAAGGATTTTAATAGATGATTATATATAAGCAATATTACGATCTAGCAGAGGATGGCATGAGTTTTCATCATTCATTTTTATTGTACTTATTCAGGACCCTTGTCTTCATCTGAAAAATGTGGAACAGACTTCTTTGCTACAACATTGTCCAGTCGCTGTCCTTGCAGATATGGGTTCACACTCTGGGGAAAAAAAAAAAAAAATTAAATTATTTATACTTATTAGAAGCAGGGAAATGCAGAAAAGGTAATGAGGAATAGTGGATGTATGAATATCTTTCTTATCTGTCAAATACTTTCAGACAAAAAAAAAAAAAAGAAGAAATTGTTCCCAGGGAGAAAATCTACGGTCAGTCACTTTTTTTTTTTTTTCTAATACTTCTCTGTGCATATGAGAATTTAGTCCAATCCACTGTAAGGATAACTGTTACCTTCCCCACAGTGCAGGCAAGTGGAAGAGGCCTGCCCTGAGTGCTGAACGGGCTGGGCTAATGCTCCTCCTTTCCCAGATCTGCAGAAAGGTAGCAGATCTACTCTCCTTGCCCTCAGAGCAGGAGAAAACTCAGTGGGAGCATACAGGTACATCTCAGCTTAAATCACTGCTCCCTGGTGGACCTCAGGCTGGGAGAAAATATAGTTACCACAACAGCTTTGCCCAATGCCTCTTCTTCAGCCCATCTCCTCACTGGGAAACCCATCCTTGCTTCCTTTCTTGATGCAGAGATCAAGAAAAAAATGGGAAAAAAAAAAAACTGCTGGCCCAGAAGCTGAGCTAAGCAAGGCTTTGGCGTAGGAAATGGCCTCATACCACTGCCAGAAGGAGGGAATGCTGGAAAGAAGATCCCTGGCAAGGGCCTGCCTTCACTTTGCGCCATGTAAGCAGCCCAACGTGAGACTGAAGATGAACAGACCTTGTCTCGTTGTTTGGACATCATGGTAATGTAGAAAGCCTCTGCTTGAGTTTTGTCTATGCCGATGAAATAAAATGTGCTAACTGTATTTGCAAGTATCAAGCCATTTTGCAGAACTCGAAAATAAGTATTATTTACATCCTCTGTATCTGTGTAAACAAAATACAAATATATGTTCTCTTCTTCACAGATACAGACAAAAAATTTGGTGCTGCTTTCTGATGACAATAAAAATTATTTGCCTCTCTAACTATAAACTTTGGAGGAATGCAGTTTTTCCAGTATCTCCTGATTTTCATCAGGCTGCTGCAGCATAGAAATTACTTTTCTTGAGATGCTTCTCTTACTAAAACCTGCGAGTTCAAAATAAGGCAAAAAAAAAAAAAAACCAACAACAAAAAAAACCCTGATAAATGCACAAAATATTTATTTTCAAATAACTATCTGTCCAAGTGGGAAAAGTTTTGGGATTTGTCTCTATTTATGCCTAAGCCCTTGGATTTGTCTGTATTTGGGGAAGAGATCATTAATGCTAGATCAGAGCACAGAGCAGCCCTTTTGCTTTGTTGTATTGTTTCTGAATGCTACAAGTGAAAACAGAGAAATAGTAAGAACCAGAAATGAATGTGGAAAAATCTTTGAACATAAAACTAACACTAATTTAATGCTCTAAATTGTTAAAAATAAGACACATGTAAATGATTTGTTTGTGTTTGTTAAAAGAAGTTCTGTTTAATGTTAATTTAGTGAAATTCAGCTGTTGCATAAACTTCTAGGAATTATTTGAAGATTCTTAGGAAGATTAATTGGTCTTTTTTTGGAATGGTACTCGCTAGCTACTTTTTGAAATAAAGTAGAAGAGAATGAGAATACATTAAAAAACGAATCCTCAGCAGACAAAAGAGAACACAAAATAGAATGCATAAATTCTGGCTGATATGACCAAATTTTTTTAATTCCATACAGCTGTGCTGAACTCGAAGCAGTGGGGTTCGTGAGTACCTCTATGCACAGCTCCAAGCCCGCACCAGTGTAACTCTGTTGTTACAGAGCTCTCAGACGTTGAGGACCTTAGCTTATGGATCAGAGTGTGCTTGTGCCCAGTTTCAGCAAAGGAAGACTCACTAGTTAAATTAGAGGTTGCTGGGGGCTGCCTCATTTACTCTGCGTAGTGCAAATAGTTAACACAGTAGCAAAAAGCAAACGTATACTCAGTATATCCAAGAAACATAGGTATGTATATGTGTGTGGGGATGTGTATTTATATGCATCTACAAAAATAGATGTATATAAACACAGAATATGTGGTTTTGCATAATCCCCTGGTACCCCTGTACAGCACTGTATAGATACAGTACCTTTACTCTATGTGGACAACCAAATTCCAGACATGACATGCTTTAGTCTAAAAATGGGGCTGTTCTGATCCCCAAGAGCAGTCTGTTGATGCAGTGAAAATTTCAAGTAGTCCATTACAGCATAAGTAACCATTAGAGTATTACTCTCAAAATAATAGAGAAATGATTGCAATGATAATAATTTACATCTAAATGATACACTTGGGCTAAGAAAATAAAACTGCTGTAAAGCAAGAAGGTGAAGGTTCATCTGCAAGAAGGTGAAGGTTCATCTCCTGAATTCTGGGCTGTCCCTGGCCGCAGGGCTGTCATGTCTCTTCAGCCATTATTCCTTTTGTATCTATCTGATTATATCAGTCAGCATACAAACAAAAAATGGGTGTCTTTTTCTTGTGCCTGTATTACACTTATTACACTGTTTTAATGAGCAGTAAATATTCCTGTTTCCGGAGTAAATTCTACTTCAGACTTAAAATAAGGTGTCCACACTTTTTCTAGTAATTTTCTATTATCAAACTTGAAAATTAAGGATAAGTGGGAGGCAGACACCAAGCTGAAGGTAGATCACTTACTTAAAATCGAACCGTGTCTATTATCAGTGATGTGTGAATTGGTAAGAATTGAGCCCATCCCTTTCTGGCAAAAGCTTTACTTTTGAGAGTTAAACAAACTGAACAAATAAATAAATAAATCACCTTCCCTTGCACTTCAACTATTTCAACCCAGTTTGACTTAATTTGCAGTATAAACTGCGCTGTCGTATTTTACACAGCTACTTTTTGGCAGAGAGTTGGACTTCATAATGTAAAGCCCTGTTTTCTTCGTGTGAAAAATACACCAGCAGCAAAACTAAAGACACTGCCGGAAAGGGATTTTTTGATAAAAGACAAACTGACACTGCTGAAAAAAAAAAGAGAGCATGCAGTGGTGTGAACAGTGCAAAATTTCTCTGATGCATTCACCTCCTCCTCCCTCGTGCTGGGGCCGGTGAGGTGAGAAATACTCTCCTCCTGCTCTACCCAGTAAGTGGGACACGGAGCTGGGAGGTTAACTCTGAGCTGCATCACGGTGTGCACATTAATGGAACGACGTTGGTTTAAGAGCCAATTCTGCTGCTATTCACAACCAAAAGAGTATTGAAATGCATGGGAAGAGGTGATTAATTTTGCCAATATTTTTAATAGGAAAATTTTATTTGATTTTAAATAAACTTACTTAAAGAATTTCGAGTGGGCTAATGCAATCAGGATCTCCACAAATAATACGAAGTTTGTGGACAAATGCTTTGCATTGAAGTGTGGCTTCTGAACACAATATACTATGTAGAAAATTACATCTTGTACTCCATGGGCAGTCATGGAGCTGCAGCAGTTTATCACAGAGGCTTCCCAACTTTACGACTATCTGAGGTGTAATGCAGACGCATTAGACTAATTCTTAATTTCACCAGTATGATTTTATCCTTATTAGCACTCTAGATGATAAAGTTAGATGATATAGTTACCCTCTTTCTTCTTTTTGGACCACTGTTAATCTTCTCAAAGAGTAAATTCTTGCTCTGGAAGGGGAGAAAAAGGTAGCCATCAAATTCATTACATTCTTCTAAAATACTGCTCTTGCTATTAAATACTGGCATGTGAACATTTCAGAAGCAAGATTAGATGGGTGCGTAGTTTTACAGGAAAGATAAATATATCCAAAATGTTAGCAGGAAAACCCGAGTAAATACTTGCAGTTCTACAGGAGCGGTCGGGCTCATCAATTCTTACAAAGCTGCAGTTTGCTGCCGTGCTGCACTGTATCTTTGTGCTTAGCAAATAAGGATGTGAATAATGACATAGATTGGAAGTTCCACATCATGTATTATACAGTATAAATACATACATATTTATAAAAAAAAGAAAAAAATAGAAAAAAAAAGATAAATAAGAGGAGGGGGATAGGGAGAGGGAGTGCTGTCTCTGGTACATTTTTCTGTACACTTGAGGTGACAAGAACAGAAGCGAAAATACTTCCTTTTTACAAGGGATTTTCTAATTCATTTTTAAAATTGCATTCAGTGTCATTCCTACTGTTTTGTTGTCTTTGCTTATTCTCTTCCAGATATCAACACTTTCCAGAACAAAGTTCTGCTGAAATGAGTTCTGCGCCAACTGTTCCTTTGTTTAAGTAGTGCCCTCAATAAAGTTTCTAAAAACCATTTGGTCCATAACATTTTTAATGGCAAACCTTTTAAAAACTGCCAAAAACATCTTGGCAGAAAGGAAAGTTATGATGATGAGAAAAAAAAACACACACAAAACCCCTCTGACCGTGGTTTATAAGAGCGCATCCACATATTGTTATATTTCATACAAGTAGTGAATTCTAATAAAGTCCGGAATAACACACACATGCTCAACACATTTTGTTTCAATTGTGTATTATGCAGAAAAGCAAAACAAGACCCTAACCTGAAAATGGAAGGAGAGAAGAATTACATGTATAAAAGCTGAGCACTGTATAAACAAGACCATTAATTCTGTTATAAACAACTGACCTAATGTTGATTATATAAATAGAAAGTGTAATTCTAGCGCGAGACAAATCCACCAAACACTTCTACCCTCTGCACAGCCTTGATATGAGAAAAAACAAACATTTTCAAGTGTTACAATGAAATCTGCCAAAATTTTCTGTTTTGTACTTCTCGTGTTCATTAAGCCCAAAATTCGCGAGGCCTATCTCTTGCCCAACCTAAGTTATTTTATCTGAACTGTGCCAAAAGGGAACAGAGATGAAGTTGGCCAAGGGAGACATTCTTGGCTTGTCATGTGTGCAAACTTACTTAGGGAAAACGTAAATTTAACATTAAAAAAAAAAAAAAAAAACCCACAGACATGTAAATTATTTTCTGTAGAAACCAAGCACCACTGAATCCCCTCTTCATAAACTACTTGAATTTATACTTTTAATGAGAGGAAAAATATTGTTGCTGAAATAAGAAGGATTTCATGACTACCTAAGTTAACGTTCATGTCACTCTGGAAAATTCCTTACAATTGAAGTGTTCCTGCTCAAGATGATGGTATTGGCCTTGTCTGCCTGGGAATGTGCTAAGATTGTTTCTCCTACTTTTTAGCATTACGTGTAGTGCGAAGAAAATGGGCATATGGAGCACAATCAACGAGTGTGAATAAATGGCATGTCACAATTCTAGAAACACATCCCACTGCATAACGGACTCAATTTGCCTGTGAAGGGCTCCCCAGTCTCATCTTTCACTTGGGGCCCAGAGGGAGTGGAGGCACAGAGCTCCTGGAGGTGGAGACAAGCTTCATGGCCAGCAAGGAAATGTGGCTTCAGGATTATGGAGAGGTTGTCCTGTCATGTTTTAGGGCTTCGGAGCTGCAGGAACAACCATGGCACAAGGAACCAATGCTTTGTACTCGTTCCTGGATCTTCCTATGCATCCACCAGGTACTTGGAGGTGGGCATTTGAGGAAGAGAACTCAGGAGTTAAAATGCTTGCAAGCAATGCCAGAAAGCTTGATCCTTTGATCCTTCTGAGGTCAGGGAAACTTGTTTAGGTCAGTAACAATCAGCAGCTCAGAAATCTGGGCTTGCGCAATTATTAAGCAAAAGTGAAAAGGGAAATTGCATTAGCAAGGCTGCACGCTTTCAGGAGCACGTTTTGTTCCCATATCAGTCAATGTGCAGCCCATCAGGAATATCAAGCATGACAACTTATATCACCAATCTTACTCCACTGAATTTGACAATGTGTATCTACTGTCTGAAACTGAAGGGGGGCACCAGACTCACTGTAGTCCCCTAAGTAATCACCATTACTAGCCAGATATTTTAAGATATCAATTAGCAAAGCAAGATGCACTTAACATAGCTCATTGCAACAGAAGCTGGAATGAAATGAAATCTATGAGTGACTACTTTCAGGATTTCAGTAAAATTAGGAAGCCAGAGATGGCAGCTTCTTTTAACAAGGAGTTCAATTTGTTGCCTGTTTTTATCCCTGCTTCCTATTTGCCTCTCTTTGTGTTGGCCCGGTTCCCTGCTCTGCAGCTGATAAGCACAACTGGCATTATTTCTACCCTGAGACTGAAATGTCATCCACTGCTTCAGCAGAAAGGAGTGTTGTTGAAAAATACTGTTGCTTTTAATTTCCTATTTGTACTGATACTGGTATCAGAAAATACAGCTGAACTTCCCTCCTCTTTTTAACCCCTACATGTGGTATTGGTTAGCAGCTGGGGGTTCAATCATTCTAAACCTCACTTATATGTAAGTTATATACTTGTCTTATAAATACAAGTATATTCATGAAAATCTTTTTGGATGCCAAGAACACTTCTTCAGGCCATTCAAAGAGTCAAGTTGCAAAATATAAAAAAGCCCGACCCAAATGGACAGTACCTGCCTCCTGCACAAAAATGTCTGAACTGATGGGAAAAAAAGTTCTTTAGTCTGAAATCTCAGAAATCATTGTTGCACACTGGAGTAGTGCCCCATCTTACTGTTCCCACTATGTCTACACATGAAGGATAAAGAAGGGACTTCTCTGTGTGAGGGGATAGGAGGGAAGAGTGTAAGCTGTGTGCTTTGCCCTATCAACAGAGACTGTTCCCACCAGACAGAAGGATTCCCCCTGTATCTTTCCTCTCCTAACCCAGTGTACATTTATCATGATTTATGTATTCATAACTTCATATGTATTAGCAAATATTTACACGTGATGGTCGGCATCTGAATGGAATCACACTTTGCTACGCAAGACAGCTTCTAAACTTATTTTACCATTGTGAAATACACTACACTGGGTACTGCACCAGTCCCTCAGCCTTGCAAACACCAGAGTTGGTCACCCAACTAAACCTTTATAATAGCTGATTTTTATAGCACTTTTCCACAATTATTATTCCAGAGAGGGGAAAATAACCCAAACAGCCATAAAATCACTATCAGTGTATTTCCTAATCTTTCTAACGTGCAGTGATATCCAAGGAGGAGGCAGCTGGGGCGATACTCCTGGATCTCGGCAGAACATTTACTCATGTACATTACCAGCTGTTTCATCTCTAATCGAAAAGATCTGGGCTTGGCTCCACTGTAGCTAGATATGATTACTGCTTGGGACCTAACGCTCTTTTTTTTAATCCACGTGTGAGTAGTTTTTTCCCTGAATTAGCAGTGATGGATGGAGAAATGAAAAAAAGGCCAATGCTCACTAGTGATTATCTATCATTTGTTAAGTATATAGGTTGCTGATGACAACGCAATACGTACACTGATTCTGAAATCATGCTGCAGGCCAAAGATCTGCAGAAGTGTTTTTATAGTCTTCAGAATGGCATTATGAAAGTAAATTACTTTTGAATAATAAGAAAACTAACAGCATTATCTGGCATAAATAATAAAGTTCACCATCTGGTGTTTTTAAAATGAAAACCTTTGATGGTAATTACTTAGAACGCAACAAGGGTTTCCAAAATTTGGATTTTTGGCATGATTCTCTCCAGAAATTTAGCACTCACATAAGTAATTAAGGCTATAAATCTTACACTGGTTTGATCGTGAATGATGAATCATTGTCTCACAATTACAGCAGAAGAAGAGGCTGCCAAACTTGTATATTTATCGATACATGCTTAGAAAGCGCTGGCTTAGGGCAATCTTAAGAAAAGTGCTGTAATAATGTATAATGAGATTTCGTGATTTGCTCTAGAAGCATAAATTATGATCATTGTTATTGTTTTCCTGGCGCCTGAAGATGGATTTGGGATTGGACATTCATCTGATGTAATCTAAGATTAAGCGGCAGAGCTCTCTTTGGAGCCTCTAGCCTGCAGAAATAGTCTAGCTGGAGTTATGAAAGTATTGTATGTGTAGAGCAAGAGTTTTGCCCTCAGTGCAGCATGTAATGCATAAAATAGGTTTTCAATGAAATCCAGTAACACAGTTCTGGGAGAGGCCACTGATGCTCCACACAAGGCAACAGCAGCGGAAGGGGAAGTCGCAGCTGGGTGGCAATGCTGGGGGTATGGAGTGGACCTGCTGCTGTGCCAGGGCCGCTCCAGCCCAGTGTGTGCCAGGCTCTCACAGAGGCCCCGCTATGTTTTGAAAGCTTGTGCTAAAATCTGCACTGAGTTTGGTTACAGCGCACTGCAGTTTGAAATGTGGTTTGCTGCATTTACCACGCATACACATAGTTGTCATGCTTCGGGACATAATGAGAGAAGTATTTCTATTTTCTGCTTCCACGGGCTTTTCATCGATCCTTTTTCCTAGCCTCTATTTCTGCATTTTCAAGGGCCAGTTCATCTTTCTGAGAAGCTCCCTTCAGGGTGACAGTTCTACCAGCAGTGAGCCCATTATGCTCCCTGTGACTCCCGGTATCCCATGCAACAAAGCCCAGGGCCACGTGCGGCAGACCCACCAAGAAGCAAGTACTCACCCACTTGCCGGTGTTGGGGTAGTTGTGCTCTGGATCGAAGAGGTGCTGGTGCAGCTGGTACTCCCTGCTGAACTCTGCGGTGTCCGGGGTGTTCTCTAGGCACCCATCATCCACTGCAGAAGCACATTAGAAAGCACAGAGTGTTTAGTGGCTTTAAAATACTGTGCCACTTTTAGCAGCAAACTTAAATGAGGTTAAATTGCAAAGTTTAAAAAAGCATCTAAGCAACTGGACAACTGGAAAGTACTTTTTGTTGTTGTTGTTTTTCTTTGTTTCTTTTGAAAGGAGCTCTTCAGGATGTATGCAAATCTTTTTTGAAGAATACAACTTAATGAAACTCTAAAACTAAACAAACTTATTATCCAAGTTCTCCTCCTTCCTCTTCGTTTCTCTTTTAAATCAGTGATTGAGATTAATTTTACATAGAACTGTACATTCTGCCGATTTGGAAGGGATCCTATTTTCATTTTTTAATGCCCACAGGAGGTGGTAGAAATTGTTTAGGCAATACTTCTGAATTTCATGGCGAAACTAGTCTGTAAGCAAAGGCAGTTTCCTGCACTAAGTAGCTCTTGGTGGAGCTCCATTTCTGGCTTGCTACTTTGTTGAAAATGGCTGAGGATTGTTTACATGTCATAAGTTCCCTTAAAAAAAGCAATGTACAGGAGTTGTATACCCCAGACATTTCTGGGGATCAGTAACTAACATAATGAGTGCAGAAACCTCCTTTATCACAATGAATGATTTTGCAGACAGCGTCACATCAAGGATAATATCCTCTTAAAAACTCTTCTATGGACTATTTACCAAAATAAGCGATCTTTAAGCAACATTTCAGGAACTTGGGGCCAGACCAGCCCACTGTGCAGAGCCTGATGGTGGGGCTCCCTTCCCACTGCCAGCATCGAGTGCTTGCAGCCCCACCAGCTCCCAGCCATGGCCAAACAGATCCCAGCACCCAGGGCATGTTGTGGGGCAGCCAAACTGCTGCATCTGCAGGCACAGACATTCCAGAGGGGACCATCCCTTCTGTCCCTGTGTGATCATCTCGTAAAAAACTTTCAGAGGGACTGTTTTCCCTTGGATGTGGGAAACAGACAAGACTTGACTTAAAAATAAATTAATGCAATCCACTAAGGCTTATTTTAAGTTGAGTGGATTCTCCTTTCTCTCTTTTCTCCTTAGGAAGAAAAAAAATGCATCACCAGTAAGAAACAGAGCAAAAGTAACCACGAAGGCTAACTAACCCAGTAACCATTATAGTTTAATAGTTTCTTAAAAATTATATCAGTCTTAGAAGGGACAGGGTTAACCCGAGAGGGAAGCAGGTGACAACAGAAACATGGATTATCTCCTCACGGTGCGGTGTCTATGCCTTTGTGTCTTCTACCCAATGAGCAGCTGGACATATGTCTGCCCTCTGTGACTGCTAATCAAAAAGTCTTCAAGCTCAAGTGCTTGAGGCTTATGTATTCCTGCTGTGGAATGTGCATATGTAGACAGTGACTGGAAAAATTGTTTTCCATTAAGCAAATCCACAGACCTGATTGAGGAAGGCCTCCGGTAATTTGTATGCATAATACAGTTTTAACAGTCACCACTTGAATTTCCATTTAAGGCTCTGAAAAACATTTTACTCTAATCCTAGCAGATGCTATCTTCACCCACAGCGTACCTATGGCAGAATTTATCTATCTGCACAGACCACACTTCTCGAGGAATTCCTTCTGTGCTCAGGTCTGACTGTACTGCTCTGAACAACAACTTTTATTTCACCTAAGAAAGAAAAATTGAAAGGATTTTTGAGTAATTTCTCTGGAAGCCATGTTTGTATTATTATTATTTTTTTTTTATCTGGTCACTAACACAAGTTGGATGGGCAAGCAAAAAACGTTCCTCTTTATCTAAGAAGCATGTTACTGTGTGTGAGAAAACCTGAAAACCATCATTTGCAACCTGTCAGACAACAGCCACAATGAGCAAATGGAAGATGATATGTTCTTTCAGAAGAGACACAATCGTCATCACCAAATGGGCTGTAATAGAGGTCAGCGGGGAAAACTATTTGATTTTTTAGTATTTTTGAATGAAATTTAAAAACACTGTTTGCAAAACTTCCCATGACTTTCTTTTTCTTTTTCTTTTTTTATCAATTCTAAGCTAGTTAGAACAGTTTTAATAAAAATACAGCCAACTGCTCTGCATTATCCAAGGAACATAAATGAAGACTAAACAGAAAAGATTTTGAAAAGATCTCTTAGCTCACAAATAAAAAATGAGAGACAAAAAAGAAGTGCTCATTCCCATTCCCAATTCCAGCTTCCAATGCAGCCAATGAGTGTTTTACTACTACTTTCAGTACTGGAAATCATTCCTTGGCTCAAATATCAGGAAAAAGATCCATTTCCTTAGTTGTATGTCTATATTATGCACACAAAGTGCTGTTTTGAGGTCCTTGAGCACTAACCACTGACGATGTGCCCAGCCCCAAGATATGGCAGGGACCCATGGGTGTCCCAGGTACCGCACCATGATCACCTTCCCCAGCTGCTCTGCACGACTCTCTCACTGGTAATGAGTTGGGGTATGGCCACACAGTGCTCCGATTCTTGGCGCAGATGCACCCTCAGTGAGCTATAAAGCCGTGTGGATGGGAGCCAAGGTATCTTAAATATTGACTCATGGTCTGGGTTGGAGATCAGGGCAGACAGTTTCATTCCTCTTGGCACAATGAAAGTTTTAAAAATAAGGGTAAACCTCATCAGTACAGAACGATAACTTTTTTCAGGATCCAACCTAACAATGAACTCCCTCAGGAACAAGATGCTCTTATAAATCTCGCCATCTTTTCCTCCAAGGTCAAGCTGATTTCTTTCCCCACACCTTTTCTAGCAGTCATATATCAGTACAGGAGGTGCACATATTAAAAGAAATCTCATCTGGAACACCAGATTGCTCTACAAGTCTGTTCCTGTCATACAAAATGAAAGGAAACACCCACTGGTGATAAGCATTGTGCTGCTTAGGATATCACCAGAAAGCCCAGCAGCACAGCCCGTACAGAAGTGTGAAGGCCATGGCAGAGTTACCTGTTTTCCCAATAGGACAAGGGTTTGGAGGGTCAGGATAGCCTTGATCTTCACTGAAATCCTTTGGTATATTATCTCCTGTCAGTTCAGCCACGATGTTTGGGATATTGCCGTAAGGACCCAGGTGCTGGAGGCCCTCGTGTGCACCACCTAGCAAAGAAGATTTGTACACAGTTGTTTTACAAGATGAAAAGTGTAAGACCAATCAAAAAAAAAAAAATTGCAGAGACAGATCCTAGTTTAAGTTTCAAAACTCTGTTTTTGAAACATTGGCCATGATTTAAATCAGATGACTTCAGTAATGAGAATTGAAGCTAGGAAACAAAGTCAGCTGCTTATTATAAACCTAATTTTCTCAATTTTTAAACTATGTAAGTTGTAGGTAAGTAAAGGCAAAGAAAAAGGAACATGAGACAATAACAGAAATTAAAATGTTTACTTCACAATCATCCTCACTCACTGATGATGTTATGATTCAGTGCGGCAAGTAGTAAACGAAGAAGATACAGTAAGACAGCATCATGCCAAGTTAATGACACTATAAAAATAAATGGTCCCATGCGTACAGCCTGGAAATACCTTAATAAATTCAGTCATAGGAAGGGATCACTGTACCAAATTTGGTTATATACAGCCATAAAGAAATATTTTAACATTGAAGCATCTATTGAGTGCAAATTAGAATTTCCTGGTGAAAAGTGATGAGGTGTCCAAACTGTTAATGGAATTCCTATGTACACATACCTACACTGCAGCCATTTTGGTACAAAACATTGCATCCATTAGTTTTGCATCTTTTCTTAACAGGTGAGTTATGCTTTTATATTTGCCCTGTGGGTCCTGGGCACCATGACAAGATCACTGCAGCAACGTGCTGTGCTGTGGCAGTGCAGCAGGTCACTGTAACCCCACAGGGCAGGGCAAGGAGAGTTGCTGCCTGCTCCTGGGCAAACACAATGCAACCAGTGTGCCACAGCTAGTGGGAACAGAGAAGGCAGTGTGGCTCTCCTTCCTCCCATGCACATGAGCCTGCACTTCTCCATTCTGACTTCCACAAGAGGTCTGGGAATCAGGCTCAGGCCAGTCTCTCTTTATTCCTTTCTACAATTACACGTGTGCTCAAGGTTGTCATTTTCTGTGCTGACATTACTGGTCAAATGTATCTAAGTGCTGAAGCCCTGCTGCTTGAGCAGTTTTCTAAATGCTATTGTAGAGCATTCTTTTGAATTTTAGACAAATGAAAACTTAGTTCCAAGTACGAGCGTTTGCCCTGCCGTAAAACAGATGCCACACACACTGCAGAAACAGCTTATGTGGCTCTTGAGCACTGAGACATCTGCGTGATGGCGGAGCAACACATTGTACAACCCTGGACAGGGAAGGATAGCAACACACAGCCCCCTGATAGACTCCACTAACAAGGAATGAGAAGAAAAGGAATTTGAACAATGGGAAAATGGGAATTAAAGTGTGAATGTAGATAGAATTGGGTAAGTAACACGATCACTGTCTGATCACTATATAGTCCTATTTTCAATTTATATAATTTCCACAGATCCAAAAGGTAGGAACAAATTTTCCCAAAATGCAGTTTCCTCCAGGAGAACTCAAGCATTCCTGCCCTGAGTCACAAATAAATACTACCCACAGAAACTGCATCCCCTCTGCAGCTAAGCATCGTGAGCTAAAGCTCTGCCTTTTGGAAATTGCTAACTTTAGGTAGTCTTAAGAAATTTCACATTCATTTCTACACTGAGAAGTATTAGTTTTGTCAAGTTGTTTGGAGATTGCAAAAGACCAATTGGATGTTGGCATTATAGTACCAGTTAGTGTATAAGCATAAGTATTTCAATTTTATTTGCTTATTTTTTCCCTTTAAATACAAGTTTCTTATTCTGTAATGCAATGTTGAAAGTAGGTTTTACACCGATGTAACAAACATAGACATAGTCCTATTAAAACTTTTTGCAACTGTGTTTTATGAGGTTTTCCCTCATAGCCGACCACGAGAACTGGCTCTAAAATCAGAAAATAGTTACACATGCTATAACTTTATTATACATTTACAGTTCATAATCAACAAAGATGATGCTTGTAAGAACTGTATGGATTCACAGTCATGCTATGGTTATGCATTAAAAATCGTATAACATACATGTAATCTAATGTCACTCAAACACGTAGCGTACAGCATAAATTTTTTCTTTTGTTCTGAGCTCCCTCGCATGAAGATTGATTGCATATCTGTACTTAAAAGCATCAGATTATGATTCTGCTGTAAACGAGAGAACCACATAATCAATACGTGTTTGAACATCCTGTATACAATGTGGTTCGCTATGGGACAATCCATCAGATGCAAGCGTATCTACCCTTGCATGTGGTGCAGACCTCTTGGCACCAAAGCTCCATCCATAAAGAAAACAGAGGTACTTAGCAGGCTCCAGTGTGCTATATATACATGCAAGTTTAAACTGACTGCCAAGAATCCCTTTGACTGAGTGCAAAACAATCTTTTTATATTAATATAAAGGATTGTTTCCTTTAGGTATAAATGTTCAGGATCATTTAAGGGTTTTTCCTTTCTTTCTGAAAGAACTGGAGACAATAGCACCTGCTCTGGTGCCATAATTTAGCACACTTGAATGATTTAATAGCGTTAGTGAAGCTCATTCCTTATTAACTGTGATAAATAGCACACTCAGTCAAGACTGCAATAATAAAAATGAAATGCTATGAATATACCAAATGGGAGCATAATGTGCGGTAATGCACAAGCTGCATTAGTTTGGGTATTGTGATGTTACTGATCTGAAGAAACATATCAGAATTAAACACACGGCAGCTACCAAGTCAAAACATTGGAATACAAACATATACACTGCCATGTAAAAAATAGCACGAGATGGCTCTCTTGAACCAGGACCAAACCTTGAGGCAGAGACTGAAGGAAAAAGACAAGAAGACTAAATATTGAGGAACTTTTTGTAACTCCCTGTCCAAGTGCAGCATAAGAGACACCACTGTTGAACTGTTTGAAACCAGACTAGAGAAACCCAGAGGAATCATACAGAGAACACTCCTAATAATGAGAAAGAGCAGGCTGGAGAGACCTATGTTTTTCCCATCTCTGCAACGGCTTTTGTGCACCTCATATTAGCAAAAAAAAAAAAAAACCCAAAAAACCAACAACAAAAAGAAACTAAGGCAACCCACTCCCTTTCATGCTTGGGATGTCTCTGAAAGCACGTGGTTATTTTAGTTCCCTACAGGATAATCTAGAAGTTTAGGTCTTTTGGACTGAGGTCTGTATTGTCATAACTCAGCTCTGAGTTTCATTTAAAACATATGCATACACATAGCCATCTTCTGATACTGGTTGTGAACTGTTGCAGAGCGAAGACGAAAAAATGGATCAATGCATCCCTGCATTCATGCAATTCTGGAGACCTCCTTGATTATCTCACCTACTGCCACTGTCATCTCCATTGGAGGTACCTGGAACGACTGAAATCTTGAGTGCACGCATTTTAAGCTCATTTCTCTGTAGCAGCAATACTGTCCACGTGTATGGGAGGACAACACGACCACTGCGCTCTTGGAAGGAAAAAAGAAAAAACAAAAAACAAAAAAAAGAGGAGAAGGAGAAAGAAGGAAAGGGGAAAAGGAAAGGGAAAGGGGTAAGCAGTCTCCTGCCAGTATTAAATATTTTCCCGGATGAAACAGATCTGGTGGAAAAGCTGAAGTTCTGGTTGCTGCTACCTCTATTATTGGCACAAAAAACAACTGATCAAATCTGCTCTCAGAAGCAATCCTTCACATTGAGTACAAACAGCCAGCCCTGCTCTCTGATAGAGCCATTTTAACAAAGCCAGAGAATGGGTTTTCAAAAATTGTAAAACGATTATAGAACATTTCAAGAGAAATAATGGGGCGTGCTTCCTTTTCAGTCTGACTAGAACAGTTTCCTGCGTCACTGTATAGATAAGGTTACCCCATTTACAAATGCAGAGAAGAGGTGGTTTGGCCAATCAGCCTAGGAAAACAAAATAGAACAGATTTTGAGTGTCACTTGTGAGTAAACATATCCCGGGTCCCAGATTAAGACTTTTGTTAGCAGAGTAACTCCTGCTGCCCTGGTTTTCACTTTTTGCTCTTAAACTTCCATTTAGGAGCAGATTCCTGAAGTAGCCAAGCCCTCCCCAGATGCGTGGGGAAGCATTCCCTCAAGTAAGAAGTTCTCCTCTTTCCATCTTGATCTGCACAAGCTCCAAGAACTATGAGCTGCAAGAGAGGACTGCCATACATTCTCCCCGTGTGAGGGTCTCGTGGGCTATCAGGAGATGAAGTGTACCAAAACCTGTCTGACATGTCCAACTTTTTGCCATTTTTCCTCACACGATGGTGAGTACAGGAAATGATAGACAAGGAAATGTGATGCTGGAGAGGAATTCTTCACACAGGGAGACTCCTCTGGCAGCTATTTGCAGCTGCCCTGCATTTCACTAGGCGTGTGAAGCAAACCGACCTGCCCAAGAACTCCAGCAAAAAGCATCCCAGCTTTGGTATTTCTCAGCTGTGAGTTAATAAGTGAAATTTAAACAGGTGTTAAACAGAGATACAATATTATCTTTGCTACTGTGCAAAATGTTCTGCTAATCTAGACTCTTAGTTCTTATCACCGGTAAAATCTTCAGAACCTTTTCCAGTGAGTCCTCTCTGATCCAGAGATAGACCATTTTCCTTCTGTTAGCTCTCCATTCCATCCTGCACTTCTGACATCAGCCACTCTGCTCTGCCTACTTTCCCCATGTCACTGTGTCATTCAAAAGGGATGTCTAATCCCTAATCAAAGGTAAGTTTGCCAGTGCGCTTTCTGATGCTCTTGCATCTTAAAATCGGACACCAGCCACTAATTTTCTTTTCCTTTCTTTTATTAACTGCAAGACTCCCCACCATTTAATCTGATTAATTCAGACTATCCAAAAAATCCCAAAAGCAAAAAAACCAGCAAGCAACACATTTTCATTTTCCTTATCCTTTCCAACATCACCAAAAGCTTTAAAGCCCCCAGTACTATTTTCCCCATTTTCAGCTAGCTTCATCCAGGAGAGTCCTACTCTTTGTTGCTGAGACTTATTAAGATCAGGAAATGAGAGGCAAAGAAGAAATTACAAACGATCTCATTTTTCTATTCCAGAGAAGCTGCTAAATTAAAGAACAGATAGAAGAACTCGCTCAGGAGAATCAAGAACGGAAAAATGCAAGCCTAGCCAGCCTCCCTACTCATTCAAGAGCATGCATGTGGAAACCCAAGAAAACTACAACTGCACTCACTCACACAAGCATCCTGGATTCCAGAGTCGGCTTCTCCTCTTCCTAATGGTACAAAAATTCTTATAACTATAAAGATTATTTTCTCTTTTCTCTGCAAAGGGACACATTTCTTTCAATGTCTTTTCTAAAGCTTCAAGCACACACATCACACAATTACTGATCTAATTTCCAGTGAATGGTTCACTTTTATCCCATATTTTAATTACAAACAGTACAAATATTTAATATATGAAATGCTTTTATTGTGAAATAGCTGGGACCAAGAGACGCCCATGCCTCTCTCACAAAGAATTTATAACAGTAGCTTATATGCCATTATTAGTTGTTATTCAAATTGCAAAGACAATACAAATATCCAGCAGCTCACTTGTTGACAGAGCACAAAAACAATCTTATGTCTTCTTCAGCTGAGCAGTTCTGTAATGGTGATATTAATTTGCCCCGCACCCTGAGCAGAAGGCTTTCTCACTTCACCATGTAGATAAGCTCCTATTTATATGAAGTACAACCTGCAGCCCTAGCCACACTGGCTTCCAGCTTCTGTGCATCATCAGCAGGGCCATGGAGAAGTGTGTCCAGGAAGCAGCACACACCTGCACCTGGCACAGAGTGATCTTGCCAAGAACCATCTGAGCAGCATGTGGCTTTATGAAACAGAGGAAGCAGGTTGCCTACTTTATCTCATGAGGTATGGGATGCTATTTCTTTCCTATGAATGCAGTTCTGCCAAATAAAGACCAGAGGCTTTTTATTTACTGCACTGACACTGGCTCTGAGATGTCCAAAAGATCCCTCACTGCCAACCTAGCCAGGCACTGGCACCTAATGGAGTCACCAGAGGTAGGAGCAGGCCGAGTGCTGCTCTCCAGCACTGTGAAAGGAACTTGGGCCAGGCAACCTGCTGCACTCGGGCATCCCTGGGGGAGGAACTGGCTTCTTTCAACCTCTTGCCTGGTGGCCGGGAACATTCTGCCCCTCATTCATTCCCTAAGCAGCTGTGAAGGCACTGCTGAAAGCATGCACTTCGGGAAGCACAAGGAGAATAGTTTTGGAAACCCCTGGAGCATGCCAGAGATCCTATCTGCTGCACACTGCACTACAACCAAGAAAAGCAAGAATCTCCTCTTTGTCCAGAAGTTTATAATATCTTTTCATAGAACTAAATAAATAAAGGAATCTTTTCTTACTGCAAGTTAATTTAAAATCCAGATGGGAGCAGGGGAAATGCACATGATGTGAGAACAATTACAAAAAGGTATAAATCCTAATAAATGTACCCAAAGACTTGCTTTATTCATGAGAAAGACAAGCAGGGAAAAATATTAGTATACAAGAACTCATCATAATTTAGCTAATCTTCACTGACAGGTTTTTAAACACTTCTGGGCATTTTTCATTGATACTTAAGATTTCACAATCTTGTGTTAAATTTCTACATACCGTCTGCCAACACAAGAAAACAGTGTACTGCAAAGCATCAGATAACACAGAAGCTATTATTTTTCATCTTCTCGTCAGATTTCTTATCTCTCTTATCAGTTAATCTCCTCCTATCCACATGTAAAATACATAATTTTGTGTATAATCATTTGTCAAATCCCCTTCTAATTGATTAGTGAACTTTAGGTACATGAAATCCACCTCAGCCCACACAGTCCTGCCACCTGTCTTCCCCCAAAGAGTCCCATCTCAACCTGCTTTGTCCTTTGGAATTACCTTCTGAAGATGGTTTTGTGACCCACAGCAGATCTCTGTACCACACAACAAGTCACAAAGTCAACATGAGGTTCCGAGAGCTGGGGTCTCTATCTTCTTTGTTATCCAGAATGGATAACCAAGGGATGGATAGTGACACCCACACTCCCTCCTGTCACCATGATATTATGGGCCAAACTTTCTAACTCTTTAATAAGATAAAGAACAAATAAATCATCTGACCTCATTTTTTCCCGTTTGCGGATTTACAGCTGTAATCCATTTCATATGCAATTTCTTCGTGAAACTCTGTCGCATCACTTGCTCAGATGAAGAAAATCCACTCTAAAGCACCACTGTCAGTTGGCTCCTAACTTTTAAATACAGAATCAGCATTCCACACTGCTTCTCTTGGGGCGTGCACCACAGCCCAATATCTTATTTCTGGCTATTTTTGACATCATAATTCTGGGAGTAAAATGCAAAGAAAATCATAAGTATTTTCAGTAAAGCCTGTACAAATTAGCATATTAAAAAAGCTTTACCATTTTCACTTTACGTTACAAATCCAAGATGCCCATATTTAATTTTGAAATAATATTTGCTGCATCTTTTCAGTGATATGAAAAGAAAACAAAAGAGCAACAAATCCCTGAAGGCAGGGACTCGTGGAGAGATGTTGGGGATCGATTTTGTCTGTTCAGTGTCAGATACATAACGCACTGTTTGATGGAGCTCTTGTGCACTTCAGCAGAAGACGACCCGCTGTGAATGTAACTTTATGTTGAACTGCAGTAGGACTTTCTCTATAGAACAGACGCAACAATCCAAATCCCGAGCTACTGTGTGGTCCCTTTGCACCAAACCGACACCGCAAAATGGCCCCGAGGCAGCCTACTGGCTGTGGGAGGTCTGCGCCAGCACAGCAGCACGGGGCTAGCCCAGCGATGGCACTGCTACCCTGGCTGCTGGCACGGGGGGTGCAAACGGAGCACAGAGCCATAATGTGACCGCATGCACTGATAGGGTGCTCACTTGTCACTGCCTGTGGATACTGGTCCCCATCACCCAAGGAAACACAAATGCGTTGCGGTGCAAGCATAGCACACAGCAGCCAAAAAGCAAGTAGGTGGTGATCAGTCATTCTTGCATTGGATTCACAAAGTGCCTTCACCAGTAAAAGTTTGGGCAGCTCTCTCTCGTGAGAATATTGCAGTGTCCTTCTGGGAAGCAAGTGACAGTCTTGTAGGTGCATTACAGTGCAGACAGCAAGGCAAGCAAGCAACGTCCCTCTTGATTTTCTTATTAGGAAAACGGAAACTGAATAGGTGTAATTAACATCTGTGAGTATTCTGCATGGTTTTTCAGCAAGCATATTTCGTGCAAAGTGCCATTTTTACAGAGTCTGTACTGTCAGTTCTCAGTAAAAATATTACGGTAATGGTTCTTAGAGTTTCATCATCTCAACCAGGCAAACACTAACTCCCCCCTCTTTTTTTTTTTTTCCTGAAACAAAAACCAAACATATATTTCCCTTCAAAATAACTAAACAAAAGCCTTCCTTCTCTCAGTTGGTATACGCAGTCCCTGCAGGAGAGTAAAGGGCTCTGCGTGTTCCCAAAGAGACATCGTATTTCCATATTCCTACAAAAGATCAGGATTTAAGAGATGTTATCGAATGTTTTCACTGAGGTTTACAGCATTGTGACTCTTTTGCTCTTCACGTTTCTAAGAAATAAAAGCAAAACAACCAAATCGAACCAAAACCAACAACAAAAAAAATCAAGAGAGAGGCAACAAAATGTAAGGAGACGATATTTGCAACGCTAAAAGACTTCTCTTACCGTTTCGAAGCGCTACGAACTACCCGAGTTGGACTCCTGGTGCCCCCGTGTGTTTAAGTGAGATGTTAATGCTCCGCTGCTGTCACACATACGTTCACCTCTCTGCCCCTTCTGCCCCCCGACAAAACTACATATTGGCACCGTTTATAAGCACACAAGAAAAGAAAAGAAAACAAAACAACGTGGTCTCTCGCTTCATAAACTCCCTGCCTGGCAGAAAAAAGAAGCTTCAGTTTTTGAAATGCTGAAGGCATCTATTTTACTCTTCAATGTTAACAGAGATGCAGCCCCGTTATTCTCAGTAGGAAATCTGAACGTAGCATAGCATTACTCATACAGTACTTTAGTATAAAAACAACAACAACAACAACAACAAAATAGTAACCACAGAAACACAGTTACTCATTAAATAACTGTTTGATTTTCTAGATTTGGGCTTTTTTCCACTTCTCTATGCAGCACTGCTTAGTCCCTGCCATGCCTCTTTCTAATCAGATAAAGTAACAAAGAGAGAAAGTATTACTAGAGAAATGACAGCAGTTAGTGTGGGGTTGCTGTGTTTAGTAACTGGAGCACGTTCAGAAAGCAAATCTGCTCATTTGTCACTGAATTTGGGGGGTTCACGGTAATTTCTTGGTAGATTAAACTCTGTCAAACACCTGCAATGCTCTACTCCCATTTCAGCACGTTGACCTGAGATAACAGGTAAGTAGACAAATGCAAATGGACAAAGAAATTAGACTTGTGTGCAAGGGGACAAGGATAAATGGTTTCCAACTTAAAGACGGGAGATTTATGCTGGATATAAGGAAGAAGTTTTTACAGTCAAGGTGGTGAAGCGCTGGAACAGGCTGCCAGAAATGTGGTGAATGCCTCATCCCTGGAGACATTCAAGGTCAGGCTGGATGGGGCTCTGAGCAACCTGACCTAGCTATGGGTATCCCTGTTCATCACAGTGAGGTTGGACTAGAGGACCTTTAAGGGTCCCTTCAAACTCAAATGATTCTACTGTTCTAAGTATTTATAGACTTCAATATAAGACAAGACAGTAAATTCTCTTTTTAATTAACAAGTTGTATATTGCTGGGTATTTTTGTTTGTTGCTTTTGTTTGGTTGTTTGGTTTGGTTTTGCCCATCAGGAAGAAAACTATCTATCTGGTCATTCTGGAAAGAGAAGGCACAGATAAATTCATTTTCTGAAGCATGCCCATCTCCTAGCTGTCCTGTGTGCTCAGCAAGTTTGTGACTGCTGACTACTGCCAAGTCAGTCCCAAACCTTTTTAGGGGGAAAAAAAAAAGACCATATATATTTCCTTGAAACACTGTTTTTTGGTGGTTTTAAGTCAGAATATGATGAATAACACTGGAAAAAATGTAGATACCAGAGATGGAAAACGGGCATAATTAGGAAACCTGTTTATGAAGTAACAGCAATAGCATTTTTATGGATAAAATTAAGCTCTTATTCAGCTGGAAAAGGTTATGATGATAATCACTCAGAAATTTGCAAACATTTCATTATAATAAGGCAGTTAGCATAAACTTGTCTATATTATGGCAGCTTAAATTTGTTTCCAAATTCCAAAGCTACACAACTTATTTTTTCTTGACAGCACCTCATCTGCAAGAGTACACACATAATTGGTGAAGTGTTGGCCTTTCGAAAATCTTTTGGAATCCTGCCTTTGCTGAAACTGATGGCATGCGCACTTATCAACACAGCTGTGGGTGTACACTAGAGTTGATGGTGCAATTTCTGACAAAAACATCTTGTTAAGAAAAACATGTTCAGAACAATTTTCTGCAATAACACAATAAATTTATTAAATTGTAAGTGGTAAACTTTGTTTGCTTTCATTTCTTTTTTTTTTTTCCTGAGGTGCAAGATCTGGTCAAAATGAGAAACAGATGTACTCCAGAACAATCTGTGGGCTGATGGTGATGACACCGGCATGAGACGAGCCATGCTTTAACTGTCCACATTGGTCACTGCAAACCACGGTCTGAAAAATGGACGGATGTCAACACTCTGGGCAGCCCAGAATTTCTCGCAGATAATACCACTTTCATACCCATTTCCACTACTTTCATGCAAAAAATTCCCAGTGAAGACAGTATCTCATGAGAGCACTTAGTGAATTACCATTTTGCTACTGATGATGTTCTCTATGAAAATCCTATTTTGCTATGAAATATTCCAGTCCCTGCCTCTCCTACTTAGACTAAAGAGAAAACTTTCACTGACCTCTTTTGTTGAATATGTAGTTCTGCCCCTCTCTTTCTTCCTTTCCTTACCTCTTAGTTTTCCTCCTATTATCTTGTAGGTCTTTAAAAGTACTTGTATACATTAGCCAGAGATGACCGTGTTACTGTATTAGGGAAAGCCCACATGCAAACCCATAAGAGCATGAACTGATGCCATCTAAAACCATGCAGCTATCTCTTCCTTAGCTCAACCATAAATCATTTACCACTGCTACACGTACTTCCGTGAATATTACTTACAGGACCTCTCTCTGCCACTCAGACAATACCACTGCCAGCCAACACCAGCACTACAGGTGCGGGCTTCTTGGCTTCCATGTCTCAACCCAGACTGCGGCTTCGTGTGCCACTACTCAGTTCCAGTCTTTATGTGATGGTCACGAGGTACCTGATGCACAAGTGAGCATCAGTCTCACGGCCTTAATGGATCAGTGGGCAGATGGTGGGTCACAAATGCAGCTTTTCAGACACATACCACCCGTGTGACTATTGTGCACCTCTTGCAAAACTGGACTATTTTGAGTCTCACCATACCATGCTAGTAGTTCAGTTTCCAAAGTAGAATCTAAAAGTCCAACCCACTGTACAGTTTTCACTGAAATTATGCAAAAATAAATATGCAAAGAGGATAAAATAGAGTATTGTGAACTATGAAGTCTTTCATAAGGTTATAGTTAAAATCACCGGTAGAGAACGAAATTCTAGTTTTGTTGGATTAGTTGTTCAATAATGCACAGTCTATATTTAAATAGAAACTCATAGTGATATTTACTGAATTATATGTACCTTTTAAAAAGGCAAGATAAGAAAATATCATGTATAATGACAGAACATGTTAACTTCATAACTGGAATTAACACTTCTGAAACATTCAGAAGTGTTTTTTTTTTCTTCGACTCCTAATCTGCCATTTTAGCAGAAAGCTCTGTAACTCTCCATACAGGCAGACTAAAACCACAAGAAGAAACCGACGAAAGAGCAAGTGGCTGCTATCTGAAAATCTTATGGCAGAAGAACTGACGAAGAAAAGAGTTTGACGTGAAGGTTGGATTTACATATCTGTTCCAATTTCTCTGCTTTATATATATATATATATATATAATATATATATATATAATGTTTGTACGTGAATATAGAAAAACTCAAGAGTCAGAGATTTGCTATTTCTTATGCTTCTACAGTGGAAAGGAACAGGAAAAAGGAAAGGGGATAAAGAGAGAGATGGAAAGGAAATTTACCAGAAGTTTACCAGAAATAGTCCCAGAATTACCAAAACTACCAGTCTGTCTCTACATATTAGCATTAATAAAGGAGGGAATAGCACAGACCAAATATTACTCTTTATCCTATTCTCTCTCTCATTTAAATGTGCAGAAAAATAGACAGAGATGAAAGTTCATTTAGGTCTGCAGTGATCATGTAGAATTGCATATTCAGGCTTAATTCTCTCCTCAGCCTTCATTAGGGCAATTTTTCAGTGAAAGCAGTCATTAGACTTGAATGCAAAGAAAAAATGGACATGGGCTTTCTGTGAACTTCAAAACAACTATGTTTCGTGAAAGCGGCTTCATGTCAAGGGAGAGAAGGGCTGAGATTTTCTGCTCTGTTGGGATGTTTGCACACTAACGACAATATTTGAGCTGCATCCCTTCAACGTTTTACTATAATCCCAAAGTAAGGGCCAGTTCATTACAATTCAAATAGCAATGCATTCTGCAGCATTACCCTAATACCCTAACATTTGAGCCAGATGTTTCAGATGGTTTGCATAGTTAGAAGAGATTGATTCCAAGGAAACTTTACCCACACAAAGCGAGACCAGAACCACTGGCCAAAACAATGAACCCGAGCCTGTTGCATTCATCACAGCGACACAGTCTTCAGGTGCTGTTGTTGCATAGCAGGGAAAAGGGCAGCTGTGTTCTCCCCCTTCCTCCCCCCCACAGCGCACTGCATCACTGGTGCCTCCCCTGATGCTGTACAGACCTCTGGGGAATGTCAGATCCCCCTCAGTAAGGTTTCTTCCTTTACCTTGCATGACATTGCAAACGTTTGGTCTCCTCTGGTCCACAAATGTTTCCAAAAAACCATGAGATTTGGGGCCTACAGCTTACATTTGTTTCATGTGAAATGTATACGTGATATAGTTATACTCAATATTAAGGAAGAATTTTGCAAATTGTGTTATTATGAGGTACGAGAGAACAATAATTTCCAAGACAATGTAGTTTTTACTACAAAGCCTGTACATAGAAAACCACTGCTTCTTTAGCCCAAAGAATTGCTGTAGGAAAGGTATTTCCTTTGGTATGGTTTGATTGAAGGTATGATTTTAAGCATGGGATATTCTGCATAGATACATGTACAAAGCAGTAATTATTTCTAAAGCAGACGAAGAAATTCACCACAAGCCAGGTACCTTCAATGCTCTGTGGGCCCACCAGGTTCATGGCCTGGTGCGCTGGGTACTCCACACGGGGCCGGGCGATGCCCAGCTGCTCCATCACCCCGTGGAGCAGCCTCTGAATGTCGGCTTCAGAGACCCTGTCCGGAGTTCTGGCGCTGTGGCTGTAAGCCGAGGCCAACCCGAAGAGCAGCAGGAACGCTGTGGTACAAAGCAGGGCGCTTGCCATCCTGGCAGCCAGCTGCAGCCTGGGAAAAATAAACGGATCCCATTAGAAACGGTAGTGAAAACGAAGTGGAAATAACTCTCCTCTCATTACTACGCATCACAGCTCACTACCTCCAGCTTCTAGAGTCAGCTGAAGGTCTGTGGGGGCCAGAGGAGAACAGCAAAGAGCTTTTTCCCTTCAGAAAAAAACACAAAACAACAAAAAGAGACTGTGAATTGCCCAAATCTGCCTTCTACTCTGTGTTTCCCTGCAGTGCTCATTAAGCAGCCGCTGCAAACAAAATGGATCCACTGCTTCATTGAATGAAAATTGGTTTCCCCTCCCCCACGCGTTTGTTATGCTGCTTTATAAACCTCTGGGCTCAATATAAAGCCTTCTTCAGATGGGAAATGCCTCCCAAGCTGTGTGCTTGCACTGCCTGAAAAACCAAGCACTGGGAGCAGCAGAGCCACCTCCTTCGTGGCTTTATTTCTGCCATAAGACAAGAGGCTGCCTACCGCACGTACATCATCTTCCCACCTGAAGCAGGGTTCATTTGTTTCCCCTGAATGCCTTTGACTAAATGGCTACAACATACAGCTTAATTAGACACAAAAACAGAATTAAACTAATCGCTATTGCCTCAGGTTGAATTTTAAACAGAGCATTTGTTTCCCAGCGCTCGTTTTCCCGTCACACTATGATCGCAACGCCTATCTCCAACCTCTTAACCAAACAAAGACCCCCTCGGCCCCCCTTTGGCCGCCCGATTTCCCCGCACCAGACGTCAGGGCGTTCCACCGCCCCTCGCCAGGAACCCTACAATGACTTCGAGGCAAAAATGGCTGAAAAAAACAACATCAGCAATATTCCCCTCTCTCCCGCGCGGCTCCCAGCGCACCGCACATCCCCGCCAGCCTCTGCAGGAGGCAGCCTCGCACAGCCCGAACCGCCGTTCGCTACCTAGAGAAATCCGCCCGCTTTCTGCGCGTTACCCGCCGCTGCCGGCAAGCAGCCGGAGGAAGCCGGGCGGCAGCCCCAGCCCCGAGCCGCGCCGTACCGCACTCACCTCCGTCCCGCTCCCGACGCGGTTCTGCGGGTGCAGCGTCTCCGCGGCCGCGCATCCTCCGTGCGCAGCCCCGGCCCCCCCCGGGCACCTGGCGCTGCCGCGCACCGCGTGTGTTTGCCTAACGGGTATTCAGGACGTCCGCTGCAGCGCGCCGAATGCAACGCTCCGACGACTTTCGGTTTATTTTTGGTAGATTGACGCCGTTACAGGGATGTCACCTCTTGTTTCCAACGGCGCGCTCGTTTTCTCGCCCGGATTTTTCTTCCAGAATAGGATGCTCCGCAGCTGAACTGCGGGCCGGCGGCATTACGTAAGGGCAGGATACAGGGCGACGGCACGGCAGCTCCCAGCACTTGCAGGTAAAGGGCTGCAGGATAAGCAAATCAGCAAACAGCAGCTCGAGCTGCCGTTAACAGAAAGGACTGTAAAAGGATCTCTCCGTACCTGAAGTCTCCAATTCACAGCACTTAGCTGAACAATCATTTCTAATGACTGTTTTATATAATGACCGTTTCGTGTAACATAACTGCTGCTGATGTGAATTTCGTGCCTTCCAGTTTAGAATGGAGATATCTACAGAAACCCCCAGCCTCGATGCTTCGGAGAACACAACAGACCCAGGAACTGCTCTCAGCGGGTGACTGATGTTCATTTCCTGTCCTCTGGCCCTTTCTACATATCAGTAACTTGCTCAGTGCAGGTCCCTACTGCCTAATTCTGCACCTGCTATTTCTCCTCCCTTTCTCCAAAACCTTTGTTTACAAAATAAAGCAATCATGTTTCTACCAACTCTTTGCAACCCCTAAAATCAAAGCTTAGCACTTCCTCTGACAGCCTTCATTGGATTTTAAGGGTTGGTTTGTCAGCCCCCCGCCAAAATCTCCCTGATTTAAGTCTAATTTGTGATGAAAAATAATTTACTTCTCTTCCAGGTGATGCCTCACTTATTTTAAAGCCTCTCAGTTGCCTTAGCCCGCTGCCTTCTGGAAGTGAGCCTTCTCGCTTGCTTTGGGTCTCAAACCCATTATTAGTAAGCAAAGACATTCAGCTGGTACTAAGTTAGTAATACTCACCCCCCCAATTATCCACCATAATAGCCTGAAATGTTGACAAAAGAAAATAACTTGGAATTTGGATTGTATCACCTTACTTTAGCAATGGCTCAGCTTAAAGCTTCTGAAGCACAAGAAGCAGATGAGTAGCAACTGGGTTGCAACTGCTGGACTTCTGCAAAGATGTGTTGTGCCTTCACATGACACAAGAACAACTTTCAACATTTATCAGAGATGGTAACAAATAAAGGCAGCAATATATATTCACAAATCACATGCTTCTCCAACTCTTTGCATGACAGCTTAAAGCGGAATCTAGAATAATTCCTACTGGGGACCCCTGCTCTGACATCCACCCCCAAATAAGAGAAAGAAGGGAGACCCAGAAAGGAAGCAGAACCAGTCCTGTCATTAATAGATCACTTAAAAGCCTACTCTTGCTGAACTATTTTATACCATGCCTTTTGCTAGTAATAAAAATCACCAACACGCATCTTTGAGAGCCAGAATTGAATATTTCTGATTTCAGCACTTTCAGACTTATTCACTGATGCTCGCAGTCCGCGTCTATATGGCAACATAAGCTAAACTTCTAAGTCACTATAGAAGAATGGGCTCAAAGAAGGAACAAAACCCATGGTTTTATTAAAACCAGAAGTATCCAGTGCTTTCAGCTCTTACATTTTGCCAAACAATTTGCACATACAGAAAGCTAACACAGTTTCAAGTGTTCACTCAAATAATTTTACAACTGATGACAAACAGTTTTCATTTCAAAAGATGTAAACAATTACTTGTGCAAATCAACTTTTGACAGACTATGGCTTCATACAATCATCCCCCCTTGCAACATCAGCATCAGCATCTAAAGTCATCTTCTGCACCATCCAGTTCACACTATTCTATTGCTCTAGAAATAAGTTAAGACTGTCTTTTCATTGTGTAACATTTTACTGCCCACAGCTGAAGATACTCGGTACATTTTACAGAAAGCGTTGCCTGAAGAAATGTTAAGACTTTTCACTGCTTGAGGATTTACCCCAATAGAAATAAAGAAAATTTCTTAAAAGTAGAATTGGTAATAGGCCCAACTTAAATACCAAAATAGTGCTACAATACATTTGAAACTAGGAAGGAAAGGAAATCAACAAGATCCAGCACCCAAGACACACTCTTCACAGGTCTGTTAGGTCTGTTTGTAACTGGTGTTTAGTCTAAATGCTGCAAGATTTATTTTGGGACACACAGTGTGCTTTTAGAAGCTGAGGTAAACAAACAACAAATGCAAACATTTGTAAAAACACTAAAAAAATTCAAATCAATTTGAACAAACTGACTAGCAGTTATAAAAGAAGCATAAGTAAAAAAAACCCACCTCAACTTAAACCCCAAAGTGTTATGTACAAGGTATAGACTTGTACAAATCACAAAAACAAGGTATATTTTCCCAAAAGTTAACCAAATTACAGTAAGCCCATTTCACAACCATAATTAATCCTATAAGTCTACCGGTTTTGCAGTTGGTAGCAGTTTCACTTTAGATATCGGATTCTTTGGAGAGCCTCTATAACGAGCTTTTTCTTTTCCCGAAGCACTTCTTGTGATTGTAGACTTTTCTGGAGCAAAATCTGAAATATTTATATCTGCATTAACTTTTAAGCACGATTTCACTGTTTCCTGATTGGTTAGATCTTCCAGAACATTCTTTGATGGCTGAACAGTCACTTTCTGTCTGTAGATTCCAGTAGTTCTTACAGAACCATCAGACTTGTCTGACAGATATAGATGTCTGCAGCGCGGTTTGGATGCTAAGTCAAGCTGACTATGAGATGTAGAAACTTGGTCAAATGTACTTTCGCTCCTGAGTGACAAAGCACTGGAATTCTTATTGGGTTTTTCTGTGCAGGAGGAGAGTGCAGAATCACAGCTCAAAGATTTTACAAGTGGTGAACCAACATTATTAGCTATACCGAGCTGAAAGCTTATAGATCTTTTGTTAGCCTCCAATAAGGAATTCATTCTTCTTACAGACTGTCGAACAGGAGTACGTTGGAATTTAAGAGGTGGCTTAGTTTTGCTTGCAGAACTTGGGTCATTTAATGAAAGCTTGTTAAACCACTGTATGTGGTCAGAAACCTTTCCATGGTCAGGAAAAGTTGATGCCTTAGTCAAAGTTTTAGCAGAATTTTCACCCTGCAAGTATTGGTTGCCCACTTCATTTCCTGATACCGGCAACTGCAAGGCAGGAAGCTGTCCTGCCCCTGGTAGTTTAGCAGTACCTTCGTCTGAATTACAGCAATGTACCGTACCGTTTTCAGCTGTTTGTGAATGCGTTAGCTCTACTTCCTCCTTTCTTCCAAAGGAATCTAAGTTTTTTAAGTCATCTTTTGATGAACTATTCTGAACAGTCAAATTGTCTTCTCTGGCTAGTACCTGCGTCACAGGAAGTTCTATTACATTTCTTATATCTGGTTTCTGGATCTGAAGTTCAATCTCAATAGAAGTTCGGAAGCTTTTTTTCTCTAAAGTTTTAATTTCATCTTTTTTTGGTTGCTGCTTATCAGTAGCATAGGATTGACACTGTTGGTGGAACAGCTCTCTGGACTCTACCTTTGCTGGACTGCAAGAAGCTCCAGCTACCAGTTCTTTCTCTGGACTGAGTCCTGTGAGACACGGAGTTTCCTTTAATGTTTCATCTGTTACACCTGAGAAAGACGACTTTGTATCAGCTCTCAGATTGTGAAGATTACTTCCAGACACAGAGAAAGCTTGTTTAACTTTCAGTAATGTTTCTGCAGTTAAGTTATTTGCTTCTTCACAAAGCTTTAACCTGCTGTCTTGTTGCTCTTCAGCTGTAAGTCTGCATTCATCTGGAAGAACCGGTGGCTTTTCAAATAGGAAAGCAGATTCTGAAGAACTATTTTCTGGCAGAATTCCCTCATTGCTGCTGATCTCCTGAGAATCTGTAACAGTAGGACTATTCCATGACATTCTGTAAACAGCTTTGTTGCGGCATTTTGGAGTTAACAAGTTTTCTTCTGACTTGCTCACATTCTTTGAACCTTAAAATAAACATGACAGGTGTTTAATAATAAAGTCTTGCAATTTAAAATGACTGTTATAGGAAAAATTTTTGCTAATAAGGTTTACTATAGCAGCACTGAATTTAAAAGTGCTATTAAACTCTGTCATTTTAGAGATGTGAAAAAAGATCATACTGTGAAGAACTGAAGTCGCATCTCATCATGTTTAACCAGCAGAAGAGAACTACTAAGATACATTAAAAACAAAAGCTTGTCCTAAACTAATTTTTCCCCCCCACAGAAGCCACTAGCATTTACTAGCTTTCAGCTTACAAGCTAGAAACACTTTTAATCTAACTGCTCTCTTCATGAAGTTACATTTGCCTTAAAAAAACGCCACCTCCCCCAGTTGTGCTCTGTTATGTATTTACCTTTCTTACAGACTTTTTCATTGATACATGGGCTGAAGAGTACACCTCTTTTTGCACATTCAGCTCCGCTTTCCAAACTTTGTTGGCTTGCAAGACGCCTTCCAATATTTTCAGCTCTATTACCAACTGCACATCCTGATGCAACATTCTTGAAAGAAAATAAAAAAATTGGAGTCCCATTTATAAAGAAGCCACCAGGATAAAGCTATACAAATCATAGTGACAGCAACTTTTTCCTGGCCATACTTCATCTTCCTTCAGTTCTCTGTAGACCTACATAAGAAACAGCCTACCTGCAGCAAGGTAGGTTTAACCACTCTCTGAATATAGTGACTGTATGCAGAGCCTCTGTAAAATCAGAAGTTCAGAAACAGTAAGAACTACTGATCACAACTGCATTGGGTTCACTCCAGCTGTCAGATAAGTCCCTATCCATTTGCTTCCTCACTCTATCTCCAGCAGGACACAAGAGAGAATTGGAATGGGAGAGAGCAAGAAAAAAAAAAAAATATGCCATCATAAAACAAACCCTCACAAGAACTCTCATAAGTGATGCAAAAGCAATCATTCCCCATCAGCAGGTTGATGACCAGACAGTTCCTGAGTACTGTCCACTTAAAAAATATTTCACCGCTTTTGTATTGCTAAGAATGACATTATATGGCATGGAATACTGGTCTTTTTGGTCAGTTCAGGTCAGCTGTCACAACTGTGCCCCATGCCAGCAGCTTGTTCCACTCCAGCCAAACCCAACGCAATGATCAGTTACTGCTATGGAAACAAACCTACAGCCTCTTGCACTTGATAGCAGGTCCAGTTACTCTTACCCCACCGTTTGCAATCAGATCCTTCCAGCTGGTGAAAAGCAGTGCCCAAAACTTTCAACAAAAGTTTGCACTGTAATAGAAATGGCATACTTACCACATCCCTACTGCTTTTGCCCAAACCAAACTTCAAGCGTAATGACCTACGAACCATTTCTTTTCGGCTAATCTTTGGAGAAAAGCAACCTGTTTTTCCTGATTCAGCCCTGGAAAGAAAAAGAAGCAGCAGTGACACTGAAAACTCTTTAGGAGTGCAATGACAACATCCTTACACTTCTTTCCTCTGCTTTGATGACTTCTATTGCCTTCATATCAAGCTTTTTTAATAGTCACAGAAAGGTTCCCTTTGAAGCCACTGTAAGATACCTTTTTTTTTAAACTAGATTTTACTGCCTATGATGATTTTGAAAAGTATTATAAAAACCTGTTGCGTTTTAAACAAAAAAAATCATTTTAAAAATGGAATGAGATTTTACGCACAGTTAGTCAAGGAAGTTAGATCAATTTGTCTGTTATTTGAGAGTTAAGGCTAATTACCTGTACAACTTTTTGCTTGCAAATCTTTTACTTCTTCTGTTCCCTGTGCTAGACAAATGATTTTCACCACACGTTGAAGGAGATAATGAAGTTTGAGGTGACTCAAGAGACACACAAGGGCTTGCTTCAAACTGAACTACAGAAACAAAATACATGATCTTAGAATAACCATCAAGTTTTCAAATAAGCACTTAACAGATAACACAGCAAAGAAAAAGAGTCTTAGTAGATCAGATACTTATTTTCTGCAGTGATGACTTGAAGTTATTTTGATTTCCATTTTGTTTAACATTAAATGGTGCTGTTGCTTGAAGTATTCATAGAAGAACTGGTTTGCAATAACATGTGTGCTACAGAAAAACAACCACTTCAAGAAGCAAAGGGAAAAAAAATAAGGCATTGTATTTACCTGATGCTGGTGTGGAGCTGCTGTTAAAAATACTACTTGGTAACAACTCAAAACCAAAACCGTGCTTAAAAGATCTTCTCTTCTTACTGGACAAGCCCTGAGAGCAATCAGCTGGAAGCTTACGCTTAGTACTTGGAGTGAGAACCACTGGAGTCACAGATGAAAGGACTGAAAATAAGAAAACCAAAATTTTCAATAATAGCTTGAAAGGGTGAAAGCTTACTACTAGAACACAGCATTGTTCTTTACCCCAGAAGAAGCTGTCGTAAAAACTTAGTTAAAGTGCATGCATTTCGAACAGGCAAAAGCAGTCAGTACAGCTAAGTTGGTTCCGTTTTGTTTTTTGGAGTTTGGTTTTTTTGTTTGTTTGTTTTTTGCTTGGTTGTTTCCTTGCAAGCTAGTGTGCTAGAAAAGAAAATCCAAAGCCACATAGTAATAACGTAGGCAGCACAAAAAAAAAAAAGAAAAAAGCAGTCATTTTTCTGTAAGTTTCAGAAAGACTAAAATTGAAGGAAGTCCTTCAATTTTCAAGTCAAGATAAAATGCTACACTACTGAAGCCCTAATGCATGTTAGACAAAAAGCATTAAGTTCATATGCTAGAACCAGCCCACCACTGCAGTGATTGTAGCTGCTGCAAGAGCTAAACTAAATGCAGTATCTTGAACAAAAGTGTATTTTTGTTCATAGTTTTACACAATTGAAGCAATCATTCATCTCCAGTTAAAATTCTTGAGCTGTGCTGTGGGATATAGCGTACAAATCCAGAAGATACTGCATGCGCTCTATTTAGCACAAATACACCAATACCTACCGCTTCTGTCTTGCTGAGGTGTAGTGGAGGGTGTTCTGTTAGATTTAAATTTATTCAATGCTCCACTAACAAAATCTGAAATGCAAGACACACCGAGCAATCAAATTTAAATACGCAATTTGTCTTGCTCTATTTTCAACTGAAGTTTAACCTGCATTCTTCCAGAGATACAAAACAAATCACTTAAATGGCTGTTTTACGTACAGCAACCTGCAGCCCAGATCATATCAACATATAATTATTTTGCTGCCACAATAGCAAGAAAGTTCTGCTTAAAAAAAAAAACACACAAAGAATTCTGCTGAACATTATATAAAGATCTATGCCTTCCAATTTCTTGATTTCTTGTAGGCACACTCAGAAGGTATTCATTCAAGACTTCCTCACAGAATCCACTGAGCAATTCTCTTGTACCTGAGGTTTGTGCTTTGACCTTAGGCCCGAATACCAGAATGAAATTTTGGTCTTGCAAAGAATATACAACTTTTATTATTTTTTCTTAAAGGAGAAATGAATCCCAGTAGAACACACATGAGCTTTTACTGTTTTTCCTGCTTTTAAGAGTGTAAAACAGAAGCATTTTTATTAAGCGCTCCTGCAACCTACAGCTGCATTTCCACGTGTTCACTGCAAAGCTCAGCAAACTATAATGCTGCGGTGGGAGTTCTCTGGTGACTGGTAGCTGTCAGGCAGTTTTTCAAATCTCAGATTTGGAAATGTAGTAGTGTTATGTTTTATCACATCTGGAGAAAACAGATGTTGCACATTACCAGAACCTATTCTACAGGATTAACAAATTCTAACTGCTTCTCTTCAAAATTTGAACATTCACAAACATTTATCAGTTTGTAACTTGGGTGACATCCTTCTTCACAAAAATACTACACAAAAGCACGTCTTGGCTAAACATACACAGCAATTAAGCCTTAAAGTCAGTTGTTGTCAGGTTTAATATTCCAAGCATTAGCTAAACGTACATTCATATTTTTATAACAGCACATACAAGATACTTATTATAGTCACAATTAAATTGTGTAATTCTTGTAATTCTACTGATCAACGTAGCTTCTTAGTTTCAAGGTAAGAAGCACTACACCCTCTTAAAGAAAAAAAAAAGAGATCAATGAAATTCGCCTTGTCCTTACCTTCTTAAAACCATTAGAAAACCACTTCCTCATACACCTAGGTTTAGAATGGTTAAACCAAGAGCTTTTAGAAGTGAGCAAACCCACAGAAGTGTACTTAAACCTCTTTTATTAAAGCTGTGTTGTCTGAAAAATAATCAACTCAACCAGCTCAGTCGGAGTTGCTTCAGTTTCAAGTCTCACTGAAATCCATTTGATTTCCAACATAAAAATTTGCTATCCTACATGAAATATTCCAGAACTGAGTAATAATGTACTGTATTCATGTAAAACGAGTTGGAAAGTACTTAGAAATTAATAAAGTGCATTAAGAAAATCTGCACATATGCAATACATGCTAAGTCTACAGTGCATTTCCCTAAACACTCATGATCCTATATGCACAAGACACATAGCTGTATCAGTGTTCAGTATATCACATCTGACTCTTTGTAAGTTTCTAATTTACATAGAAATATTGTGCTTCCAGAAGTCTAATCTGCCCAGGGTCAGCACACCTGGAGCTCCAAAAAACCTGTTTCAGTGGCTAAATCTTTCACACCACATACTTACCCCCAACGCTTCGGTGTCTCCTCCTCTTACATTCACTGGGAGATTCATTTTCACTGTCTTCATAGCCCCTCAATGAGGGAGTAGACTGAAAGGGATCAACACCTAACATTGCAGGAATCTTCTCCAAGATAAATTCTGGTACCTGTCCTGAATTTGTTAAGAAACATTTTTAAAAGTTATCTTAAAAGTTGAAAAAGTTGTATACAAGTAAGTACAAGACAATGTAATAAACATGTATCCCTTACCAATTTCTTCTGCGTGATCGATGAATGTCTGCACCACAGCAGCCTGCAAACGGATCTTTTTTTCAGTACTTGTTGACAGCTTCTCATTTTCATTTGAATGCAAGAGGTTGGGAGCAAAAATCACTGCCAGGTTGCCACTATCCATTCTGTTTTCATTAGATCTTAAGAAAAGAAGAAGTATACTTTTAAATGCAAATTATCAGGACATAAGCAGCAGAGAGAGAAAGAGAGAAGAGCAAGGAACAAATACGGCTGAAAAAAAGTGGAGCCACTCATTCGGGTGCTTGCATACCAAGATTAGTGGGTATGCTTACACAACATAGGCACAGCAATTGCGCAGCATCTTGAACTCAGTATGTTATAGCTGCCCATTAGTTGGATGGAAACGTAAGGTATGAGATTATGTTAGTTTAAGTCACTCCTTCAGCTTTTCAAAGAAGGATAAACACAGCTATGAAAGACTAGAATAAATTCCAGCATAAGAAGGCTTTGTAAGAAAGCCCTTTGGATTTAGGAAGGAAAAGACTGTGACAGAGTTACAGTAAATGGCTGCAAGTAAGAAAGTTTTTAAGTCAAAACCAAACACATGAAGTATGCCTTAAAAGAGAAGTTCACTGAATTTAGGAATATTTACAGTCACTGCTTTACATTACACTGACCTTGAGGACACAGTTCTCAGAAAGTTGAAGAAGTATCGCAGAGTTTCAATTGTTCTGTCAGTCATTAAGCACGAAAGCAACATAGTTGCAGCTTTCTTCCCGTTTGCTAGCTGCTGAGCTTTGAGAAGGCCATCTTGTAGATGAGATGGAAGGATGGGTTCTGGCAGCTCTCTGAAGAACTGCTTAAGCAGCCCTGCAACATCACACGGTAGTGCAGCTGAGAGGCAGTTCTCACCTTGATCCAGCTTACTCTGAAATTGTTCAGAAGAAACATGATTTCAAGTATTCAGTATACTACCAGAGTTTTAAGATTATGCATTAATTCTGTAGGCGGCACCAGCCTTGTCATTATTTCCTGGTTCTCCACTGTTCACATCCTTCTGGGGAGAACATCACAAAATCCCATCAGTGTTTAGCACCCATACCTGCTAACAACTTGAGTCACAAGTTTCTTCTGATAATCTGGGAAGATGAACAATCTATTGAGACATAAGTAATGAAAAGAAAAAAAGCTTTAAAGAATACCTTTAAGGCTTTTAAACGAACCAGAGATCCAGACTTTCTAAAGAGTCCTTCGGTTTGAACATGCTCTTCCAGATATTCACAGGCATCAACGAGAAAGCTAAGGAAAGAACGGCAGTATACTTCTGAACTATAGAATATGTTTTTTGGAGAAAAAACACTTTATGATAAATAGATAAAACATAATGCATAGGACTGTTTCCCCATGACAGTAAATGTAGAAACATTCAACAATGGCAGCCAAGGCTCTGATTTCCCCATCTAAGTACTACTTCCCTCCTCTCCCAAGCGGAGCTGTTCCTATTCCCCCACACTCTTTAACAAAACTGGAATATTATACCTCCTCTGATGAGATCATAATTATAGAGCAACCAAATTAGTGTAATTCTAAATAACATTAATTTACCTGGGAATATATCCATATTCTGGCACCAGTGATTGTGGCAGCGCATAAAAAGATGTTCCAAAGATTTTACCCTAAAATACAAAACTCAGTTAATGCAAAGTTGATGGGCTTACAACAAGTTATCACAGAAACACACGTATTTCACAAACAGAAGGATAGTTTAGACAAAAAAAAAAGTCTTTCAGAGGATACAAATAAGAAGTGTTGTCAGGAAAAGCTCCATCAGCTGTAAGCGTTGGAGCCTCTTTTGATTCTATTTACAGCTAACACCCAGGGTTACCGTGAAATAATATACAGGATTTTTTGCAGTATGCTTTGCATAATTTTATTTTGCAAGGAATTAGTTTTCTCATAAGGCCACAAAGTTGGTAGGGGTACTTCATAACAGGCTGTTCTGGAATCTCACCTTTTCAAATTGCTCAAGTCACATTTGTCTTAAAAATATATATATATATAAAACAAACAAAGCAACCAACACAACAACTTAGAATAACAACTTCTTTAAAAGAAGAGATTTTCTCTTCATTTGAGGCACTCAAGACTGCTCTTACAGTGAGGGTTAATCTCAACCCAACAATCCAGAGAATGCTTCTGAACTCTTGTATTCAGTATATGCATTTAAGAAACCATTATAAAACTATCACCTTATAACAAGACATCAGAGTATTTGTTACACACTAGAAAACATGCAATTTCTTCAGTAATTATTGTCAAAGTACACCTACAGTGTTCACCTTTTTTGTTTGGTTTTAAATGTTCACCCGATGTGACTGCAAAGTTGTTGTATTGAATTGTAAGCTTGTATAACTGAAACAACTTGTATTTTTATTTGTTTATTCTACCTCTTTTCTATTTAAAATTACAGACAACACAAGCTCACCTCAACCCAAAAGGATTGCTGTCATGCTCAACTGGTACATTTATTATCAGAAATGAATGCAGACTCTCAGTTATCTATGCCTGAAATTCAAAGTGCTGACCACATAGGAAAAATAGTTAATAACTAACCCATCAGGCCACCTTTGGCCTATCTGTCCTACAGAAAACAAACATCACGTGATAGATAAGCAGCAAAAATGCTTCTGTTGTTGCAATCCAGGTAGCTACCATAAACACAAAAAGAAAAGTAACGCCAAGATGCAATCTATTTCTGTGTTTATGAGATGATGTAATAGGGAATTCCAGCATCTTTCAACTCAATACTTAAAATTTGTAACTGATATCTGGACAGCCTGACCCAGTGGGTAGCAACCCCACAGTGGGTTGGAAGTGAGTGGTCTACGAGGATCCTTCCAACCCAGGCCATTCTATAGCTCTATGACATCACTTGCTTTACAAGGCTTTGGTTGTCATAACAAAAATCATGTTTTATTATAAGAACTGAAATGAAACTATGCCCGTTTCCTTACAATAGGAGATAGAAGGCAAAACAAATGTTATTCTCTACCACTTCCTACCTTACTCATTTATTACTTAATAATTTTCTTCCTCCTATAATACTTAAACTCTATCGGCAGCTGTATGTGCATACATCAGGACATGTTCAGTCTTTATAACCTCCTCTTCCAATACTAAGAAAAAAACCTAGATCCATTATGTTGACTTTGACAATGGGGAGAAAGTTCATTTTGGCTTTACTCTTCCTCTCTCCTTTTCCACATACCTCAACCCAAGCACATAGTTCTGCAATATCTTCAGCTGACTTCAACCACGGGTTATTGCAGCATTTCGTAACATCTTCACTAGGAACAGTGCTACAGGAAGGTGGCACTGTTAGCGCTCAGCTCTGTGCCACAGCACTTGCACAGGGATCTTATTTAGGTCTTGGGTAGATTTGAAAAATAGGCTCTACCAGGAGATCAGTGTTCTGAATTAGACTTCTATGGTGCACAGACCGCCCTCTACTGAGACAGCATATAGGCCCGAGACAGAAAGTTCTTTCAGCGATTTTGCAGAAGGCATTCAAGGTAACGGGATGGATTTAATTCCTCAGAGAGCAGGCAGAAGGACAGGCCCATACCAAAATACCCATAGGCACGTCTTATGCCAAGAAGCCATGCAAATAAAGTCCAGCAGAACACAATTCTAAGAGGTCAACGTTAAGAAAAAGGGGAAGTTTTCGGAAACAATGTATAGTACCTACATACTCCAGCAAACGACACGGCGATTAAGATTTCACTTTCACAGCGAGTGACGCTAAGGTGAATGAAGCGATGGAACCTGCGGTGCTGCTGAACAGCCCAGCGGCACGCAGCAGGGCCTCAGAAGCACACGCGCCGGCGGGCACAGCGACAACTGCCGCCAGTCGCCCCTCAGCCCCCCGCTGACCCCGGCTCCGCGCCTGCCTCGCCGGGAGCGGGCCGAGGTGGCACCGCGCGGCCACCGCCAAGCCCTCTCGTGACCGCCGCCACGTTACGTCCCTTACCTCTGCGGCCGCCGCCGCCGCGGGTTGCTTCGCCGCCGCCAAGCAGGCCCCGCTCTTCACTTTGATCCCGTAGGAAACGCGCAGCTCCTGTAACACTGCTAACCGCAACAGGCCACGCCGCTGCTCCGCCATCCCTGCGCCCACCACCCCTCAGGTCCCGCACGACACCATAACCCCAACAACCGTCCGGCGCCGCCTGGCTCAAACCCAGCGCCAACCCAGACCTCGCCTCCCATTGGCCGCCTCCCGTTCGAATTTAGGCCCCCGCCGCCCAACGGCCGGGCAGGGCTGGCTCCGCAGCGCCTGCTTCGTGCGTCTCCTCTCTGCCCCGCGCAGCGCCGCCTTCGGGCGATCGCGCTGGCCGCCTAAGCAGCCTCCCTCGCCGCGGGACGGCAGTTGTCTCAGGGCTCGCACGGTGGCGCTGTCACCCGCGACCTACGCTGTTGGGCTCTGCAGGAGGGGTCGCGGTCGCGCCTTCCCCGGGCTGCTCCCGAACGCAGGAGCGACAGCGTTCCCTTTGCTACCCCTCGCCTCCAGTGAGGCCCGGATCACCAAGTTGGCTTGTTTTCGAATAAATTTCGGTTAAAATACCAAAATAATAAACTATAGCACTTTTGTTTGAGCCGAATTCTCAGGAAAGGAAGGCACGGTGTCAATCTTGATTATAATGGCGCTGTAAATAGGGATAGAAAAACTGTGAAGGGCCTTCATACCCTCAGCTGCTGACACCTTTCTCCTGAGTTAGCTGTGCTCGTTTTCTGCGGACAGTTCGACCCTGGGTTTAAGCACCAGCTGAAACACACTGGCAGTTTAACCACCAGCCCCAGTCCTGTTTATGCTTTCCAGTCTGGGGTCTGCCTACTTATGCATCAGTGTGTCCTCATACGCCCCCCCCCAGCTGTGCTCTTGGGGCTTTACTCTGTATTGTTATTACAGACATCTGGAACTTTAAAGTTCTTATTCCTAAGGTAACTCTTGAACGGTTAGTTAACAAATAGTTAACAGGTGAGCAAAAGAAATAGTCCTGTAAGTATGGTCTTAGCACAGATTTACAGTAAGTATTATTACCTGTGCTGGCATTCATATCATATGAAAATAGAAAACTCAAAATCCTAAAGTAGCACTGAAAAGAAGTACAAGACTAATAATAGTAGACAGATGAACGTAGACTAATTTTGATGTTGCCTTAGTGAGGTGTATGCAATACAAAGTACTCTCATAGACTTCTAACTGGCCTGAGTAGGAATTAGGTAACTGAGTAAAACAGCCCTAGTTTAAGATAGTAGAACATAATTTATTTTAACAACAATTCATATGTGCTACAGGAAAAGGTTTGTGATCGTTAGTTTAAGCAATCCCGGTACAACTTGGTTTTCTGTAGTAATGCCAAATTACACAAGAGGGAGCTGTGATCTGCTAAATATTTTAAAACTCCAAGTCTTTTCTATTCAGAATTCACATTGAACAAACCACACGATAGCATATGCTGTGTTTGGTGTTTTTCTTTTTTTCTAAAAAGTGATGGAGATCTTCTTACTTTTTCCACTAGATATTTAAATCTACAATATTATGTATTTTGTCAAAAACATTTATCAAGTATTGTAATATCCTTTAGATGAGTATTTCAAAACATTTCTACTTTATTCACAGGTAGAGACTGAGGCAGAAAAAATACTTTGCAAAAAAGAAATAGGCATCTAATTTAGGAACCAGTTCGAGCAACACAACTCAAATCTGTTACACTCTTTCAAAAAACAAACTGAAAAAAAATAAGATAAACATCTTATTGGCCCTTTTTTTAACCCATAGAATTGTCTAACAATTGACATACCCAGCTTCTGCTTTTTAAGAAATTCTAGTTTTAATGTCTGTGGTGAATGACAGTCCTGAATGGCAGTTATAACAAAAATCTGATTTGTCATCAAGAGAGCAAGGTTTACATTCATTTTCACACAAAGCGTGTCTGAGGGCTGCTCTGAAAATAATGCCTCCTATTTTATTATGTTGGCCCATGATGTCAGAGGCAGATGTTGGAGGTATAGTAGTAAAGGCTGAACCTTCCCACCAACATTCCATTACATTTTGTAATGATGGAAAAAAAAAAAAACCAACAGAGGGGCAGTCTGACAAAATAGTATCTAACATGGAAGTGTGTATGAAGCAAAGCAGTGGCACTGAATTCCTTCATGAGGAAAAAATTACACTCACTGACATTCACTGATACTTGCTGAATTACTTTTGGTGCAATCTACATAATACACAAATTTATTTTTTCATACACGTGTGCTCTTTTTCACTATCCATATACATGGAGCTGTTTGCATTTTAGGAGGAAAAAAAGCTGACGTGAATTTAGCAAGAGGCTTTGTGAGTTTTGAAATCTAATCCAGAACTGAGAGCTCTACAGTCAAATGTTTATTAAAATACTTGTTTCAGTAACTACTCAGAACATTCAGTGGTTGAAACAACCAGAAACTCAGCCGTAGGAGATAGAAAAAAGCTGCTTGAACAAGAAAGGTATCATGAGGAATAGGGAAAACAGAACTCACTCCTAAGTACTCCTCCCTGAACAAACTCAGAACTTGGGGGCAAAGGGTGCAAGCATCTCTCACTCTGGTACAACCTTACCTCCTCATCCAAACAAGTTCAGGGCAGAAAGATAACCTAAACCAAGAGAAACTGAAATATAACTGCATGAGGGATATTTACATATTGATGTCCTCAGTGCCTTTTAGTATAGTTTATTCTGAGTATCCTTCTAGCCTATTCCTGGCTTTATCTCTCCATGAGAAATTATGCACCCAATTTCCATTTGTCATCTCTGCAGATTATTCAGGCTGCATTTATGTTAGTTATGTTTCATTTCTATCTCTCACTCCTACCACTACTCTGTCTTGTCATCAGTAAAAACTTTTTCCCAGGACAGAAAGTATTGGTAGGACTACCTCATGCAAATATTCAGAATTATGTCAGAAGCAAAACAATCTTTCAAGTCAGAATACCTTTAGAATTTAAGGCTAACTATATCCCCTGCCTCTGCAGGGTAAGCTTGATGAAAACTAATTCTAGATCAATAAAGTGGTAAGGAAGAACAATGTATTTAAAGCAAGAAGATAAGGATAAGGTTAGAAAGAGTGTCTTCTAAACTGACAACATGAATTTCCTCTGAACAGTAGGTTCAGGATAGAGTAATTCTGTTTAACTCATCTTCTACTACGGCTGTGAATTTACCATCTTTTCCCTAAATGTTTTTGAAGAGACTACTGCAGAAAAATTAGATATGACAATCTTAAAACCTTAGTTGTACAAATTGTTAACTCTGTATTTAAGCTTGCTCCTCATACTGTGTTCCTGTCCCTGAGGATAGATAATCAAAGCTATTTCATTAAGGTTCAAATATTCCACATTAAGAACCACCAGTATTTTGTCTGAGATATTCCAAAACTCAATTTCTTGATTGGTTGTAATTGAACTTATTATTTACAGTCACTAGTACTACAGTCATATAGGTTTTTCAAATCAAATTTGGAGATAGCAGAGAACAGTAGTATACAGAACATAGCATGCAGAATAACTTTTTTCCATTTACTCTGCAAGACCACATGTTTGAAGGAGCAGAGAAATCATTATGTGAGAGAAAAGACACCTGCATCTCTGGTATAGAGAGGTGAAACTTCAGAAAAGTAAATTGATTTTATAGGTAGATTCTAACACATATGATGCTAAGAGCTTGATCTGGTGAATATAGTTGCAAGCTTAATTGCACCAAGGTAACGTTTTGCTTATTTTCGTCCAGGCTGGAGATATACTTCTAATGCACTCAAATCTGCTAATTGCAATAAATCAGCCTAGGTGAGCAGATTTCAAGTTCTCCATGTCATCTGGAACTCGGTTAGAAAATAAAAAAAATTGAAAATAACTGAAAGAAATAATATTTGTTGATCAGGCTGATATATTTGATATCTCCCTTTTACCACATAAGGGGAGAGTGTACTTCTTTGAAGCCACATACTGTCTTGGAAACCAGCCTTTAAAATATAAAGTGTGCTTCTAAATCAAATCAGTTTAGCTACTGATGATATCACACCACTCAATTCACTATAGACACTTTCTGCTGTAAGTGCTTGATGGCTGAAGTGCATCATGGCAGAAGCTAAGATTTTTCTCTTGACACTGTACATGACATTTCGCACTTATAATACATTTCATTTCGTTTTTAACAGCATTAGTGAGAAGATTGGTTTTCTCTTCTGGTTTTCTCTCACTTTCAGTTCTTGTGCTTGAGTGGTTGAATTATCTGAAACTGGCAGTTTGTCAGTAATGGAATGATTTAAAGATTACATGTGCTATCTTCACCCGCTCTCTTCAACTCTACAATACAAAATGTAAAATAATGGTGGAAAAATAACCCTAACAAAGGCAACGTTTTACGCTGTTCCTCAGTGCAGAAGATTCTCCAATAAAATCAAAACTTTGATGTACATCGAGATGTATCCTGTACCTTTAAAACAAACGCAGAGTTGAACATGCTTTCTAAGCAAGGACACAAGCCTTCACACCTGCCGTTTAACACCATTTAACTTCATTCACAAGTTAAAGTATAGATGGATACAAGCACAACAAACCATAAAATAGTTACAGATTTCTATTTTAGTGACATCATAGACAGCAAGACAGCTTAAGCAACATGGAAGGAGGGCAGACCAACTGGTACTGCCAAAAATGGCAATAATAAATGAAAACTAGTAATATGCATCTCTGGGTTGCAAATATGGCATTTTAAGTTGAAAGATAAAAGAGTGACTTGGTTTGCTTCCTAAACTTCGAAGTCACATTTAAAAGAACAGAAATACCCAAAAGAAAAGCGTTGAAATAGAAGGGCAGTACAGTGCATAGACTGCAGCTATGAGATAAGGAAAAAAGAAGTCTTTTTTTTTTTTTTCAGCACATCCCCTTTACAAACTTTCAGGTAGTTAAAGGAGATCTTGATTTTTTTCCTCTCCTCCCAGTATTTCATAAATCCCAGATCTTGAGAGAATAGTCTGGTAATGTGACATTTTATTTCCTTTTTTCAAGCAAAGACTGTGCTTAAAGCATTTTGGAATGCTTCTGGCAAGTTATTTTCATGTAAAAATTAAAAATAATTAAATCATTGAAAGGCTGGAAAAATTATATCCAAAAGACAAAATCTGGGATTTTAAAATCTCTCCGTGTCATTTGTTTATTTGGGTAACCACTCATTCAGAATACAATTGTGTGACAGTGACTGCGGTTATAAGAGAAGCAGACGCTAGGTTGTGTGAGGTTACAAATGGAGCTTCTGAACAATATTGTCACAAGTTGCTTTGTGGACAAAATATTTCCCATCCATTCTTAGGAAAGAATGATGTGTTGTATATTTTTATCTGCTTGTGCATTAGATTTTCAAGTGTCTTACCTCTATTACATGCATACTATTGTTCAAGAGAAGTATCTCCCAGTTCCCACTTCAGTTGGAAAGGTATGAGTGCACTCCTTATTTAGCTTGAGAAATGAACCAAAGGCATCTCTGAAGAGATGTGGTTTTGATTCGGGGAAGTAATCGTGATAAGAATGCACTACTGAGAAAACTCATTCATTCAGTTTTACTATGTGAAGAGTTTAAGAGTTAATGAAACTTGATTTGGAAGAAAATAGAAGTTTTACACTGCTATAATTCCAGACACGGAAAGGAAATTAAGATCACTCGTGTTATTTTTACTTCTATAAAATACTGTTTCACACAGTGTTAATTAGTTTTAAGAATGCTTCCGATTCTCATCAAAATGATACATTCATCTGAAGTTACACTTGTATCAATTTAAGTGGTAAGTTTAAACAGAACATTGGACATTTTTAATTAGCAAAGTAAAAATAAAGATACAATTTCCTTTTTACTTTGAGTTTTTCATACATGCTATTTATTCTTCTTATACATTCTGAACAGCACATTTAATCCATTTGCTTAGAGCCAATTCCAATCTCTTTCAGCTATAATTACCTACAGCTAGTGATACGTCTTTATAGCTTTATGCATCGTCTAAGCCTTTTTCTTGAATCAGATGGTCTAGCAACTACTGGAAGATAGAGCTCCTAAAACTCAGGAGTGCCAGTGGTATATAGCACTCAGGTGCTTGGTACAGACTGGAATGCAGACGTTCTTGTTCATTTGTATTTCATAAGAAGTATAAATATTATAAAAAGAGGACTCTCACCACTCTGACCTCAGAGTGGTCACTCTGACCTACTCACTTTTCCCAAATAACTGAGCACAGCTTTCTTTTATCCATTGTTTTTATCCTTCTGTGTAAAGCACTTGCAGTGAAACCTTTATGTATGTATTATTAATTTTTCTACTTTGGGAGAACTCTGATCCACTTGACATACATTAATTATCCATTCCGCTGCATAAGAGAGGTTATTATTTATCTGCCAGAATGGTGACCAGAAGGGAGGTAAAGAAAATACGTGGGCTAAAGGGAGTAAGAAAAAATATAGTTGTTCGAAATACTGCTTTTTTTTTTAAATCCAGCTTAGAGTTCAGTACAAAATTAAGTATCTATTTTTCTTCAGGGATGGCAGCCAGAGTATCCTAACACTAACTTGATGAATGAGTCATGCTGTTGCACATATTTTTTTTTCTGACTCATTGAATTTATCTTTTTTTTTTTTTTTTTAATTTTCCACTATGTTGTGAAGTAGAAAGTCTCCTTTTTTTTTTTGACTTCTCCCACTCCTTCACTGTAGACTAATATCTGGTGGTTGGAGAGGTTTTCTAATGGGAGAACTCTGTGTGTTTGACTCTTGGAACACACATAAAAACGAAAAAAAAAGAAAAAATAAAAGAAAATTCCATTCCTTGGGAAATGCTGTAACTATTATGAAAATTTATGAAAGGAGGATATGAACTTCCCTCCAGTTACACTGATAGTAGAACAAGAAGCTTAAACTCTATTTTATCATCTGCCTGGTCCAATCAGGAAGCCTACCAGAAAATTATTGACAGACACTTTTGAATAAGGAACTGATTTTAGATTTTAGTCCAACCTATAATATGAAGTGAAGTAGAAAGAAAAAAAAAAAAGCTGCTTTTCTGGCACATCTTCTAGGCAGATTCACATTCTTGCTTTTAGGATGTAAAATCCAAAGAGTAGGAAGTCCATATAGTACTCTATATACTTCTAGTCCTGGGTGGAAGCTGAATGGGGATTTGAACGGGTCTTTTTTGGTCTTGTGCCTGAAGTGGGATCTCAGCTGGAATGCAGCTGCCCAAGTCTTATGTTAGGCAACCTAAGGCTTTAGTCAGATATGTGTATCTGTTCACAGCATGTTTGAAGTGAAAGACCTCTTCTGAAATTAGAAGTTTAACTCCAGATCCAAATCTTGGTTTACTTTCCTAATTTTTGCTCTCTTCTTTTCAATCAGTGTGGGAAGGAGAGATAGCAAAGCAAGCTGTGTATGGAAAAATGAGAACAAAAGTCTGTCCAAATTATGCAACAGGGATCATTATGCTATAAAATTTCTCTTCAAGTGTGGCTGTCATTGAATGATATTAAGATTTCAACAGTTATTTTCTTGATGAAGACTTAATTTCTTGCATAAAAGGCTTTTTAAGCTTAAAGCTGTGCCAATACAATTAGTGTCCTTCAGTTTTCCAAATCAGTTTGAAAGATGCTAAAGGATTTTAATGCAGTGGAAGCATTTTTCTTTGTTACAGATCAGTTGTCTCAAACTACTTTCACAATAGACTTAGAATATAAATAATTTACAAATGGAATCCATCATTAGGTACAATGGTCACTAGATCATTTTGCAGTGTCCTTTTAGGAAGCAGCCTCTCAATTCAGGCTGAAGGCTTGTGTTGCTGTATCTAGGGTTAGTGTTCAGGCTGGACAAAAATAACTGTAACTAAATTTCACCTGCACATTCAAAAGAAAATTTTTCTCTACTGGAATACAGCAGAGAACAGAAGCCACAGCTCCCCCTTTTTTACTCTATTCTCTGTTTCTTCTCTGGAATGAGGTGTTTCTGCATGCAGTGAGGCAGAAATAAGCTATTTTAACATACCAGCAGTGAGAGTGTTTGAAAAAATAAAACCAGTAAATAATAGCCTTGATGGTGACACTACTGTTGAGGCTTGCACAGGGCATGGTGATGTACACATTGCTGGAATGCTCTGTAGTGCATTTCTGTAATCCAAGGGCACCCTTTGACCTAGGAATAACAGATTGGTGTTGTGTGATTTTGAGCACGCTTATTTTGAAGAGCACAGATAGGCCTTCCTTCCATAGTTTTCCCCAGTCATCCAATATGCACCTACTACTTGGCTGTTTGTTTTTGGGTTGTTATCCCTGTTCTTGGGATGGCAAAGCTGGGCCCTGTCCTCTTGTTGCATGATTCTCGGCTGCACTTAAACCTTCATCTATTAAATGCTCTCATTCTACTGAATGTTTAAAGGACAGTTAATAAGTGTTTTGTTGGTTTACTTAATATATTCCCTCCACTTGTATTCCATTCTTTTAATCTCTGGCATTTCTTCAATCTGATTTATCTGATTTCTTTATACAAATCCTTTTTTTTTTTCTTCAAGTAGGAAAGATCACTGTTTGTGAACAAGAGTAATCACTGTTATTATTTTCTTCTTTATCTCCCCTTCTCTTTCCTTTAAAACAGATGTGTCTGCTGAACTTAACTAACATTTTAGCCCACTCATGCCAGATACTGCATAAATCCAATAAGAGACAGAACCTATTAGGAAAAGCCTGGAATCCAAATAAACAAGGCAACATGTATTCCTAGGTAAAAGAGACACAGATCAATGAGATAGCTTGTCTAGGACAGTCAATAGCTGAGCTAAGAATAGAATCCAGGTCTCTTGAAATTCAATCCCACTAACCACCCACTGACCTATGCAACCTCCTTTTTATAACCCATCAGTAATTCAGACTAAGTAGAAATGGTGTTACTGTGTGACTAAGAAACACATTTGTCCTATAGGGCCTCATCCTATTACTTCTGTAATATATACAGTGACTTATAATGGCTGTTGAGTCCGGCTCAAATTGAAGAGCAAATCTGTGTAAGGAGCATACCTTCACATAGGCTTACACAAACAATTCCACCTACACAAGTATTTTTTCACAAGTCAGGACGTGTCAGTAAATATGATTGAGGAAAAAAATAGGCAGACTTCAATTTTGACAGGGGTAACTGTTTAAAATGTTGTAGAATAAATTCTCTATCATCAGTTTCTGCATCTGAATAGTCTACTGACAAACTTTTACAGAAAAAAATGCTTTTTTTTTCTCTGAAAACCAGGGGTTTTTAAACAGAATTATTTTAACTTTTTTAAACAGGAGCTGTTACATATTGTATTGCACATTGTAATCATAGGTAGCAGAAGTGAGGCCACAAGTATTACTCTTGTTAGCAAATAAATGTCATTGATATCTCTCTGTCATAAATGTTACATGTGAATGAAATTTGAATTAGCCTTGTTGCTTACAAAGCCACAGCAGTGAAACCTCCTGCACATATAGATACCTTTCTATTATTTGTGGGAGGATCTTAACTCATTTTACAGAAGGAGCTTGCTGAGTTGGCTTTCCAAAAGCCAACTTACAGGCTTTTGGAAATGTCTGCAGTTCACAATTAAATGTTCAATGGTTTATCTCTTCATCTTTATATCTTGTTGTGTGCTACTCTAGCTTATAGCTTAAGTATTGTATTATTTATGTTTTAACTGTCATCTGATTTCTCATCATCTTAGATAAATTGAAAACTAACCATATTCAATATTAATGCATTCATCAACCTTACTAAAACAGAACAACTTAAAACTCCAGGTAGTAAAACTGTTTATCTGGTGGGATTAAGTCTCTGATCATATATTTTTTTAGAAGAAAACTTAAATAATGAGGTAGATTAAAGAAATTGAGAATGAGAGCTTAAGAGAAGGCAACAACTCCGAAGGGGAAAAAAAAAAAAAAAAAAAAAAGCTTCTTAGGACACCTAGCAAAAGAGGCAGTTATGAACCTACAGCTGTTTCCTTAAATTTTCTCAGTGTTTTGTGATTTTGAGAATTTTACACTGTTTGTCACATGACATTTCCAAATATCATCATTTTCCAAATTGCCCTAATGGACCTTTTTTTCCACAGCTTTACTCTAGTAGGCAAACCAGTTGTAATTATTTATATAGAAATAATAATTATTTATATACGTTGTTTTATAATTTATTTTAATTTTCATTACTCTTGCTCCTAAAAATACACAAGATCAGCACTCAATTAGGAAATGTTGAAGTTCACCTGTTGGGTTTTTTTTTTCTGGTCTTGTGACTACATTAATTTTCGATTCTTACTGCATCTGAAATAAATTACCTGCCTTCCACCTGGAGGTGTCAAGACGTGTCAAGATCTTTTGCTGTTCCACCTCCAGTGAGAGGCTGTCAAGGTGAAAACATTGCATGTCATTCTAGCTTCCCACGCTCCATCCAATTTTAATTTATTCTTAAATTGCTACAATATCTTGTGAGCACTGTAGTTTTTTTTTCAAGTAAATGTTTATAATCCATTCTTCCTTCAAAAATAAAAAGAATAAGGTGAAATAAAGAAATGCTGCACTTTTAAGACTAGTATTTGCAACTATTTTAGGCAGAAGTTAAAGCGAGAATGAGAAATGTCAAATAGAATCAGACTATGAGTTGATCCCAGAGGAAATTTTTCCAGTGCCAGGAATGGAAGAATGGGTTCCATCAGTTCATATCCCAGCTGCTGAACAGATCTTCCTCTTTTCAAATTAGATAATTTTCTCTTTACTAGTCAGATACTTCTTCAAATAGCCAACATCCTGTAATCCCCAAATGAGCATAACTTCCCTCCTTTGAGTTTTAGAGGAAACAAAGTTATTTGCATATTATTGTGTAAGCATACTATTTCTTCAATCTTCAGTCCATCATAAATACGCAAGTTCTTAAAGTAGGCAAACGTAGAAGAAAATTACTGCAATGTGGATACGCCCCTATTTCAGTATTTTTTATATCCGTTTACTTTTAGTTTTATGAGATATTTTGAGGTAGCTACAGAGATACTAAACTCTTTCCATTGACTATACACAAAACTATACATTTTAAAACCTGCAAAGATCAAACAATTGCTACGTTAGTTATGTTAGCTGTAGGAAAACCACCACCCCTGAAGTTGATTTCCTGCTTGAAAAACCATAAGCTAATTGCAGCACAAAAGCTGTGTTTTGAGAGGTCCTCCACTTACAGCAGTTACAGCATTAAAGCGCATCTGACGCAGAACGGCTTGCAAATCTCTCCTATGTCCTGTGAAGAAGATATTCTGGTTCTTGTATGCTGTCCATACTGCTGGATGGGATGACATAGAATGAAGCAGAGAAAGCTCCGTCCTTTAGTGTTAAAATTTTCAGTTTCAATTGCTCCAGAGAGCATGTGTTTGGGTAAAGAGTAGGCAGCTGCTTTTTCTTTTTTTCTTCTTTTTTTCTTTTTCTCTTTTTTTTCTTTCTCTCTCTTTCCCCCCCCCCCCCCTTCAGTCAGCTGTCATCTTTACCAAGCCACTTTCCACCTGGTGATTTCTGAAAAGTTAAAATCCTTCCCACTCTCTTCAGGTTAGTTACCAAGATTCACACACGTGGTTCCAGGATAACTTCTTCTACGTGACTGACAATGAAAAGCAATGTGAAGCGAGCAACGGGTAACTTATGGTATTTAGCAGAATTTATTTATTATTTACTTATTGTCTGGGAATGATGGCTCCCTATTATTTATTCATTTTCAGAGTCAAGAAGTCAGTGTATTTGATGTCCAAATTAAACTGTTGGTTTTCTTTTTCATATTTAGAGGTGAAGATTAATTGATGCAAATAACTCAGACTTTAAAACCTAAAAAGAATACATACTCAGAAACCTGCTTTGTTATCTTAGGCAATGAAGTGCTCAGAGCTGTGAGGTCTGTCTGATGCTGATGAGAATTAATTCCTGAAATATGATAGGATGCCCTTAAACATAGATGTAAATATCCTCATTAAGGGTCTCTGAATCTTACCATCCTCAGGAATTTTTCTTCATGTCAGGGCTGAAGGTCAGTTGTGTTGCTTTTCCAGCTGCCTTCATCTCATCCTCTTTGTGTGTTCGTAGCTTTTCTGTGTGTGAAGGCCTGAGCACTGGATGCCTTGGGGATGCAGCTCCACAGCTTGCTGTCCCTGAGTTCTTATCCTTAGACACTTTATGTGCTGCCCCTCAGAATACAACCCCATGGTGAGGAATAAGACTGCTTCAAAACAGAGCCAGGGCAGAAAGAGAAGGTGTGAGTGGAAAAGGGACTATGGGGCTTCAGGTGCTGATAAAGATCTCAAGGGCAACCTAACCACTAGCACAGACAGAATGCTACAGCTCAACTTCTACTGCTAAGATCTGGGCTGGTAGATTAAACAGATTTAGTATAGCTGACTGGAAGAGTACTTAACAATTACAAAAAAGGACTATGGTTTTTTCTGAGCTCTTTGAATCTAAATGCTCAAAATACCTCAGACCTGATGCATAGCAGGAGTCAGCACTAAGAATAGTTGATGTCATTGCTAATGGGAACCCACAGAGATCTGAATTTGCAAATCAAGTGCACAGAAAACTGAAATATCCAGAGTGACTGGCACTTTTGGAAGCATTTTAGTTTAAACTAAACAAGATTAATTTTTTTTGATGAATTATGTGAAGACTTAACTATTGTATGATGACACTGGGGGATGGGAGGTTTTATATAGAGGACTGATTCATTGGCTTTATGGTAAATTTTGAAAGGATAAATAATATATTTATGTTTTCAGCCACCATATGAGCATAAATATTGAGTAGAGAGATAAGAGAATGTACAGACCAGGTTCAACTGCAAATAAATGCAGCACAGTAATAATGGCACAGTGGCTTTTATTATTTTATGCCTGTAAAGTACATACCCATATTTTTTTTTCAGTCCATTGGAAAGAAATGTTAGTATTACTATTCAATGTATATGTATTTACATTAAGTGTACAGACGAGCAGGCTTTATAAATGATATGCATTAATGAGGAAAGTACAATCTTCCATAATTTTCCATAGTGCAATCCAGACCACCTAATATTGAATTCTGGCACAGATGGTCTGAATAGCCCTTTAGAAATGCCTTCCTCAGTCACTGACTGTAGAGCATTTTGTCTTCCAAACTAGAGGCCTAAAACTGAGAATAGAAATAATTCTGCTAAATAAAACCTATACTGAACAGCTATGAATAAGAAAATGCCCTGCCCTGAGAATAAGAAGGCAGTGCACTTCAAACATTTTGATGGTCTGTATGCTGATTTACATGAAGTTAGCCATTTCCAGTATGGCTCCAATTATTCTTTATCTAATCAGTTAAACCTTACAGAATTAAAATAAACAATATATATTTTTGCAAGTATTTTTGTATCACTATCTCTACATGTATACTTGTGGTAGTGTGGAGATGCAGTTTTACTTTTTTTTGAGATGGGACATAGTTTTACGTAGGTTTCTCCAAAAGTAATGCCTCCTGTTTATTTCCTTGGAAACTACAACACACACACAAAGAGCACAATGCCACTATTTGACAGAGAAAACTCTCAGCTACAAAACACTATTTTTCAACATAGCCACCACCATTTGCTATGCATTTTCTCCAGTTATGAACAAGAGCCTGCATGCCACACTCATAAAAATCTGGACCAGTGGAGGTGACCCACTGTTTCACAGCTGCTATTATGGCAACCATCTTTACTAGGAAAATGTTGCCCACACAGTCCATCTCTCAACAGCCTGAATAGATAGAAGACAGAAGGTATCAAATCTGGACTTACGATGGGTGTAGGTAGGACAGTCCAGCCATGACCGGCAATGTGCTCCATGGTCTACAAATCACTATGAGGCCTGGTGTTATCACGCTGCAATGAACTTTGATGTACAGACATTGTTTCTCTGCACAGAAAATTATTTTTCTGATCATGTTGCCTAATGGGAAATGAGACCCTAGGAACAGAGTTCAGGTTGAGATGGAATTTCCACCCAGCAGTATTTCTCCAAAGCCGCTATCAGGCTTTGAATCTCTCCTTTTCTACTGGTAATAGAATCCCACACTCAGCCAGTAGATACTAATGATTTTAGTTGCCTTTAGTACTGCTTATGACTAAATGCAAAACATTCTGCTCTACTTCACTACTCTCCACCCTGCTGAACCACAAGTCTAAAAAGATAACCAAGCCTTTTCTTTCTCAGAGCTTCTTCACAGTGGAGCTAATTATATACAAATGCATAAACACTTCCTTTGAGAGGTAACAATAAAGAAATCTTGTCCTCTAGAGTGCTCAGAAGCGGTAACTGCTACACAAGTGTGTAAGTTGGAAGTGAGTTCCTCCAAATAATTTTACAATCTGAGGCCTGGAAGAGCAGAAGATCACAAACTTCCAAAAGTCTGGATACATTCTAATACTTTTATATGTTACACATGCACAGTGTCACCCAGTGTTGCCAGAGTATGTAAGACTTCTCTAAGAAATGCATTCATTTCAGGTCACATCCAAGAAATCTTCAGTACAAGAGTCCTTTTTCTACAAACTCGTCACCAAGAAGAAAGCTCACCTGTCTTTTTCTTTTTTTCTTTTTCTTTTTTGAGTTAAAGATTGATCATTCCTTGACAATACAGTGCAACCTCAGTTCTGCCCCACAGACCATTCTCCTGTGAGTTTGCCTGTGAGCTTGGCAAGTTTTTCTGGTGCTTCTTGATTCTACATGCATTGCATCAAGAATAAAGGGTAGGAGGGAGGCTTCTGCTGAGCTTCAGTTTTTTGGCTTTAGATATTCACCTAATTCACATAAAAACACTTGGGCATTTTAGTGAGCTTATATAGTAAATATATCTTTTCATGATTTTCTTTTTTCCCAAATTGATTTTCCTTGTCATTTCCCCCAAAGTATTCTTCAGAATGTTTTCTAGTTCCATCTATTATTTTACAAACAGTGAACAGCATACACTAGAAATGCCTTCACCACCCTGAAAGATTTCAGTATCACTGGAAAGATCTTTTACTTTGTGTGTATTCAAGGGATGCAAAGCTGCACATATATTTCCCCGAGAAATCCATACATCTTGGCTTTGGCGTAGCGGCATATTATCTTTCTGGATTTATCAGCCCTAAAAGAGTAATAGAAAACAGACACAAGAACTGAGAAAAATAAATTAGGAATTTGCTCCTTTACATTTTTGTTTCGCACTCTGATATTGTATGTTGATTTTTACCTACAGACTCAATAATTCTGAAACATGCATCAGGAAAAAATACAAAATAAAGCACACGGCAGTATCTAGGAATACTTTAAAAATCATCACAAATCAATTAAGAATCAAAATTTCCAGCAGTTAATTGATAATGTGTCTATTCAATTTAAGTGATTAATGCCCTGATTTACAATCAGACTCCCTCTGTGAGCCCAATACATTAATTTACTCCTCAATTACTAACACTAACTAACTAATTGTAGCTATACATTAACCTATTTTTAACACATCAAGCTCATATATACACACCTACATTCCGATTTCCATAGCTATATATACATATATATAAATATGGAAATTAGAATAATTTCCTCAGAGAGCAGGATAGAGCGTACGGGTGATAGTTTAGTTGATATTTAAATTACAAGCACTACTTATATGCTTAGGTGGTTCAGTTTAGAGTAACTGGTGAATCATGGAGAATAGAAGACAAGGAAATATTTAGGCACAGACTTGAGAGGAAGGTTGTAGACTCCCGTTAGCCACACATGGCATGCTGCCTCATGGCAAAAAGGCAGTGTAGTTCCCTCCTCCTCCTTTGCTGTGATATTGCTTCCTTCCTTAAAGAGTGAATAATTTATTTGTTTATATAGCAAAGGACACATTACTGACTTCTTAAAAGACAGAAAATAAATTACTGCTTTGAAAGGAAAGGGACAACACGGAAGAGAAAGACTTGAAACCAATGCTACATTTCTAATATCATATTTTTTACATTAGGTAAACCAATGCCTGGAAACTGTTTCAGTAAGAAACGTGTTTTTGTATTCCTTACTCAGTGATGTATGCAGCATGGATCTTCACTCTTTTCTCTCTGTCAGCTAGTTTGTTTAATGACTTAAATAGATTTCTCCTTTGTAGAATTTCTTTACAAGATTTCTAGTGTTATTCATGAGATGTTAGATGCCATACAAACAGAAAGGTAGAGTCTATCTGCCAAAGAAATGTAATTTTCACTTCACAGGGAACTGCAGTTTTAGCTAGAATGAGAGAAAAAGATTTTTTCAGGCAATTAAAAGGTTTCATCCCTTACTACTTAAAGTACAGGTGGTATTCCTATACACGAATCCTAAACTGAGAATGGGACTTAAGATGCTTCTCAAGATTTTAAAAGCACTTGTAGAATTTATGATTCAATATCTACGTTTTTAATTTTAACTTAATCTTCAAACCAAAAATAAGTGCTTTCTAAATCATAAACCTACAACTGAGCTAAACACGCTTAGCTGTTGCAATGTTGATAGCTTATAGTATTTACAGTTGAGTTAGGTTAGTTAGCTAACTCATTTGAAATCACTCTGTCACATGTGAGTTTCTCAGACTCAGTATGAGACCACAGCTGAGTTATCAAGGAAGCTGATGAGCAATATATGAATAGACAAAATAAGTTTGTAACACTGTTTCATCCTTAAGTTGTCATTTCCAGATTCCATAATCAAAGTAACTTGAAGGGCAATTCTTTGACTGACCACTCACTCAACACTGAGTAAAGCTCTGTTGGCAGTTAGGTCTTTACATGATATCTATGAGAACTGTATGCAAAAAGGAAGATAGCATTTCATTATAATTAGCTCATCTGCTAAAATTACCAGATTTTTAAAAATTTATCTTTGAAAGGAACAGTAAGGAAAGCAGAATGACTCCCTTTGTGAAATCACATGACAGGTAAGTATGATAATGTATCTCAACAGGAAATTCACTAACATAAAATTCTAGATTAAATCCAAAGCTTCATTAAACATGTGAGAGAAAATACTTCTCAAATGCACCTGTGCCACCTGAAACAGCTTACTGTGAGAAAAGTTCAGGTCTGACTGTCCAGGAATTCTGATTAAATAGAAGCCACTAGAAATAAAGTAAAAGAAGAAACTGGTAGCTGGTGATGAGATTAATGCTCTACTTTTTCTTGGGTTTTATAAAATCACTACCTGACAGGCACAGAGATTTCCCAGAAGCTCACTTTAATTATGTATCATAGCACATTTTTTAAAAGTGCTCATACAGATTGTGTCAAAATAAAAGCAGAGCATATAAGAACAGAGTACAACAACAGTTTAAAAACAATATTACTGACTTTATTTGTATATCCTCACAATTTTCAACTATTTCCTGTTTAAAACTAGCAAGCATCAACTATTAAAGCAGAATTTTTCCAAGCCACTACTTGCTACCAGCTGGATATTTCTATGTATTTCAGCTAACTTAAAAAAACCATTCCTGGTAGTAAAATTAAGAGAAAATTTTCTTACCTTCTCTAGATGGAGAAGATGAAACAATAGTATCAAACTATGAACAGTACCAGTAGATACATAAGCCATCTTCCCTTGTTAAATTCACCAAGATGAGGATGTGGATTTGCTTGCATTTGATAATATCATAATGACTACGGCCTATTTATCAAATATCTATTCACAGTTGAGCTATTTTTTCCAAGCAATGTTCACACATTCCACGTCCAAAGCAGATGTACCCAGGAGTCTTTGTTCTGTGACACAGCAGCTCAAGGTGCTTTTCAGGTTGTTTGTTCCTGCACAGGTGGTAGGGCATGTGCCTCTTCTAGGTGAAACCAGAACAACAGTTTGTGAGTCATCCTGTGAACTGGATGATTGAACTGACTTAAGTTAGAAAGAAAACATGCACAAATAGACCAGATCCGTTGACTGACTTAGTGCACAGCATGGCCCCCCAACCAGCTGTAGAGATACAGGGCACATGTGAGCTGCAGTGCTGAAGTAGCCAAAGGCCAGGCATAGACAAGACAGAAACGCCTTAGTTTGGTATTACTACTGAAACCCTGTGTAATGGAATTAGAGTCTGCAGGAGTTCTCTAAAGCCAGACTCAGGGGATAAAAGCAGTGCCTGTCAGAACACCTAAAGAATGGTATTAATTCAACTATGTTGTACAGTTATGTATTTTGCGTTAAGTTGCATGCCAGCATCATTTCAGTTTCTTTCAACATTTTAACAGTCACCTTAAGCTGAAAGACTGCTGGATAAACACCTCTAAGTGCTAGGAACATCTCAGGTGAAAATAAACAGGGTCTGCTACAGCTTAACACTGGAGAACATAATGGAGGATTTTATTTTAGACTGCCTTTTCCATACAGTTCCTCAATCTAAGTACCACTCAGGACACATACAAAAAGGCACCTGGGGCCTCAATTGCAACAGAGCTGATTTTGCTCAACTGAGTTTGTTGGCAAGTATTATTCAAATACAGATTTCTAAATACTGTGAAGAATAGGTTGTAGTTACCTGGCAGTACCTAATTTAACTGTCTGAGCTTTACTCTCAGTGCTTTGGTACTGCATATATACAACATAAACAGTCTTTCATTCAATCTTTACTAAAATGAATTAAGAAACAGCAACAGAAGTTTTAAAAAGGAAGCTAATTATTCTGTACTCAATATAGACTGCAGTAAGCAGTATATAATGCACAGAGCAACATGCTGCAGAAAATAGCTTAGTGTTCATACAACCATACAATATTCAGACTTAAATTGTGTCATAAATCACTAAATCTATTTTCCTGCAATTGCAGTCAACCACATAATCTTTTCCCCAAAAGCTCAAAGTTTGCTTTAAGCTTCTTGGATTGCTTGCCAAGAATGTGAGAAGTCGTAACCCCACCATCTCTGGATTTCACTGGCCACTTTACCAGAAAACTTCTAGCATTCAGCCTGAATTTATGCAGGGACAGATGATATCTGTCCTTGTGCTAATATTTTCAGATTCTCAGATGGAAGGAACTATCATAGATGACAAATCTCCTGCACATCAAAAACTACAACTGCTTTCCAGCACTATGGTAACCAATCTCATCTAGTACACCTGTCTCTTCTGGGGCTCTACCTGTGACTTATAATCATTGTGATTTCCCACCACAGCTGTTTGCAGTCAGTATGCTAACAACAGAAACTCTCAGGATCAGTACTGCATGGTATTTGCACTTCAAACTATTCAGTTTTTTTCCCATATATCCCTTATTCCAGTCCTTACGGACACCCAGTTCTTCCTGAATCTTGCATTCTTTTTCTCTATTAATGACAGATGCATGTTTTGCTAATGACAAATTCAATCATCATAGATTTCTATCTCCAGATGAAGCTTTTTAATGAAATTACTGAATAGAATTTGTTTAAAGACTTACCCCTGAAGAGTTCCACCAGGTATGCTCTAGTAACAAAGCTCTTTCAGTGCTACTTATAATCTTCCTCCCATCTAACTTCCTCCCTCACATTACAGTACCCTTACTGAGTAGCGAGCATTGATTACCATGAGCACTGAATGCACAGCCATTGGGCAGGAGTCTTGCAGAAATAACATGCTGTTATTTAGCTAAAGACTGTCCAATAATGCATGTTTACCTAGAGACTGATGCGAGGACTTACATAAACTTAGGGATTATTTTGCAGTTGTAAGGTGAAGATATGAAGTACATATTAAAATCCATGTGCACACAAGGAATATTGCTTTTGCACTGATCCTCAGAAGAAGCTAACAGAAGCTTGAAGTAAAGATAAAAACCAGTTATAAACAAGCAACAATGTTTGCTTATAGGGTGGGCCAGTGAGGGAAAATAGTCATGGAAAATCACACACTGTAAAATTTTTTGTATCACGCCCATATGGCAAAAATGAAAAGTTTACTGAAATGAAAAAAATAAGTAAAATTTATGGTGAAAGGTTTTATACAACATAACTCAAAATATATTTGAAGGTTTAAAATGTCTCACTTTTTTGGATAAGTAGCTAATGGCAGAAACATTTCTGAAATTAAGAAAATCTGCAGATTTATTCCTGAAGTACTTAAAGATCACTTCCAGCAGATACTTTATACATCAGGGTGATCACATACACTAAAAACCAGGAGGCTATTGAAATTCTAGATACAGGTGCAAAAGTCATTTTAACAGATGCAGTGAGTTTAATAATTGATGTTTAACAGATTGCAGAATCAGTACTACAAGCTAGATTTTATAAATGTGCAGAACTAGGTAAATTAATCTTGTTCATAAATGTTCTGATAAGAAAGGATAAAACTTTGTCTTTAAATCAGGGCAAGTGAAATTTTCTATTTTGTTATTTCTCTTACTTGCAGCTTTTTGTGCAACAAGCTCATTTACCCCAATGTGAGACTTTGTTCTGAAAACGTATTTACTTTATCATGCTCAGAACCTAAAAAAGTCTTCCCTACTCCACATAAAACTGTGTAGGTACAAATGTCATATATTTAAGTTATGGAAAATACCCATGCAATATATCTTATACACCTTTCCTGATATCAGTTTCTCAGTTCCTCAGTTCTGATTTTTGATATAAAGAGACATTAACCACTCCAGCAAAACAAAGCTCTGTAGTTTCTGTACACAGTCTGCACAATGTGCTGCCTCACAGTTCATCATGAGGCACTTAAAAAAAAAAAAAATAAGTGGGATCAGAATTATGTTCCAAAGTTCGTTCCACATAAGAGACCTGAAAAGATTCTATGACAATACTACTGCATACATTATCAGGTTAAATTCCAACTCCTTGGGATTTTTTTGCAAAGCTAAAGTCTGAGTACAAAACAAACTATTATAAAGTCTACATAACACACTGTAGAGATGTTTGCTTAAGCAAAAAGTGAAAACTTGCTTTTTTTTCACTTAACAACATGTTTGAAGTATCAAACGTATTATATACAAACAACATTTGAGGTTCAAAGGAAAGAGCATTGATGCATTCCTCAATGACAGTTTTCACATTCCTAGCACATACAATGTATTTGCTTTTCTATGCTGTTCCAGCCTCTATGCCTCAGCATAACCGTACTCAACACTTTAGTTTCATGCAAATTTGCATAGAGGATCAATTAATGCCATCTCAAGGATTTTTTTCCCCTAAGTATTCAGCTGCTAATTGATGCTCAGTGTTCTAGGCATGCCTTGTTGTCAAAGTTTTTCTTAAAATTCCTTTTGTGGATCAAGAACGAATTCTGGTTAATTACTAACCAAAAAAATTAATCACATGTTTCTGAGTACTGGAAATTCCTAGAATTTGTACAAAAGCAAAACAGCCCTTTCTAAACACATTATGCATAAGAAGAACCACAGAATTACAGAATGGTAGGGTTTGGAAGGGACCTCTGGAGATCACTGATCCAACCCCCCTCCTAAAGCAGGTTCCCTATAGCAAGTTACACAGGAAAGCATCCAGGTGGGTTTTGATTACCTCCACAGAAGGAGACTCCACCACCTCTCTGGGCAGTTTGTTGCAGTACTCTGTCACCCTCAAAGTAAAAATCATGTTTTATCATGTTCAGATGGAACTTCCACTGCTCCAGTTCCTATTGAAGATGTTGAATGAGACTAGATCAAGTACCAACCCCTGGAGAATAGTACAGGCCTCCAACTAGACCGTGCTGCTGATCAGAAACCTCTGAGCTTTCCCAGTCAGACAGCTCTCAGCCCACCTCATTGTCCACTCACCAATCCACACTTCCTAAGTTTACCCACAAGGATGTTATGGGAGACAGTGTCAAAAGCCTCACTGAAGTCAAGGTAGCCAACATCCACTGTTGTCCCCTCACGTACCCAGCCGGTTGTGACATCATAGAAGGTTACCAGACAGGTAAAACACAATTTTTCCTCAGTGAACCCATCTTCCCTATTCTTGATAAACTTCTGTTCTTCCGCTTGCTTGAAGATGATATCCAGAATAAGCTGCTCCATCATTTTCCAACTGACAGAGGTGAGGCTGACTGGCCTGTAGCTTCCCAGTTTCTCCTCCTTGCTCTTTTTGAAGACTGAAGTGACACTGCCTTTCCTCCAGTTCTCAGGCATCTCTCCCATTCCCACTGCCTTTCAAAGATGATAGAGAACTGCTTGGCAATCATTTCTGCCAGCTCCCTCAGCACTCATAGCTGCCCCCAATGAGGCCCGTGGATTTATGTGCACTGAATTTGCCTAGATTATCTCTGTTCAGATCCTCCTTGCCCGAGGGGAAGTATTCCTTTCCTCAGACTCTTATGTCCAAGGTCTGGGATTCTCAAGAAACAGTCTTAGTAATAAAGACTGAAGTGAAGAAGGCATCTGGTGACTCTGCCTTCTCATGAGGAGATCTAAAAGTATTGGAGGAAGGGGGTGGCTTTCCCAGTATAAATCTTGTTACTGATTTAATACAAACTGAGAATGGTAGACCTCTAGTGTGAACTAAGATCAGGTTTCACTGACTGTTCCTCAAAATTTGCACAGGATTTGGGGTATAATTGTTGCATTAGTTCAGAGCATAATTTTCACAGACAATGAAAATGTCTCAGTTACAGTTAAGTCAAGGATGATTTTTAAACAATGTAGGACCCTTATTTTAGTGCTGCTAAACCCAAGGCACAAATTCACTATTTTAGTTTGAACTGAAGGGAAAGTAAACAGCATCAGAGAGGCAGTGTGGATGAAAATGTGTCACACTCCCTCATGTAACTGAATCTAGGGTGTGGTGTAGGCTTACTCTCTTATCACAGAACCCATCCCTCAGGCTGTTTACAGTAAGGTGCAGAGCAAGCCAGGCATTTGTAACTCTTTTTAGCTCACTTCAAAACCTCTACTACAGTTATCAGCACTTGCATCATCAGTAACATCAAAACTAGCCAGAATTTCTTGATGTAGCATTCATTCTCAGTTCAGAAACAGGAGAAATAATAAGCAGGACCATTAGTAACTCATATGATTCCCGTGCTTTTCTAAGAAGCCAAAGAAATGTCTGCTTAAGAATCCTATCCTATTCCACCCGATTCTATTCTTCAGAGTAGAAGAAACTAGTAATTGGATTTATCCTCCATAATGATTCATTCATTTATTTGCTTCCTTTAGCTTATTTATTTATCCACTTTTCAATGGTCCAGAAAAAAGAAAAATTGCAAGTTTAGAACTGTTGACAAAATCAATAATAGATTTCCCTTGATCTGTATGCTGATTGCAAAAAGTTAGCTGCCTACACGTCTCTTTTCTGACGTACTGGTTACTGAAAACTTCAGATATTGTTTCTGTTCTGGCTATTTGTATGACTATTAACTAGAGAAATGCAGCCTAAGTATTTGTATTCATCTTCAGATTTGTTCATGGGCAGCAGCATGCTAAGCACTTCAAAGACACAGAGAAAGCTCTTGCTCCTGCCTGACCAAACTTCATTTAAGCAGGCAAAAGGGAAAATGGGAAAGAATTACACAACTAATGGCAAACAATGGAATCCACATTAACTGCATTTAAATGCAACAGGCAGTGGATTGTACTGCTTTTCGCCTGCAGAACTTACAGGGGAAATGAAGAATTCAATCTATTCACTTACTAGAATGTATGTGGTATACTGTACTGGAAGACAATTTTGAGTTCCCTATTTTTGCCTTCTGTTTTCAGTCTGGTTTCCTAAGGAAATGAAACTTGTGCAATCACAGTGGTTGTGTATGGGTACATGCGCATGAGTTCCAGTAGTAGCTGTTCAACCTGTTGGCAAATTGTAACAAGGTTTGACACAAAGTTGAGGTCTCAAAGATCACTTAATTCCTACAGACCCTGTGAAAATACCGGAACAATCGTGTATGTCACACTGTAGCCAGAGTGCAAATATCATCAGATTCTTGAAAATTTCTGAGGTAGAAATCATGCTACTTTTGTTTAATGTTAACAGAACAACATAGCTCCCTTCAGTTAGGTTTTCACGTTTTCCTCTGCGTTAAGAAATGTGTTCATTAAAAAGACAAACAAGCACTACCTGTCATTTCCAGATGCTATATTTAAAGAAAGGAAGAAGAAAGAGAGATGAAATGAGGGGTGAAGCTTTATGTTAATGATGTCAGTTGTTACACTTAGGCAAAGTTTGGGAGTTGTAATTACAAAAATATCAGTGTAAGCAAGGCCTCATTAAAGCTCAGGGAGGGCAAAGACTCAGGTTGTAATGTTAGAATATACAGCTTGAGCATCTGCCTCATACTGGGACTTATTTTGCTGCCTACTTGCTCTGCTCCTCTTCCTAGCTGGTGAAGTGCTTTGCCAAGAGTATGCGAAGGAAGCTGGAGAAATCGTACACTTACTTAATTTGAGTCCTACTGAGCAGATCAGAAGGTTTTCTTCCCTTTTTTTAAAACAAGTACTTCAGGGAAATTTAACTTTCCACCCTCACTAACTTGAGCAGCCTTCAAAGCACGCAATTTCCATTGTGTCATACACATTCACTCAGCATATGCATAAAACTGAAGGAGAGAAAGTGAAGACCTTTTATATAGGAAGGGCTGAAGAATGTTTTTATTCCAGTTGCTATAGTAATGAATAGAGATAACGATGATTGCACAATCACTGCAATTACGCATTTAAAGAGGGTGGTACGTTCAAACAATAATAATACAACTGCAATGCAAGAAAGTGCTGTAATCAAGGAAAGTTGGGAGCATAGGTCAGTAGCATGCTTATGACTTGTTTCTCTCTTGGATTCTGATGAAATATGTGATAGAGGAAGGCTGATTTTTGGTTAAGATTTTTGACATCTAAATTCTGTATTTTGCTCTTCCACAGCTTTCTTTTGTGACCTTGAGTGTCTCACAGCTCAGATCCACAAAAACATAGCATAAACTAGATGTTATAAGCAATAACATGCAAGTTAAGGTGCTTGGCCACAGAATCAGAACCAAGAATTTTAAATCACTCAGATTTACAACAGGCTACATTCTGAGCTGGGAGCAGCTTAATGTAGGTAAATAATTCCTAGTGAGAGATTCTATCTTAAATTACAACGCATGAAGTGCATAAGTAGTCTCTGTTGGAAGAAAGCAGTTCTTTCCCTTTAGGTTCTGGATAGGTTCTTGAGACTTACCTTTCAAAGGACAAGGAAGGCAATACCATTTGTAATGCATTCATAAGGTATTTAAATGCAATGGTTTAGATGTTAGAGCACTCTCCTAGGATATGAGATGCCTCAGTTCAATTCCTTCCACTGTTTATGGAAATTCAAACCTTAACTCCCACATCTCAGTGGAAAAATGTCTTAAATGGCATGCTATGGGATATTTAAAAGGGAAGAGTGCTCTCTCTCTCGCACCTTTTCAATAATTAAAGAACCACTAAACCACAGGGACTACAAACATGAACATGGCCAGCTATCAAAACACTTTCTTGGGAGAGGAAGAAACTGAGTTCCACATCTGTTATATTTAGTGCTAAGTACTCCTTGGATCAAGATTTTTAGCAGCAAACCCAGAGAACCAAACAGCTGATAGACTTTGATGAGGCTGAGATGGAACAGCATTGCTGTGTACTTGCAAGCCTGTCATGGAATAGAGTTGCCTCACCAGAGTGAGGAAGCAGCTATGTCAGGATATTAAGAATTTAAATTGAATCTAAAGAGTTTAGAATACAAAATACTCTGTGGACTGAGAGGTCCATTAGTACAATTAACATTTAAACTTTGAGGAATTATCATCTCATTAAACAAGTGTGATAAAAAACAGTTAATAATGATTATAAAAAATTAAAAAGCATCAAATAAAAATATCCCCTTGCGCAATATTTAAAGTATCAAAACACTGAATGGATTAAACTTAAGCATGGCATTTAATCAGTCAAAAGATAGCACAAGGGTTTTTTTATAGTGGGAGATTTCGTTGTTTTTCAAAACATAGTCACATTGAAGTAATTGTCTTGCTAAACATTTCTTTTTGAATAATTGTCTTGCTATTTTTTATTATTATTATTATTATTATTATTATTGGTGGTGTGAGAGCCAAAAATAAACATGAAATAAAAAGAAATTTTAAAAAAATGAAAAAGACTTTATTTTCAAAACTGATAAAATGAAATTAAAAACAAAACATTAAACAAATAAGCAAACAAACAAAAAAACAGAAAACACCATCTTGTAGTCCATACATAAATAGGGGGAAAATTGAAATACAGAAGCCAGATGACTGAGATAGGTTTGCTGGACAGCTGGGTGACCTCCTGAATTTCCTCATATACCTGATGTTTTCAAAAACACAGAAATTAAATTCCAGGGAACAGGAGGATCAGGTAGGTGGTACAAATAGTGTTGAGGGATACATGCATGCAGTGCTTGAAAATGTGTCTGTGTGTTAACTGGAAATACATATATGTAAATTCAGGCATGCAAAGTAAAACACACACACACACAAAAAGTAGAAGTGTCCTTTTCAGTTTCATGCATTATTCTTAAACACGTTCTGTGATTTACACAGCACCTGTGGAACAACTTCTTATTTAAGCATACAAAATATAATCAAATTGCATCTGTTAATTTCAGCATCATCACCACAATTATCAGCATAACACAGTTTAGAAAATCTGCATGAAAATGAAATGGCTTAGCACATCTACGTGTGCTCGACTTCCAGTAGTCCTGACAATGTTAAGCCACGGTGGCACACGAGTGCTTCTCATTGGTGGGTCAAAATGAATCCTCAGTAGAGTCTGAACTGTTTTTTCATTGCCACAACAACAGACTGAGATAAAAGATCTTAAACGGCCTTCCTGTCTGTGTACAATTATTTTACACCTTGTAAAATTGTGATTCGAATATCGGTAGAATCTGACTTTCATTTATGCACATTTTTCTTTCATTATTGTCATTTCCCTCTACTGTGGAAACAATATTAAAATGTTGTCCATAATTTAATAATATCCTGTAGCTGATGCAATTAGCACTGAGAATAATAATGTTTGGCATGCTCTTAAACGTGATGTAAAGCAATCTGCATTAGAATATCCTAGTTCAGTTACTCTGACTTATTAGTCATGCAATTTATTGACAATGTTTTTCCCTCTTCCTCTTTGTTTGCTGACTTTTTAAAGATTGATACTACTAAGTTTAAGATCAAATCTTGAAACACGCTTGCATTTGACAAGGAAATAGCACAAATCCCTTTTTTAAACCTGTTAGTCACCCTGAACAAACATTGACAACTGCCCCTTCAAAATTCCCGAGAAGATAAAATAGAACAGGTAGATAGGAAAACAGAAAACACACCCAAGCAACCATGTTCAGACAGCACCAGAATCTTGACATTTCACTAACAGGTTATTTCCAGGTTGTCATAAGTCCTCACTGTTCAGATTCATACCTTAGGATTTTAGAAACACTCCAAAGTATTAAAGAAAGATACCATCATTTTTTTTTTTTTTTTTTTTTTTTTTTTTTACAAATCATAGAAAGGACAAAACAAAAAGCTGTAAACTAACAATTAAAAAAACAGGCACACGGATTCCAGTGGGAGCTACTAGAAGTTTTGGACACTTCACCTAGCCTGCTTGTAGCCTGACTGCCAAAAATCTTAGCACTGAAGATGCTGAGCATATATAGACCACTGTGCATTGTTTTCTAAATTGAATGTTTACAAAGACAGCTGCAATGAAAGCAGAAGATCCTTAACCTAAAAATGTACTTGATCTGGGGCTATATAAGAACCCCTTAATGTTGCTCCTTGAGTTGTTCAAAGCAAGTAAGGACTTCCTTTAAACCAGTTTAATTTTCAGCATATGACTATGTATCTCTGCCTGTAAGAAGAGTGGGTTTAAATGTGTTTGCTGAACTAGTGCCGAAATATCTTCGAATCGTAATACTGATATACTAGTGAATATTTATTTGGGTATATATTTGCATTTACCTTCTTTTCGGAATTGCTACAGCTACCGTCTCTGATTAAAACTGAAGCCAGCAATTGACAATGTTTCTAATCCAGAAAGTGAAAGTAATGTTTGACAATACTATTACATGACAATATTGTCATTCGACAATATTGTTATTCTGAGCAGTTCTTTATAACAGAAAGTAATTCATATTGCTTTAAATCTAGAAAAGTAAGGAGACATAAAAGTGGGAGATGGAGGAAAAGGTTTTAGCAGTTCAGGAAAAACTTGCAGGATTTTAGATCCAGGTAGCTGACAATCGACCTGTATTCATTTTAAATGTAGCCACAATGGACTATTACAATTTTGTTCACTCAAAATGCACAATAATGTATTCATCTGATCCTGTCCCCAACATAATTTATTACAAAGTGTCATTTAATTCCAGCAAACTGAGGAAGAGATTTTGTGATCCCTTCATGAGAATGTGATTGTCCTAGATCACATATACATATACGCAGAGCTTACAAAGTTCAGCCCATGGCTAAGCAATTGCCTATTTCTTTCTTTCTTTTTTTTTTTTTTTTTAATAATGTCCAACTTTCCATTAATTCTTGTATCAATAACAACAGATGACAGAAAGCCCTTGGCAACCACTGGCATTAGCTGTAGACACTCTACCTTTGTTCACAACCCTGTTCTGCTGATTCCCCAGCACCAAGATCTCCACAGTGTGTTGGGGTGAGTTTGGGGGAGCATGCTTTTTCTCTCCTGCTCTCTTGCTTCCACTCTTCCTCAGCTGACTTGTATTGGCCATGCCAAGAGAAGAGGGAGGAGTAAGCAAAACCAGGTTGGAAGGGAAAAGAGCATTTCCCCTAAAGCAATACAAAAGGAAAGATGGTCCCTTAGGAGAGGAGGAATCTGGAACTTATTGGCGCATTGCATTATGTCCATCTACATTCAGCACTCAATCAGTGTTCAGTTCAAATCAGCACTAGCTTGCACTTCAGGGCAAAATCCCTTTGGAAATGTTTTCTGCCCTGCTTATAAGATCAGAAAGGCAGCAAAGGGAAGAGAAATGCCATTCCTAAAACATCCACAACCTGTGAAACCCCTTACTCCTTTCTCCTCATCTGTCACTCCTGCTTCTTCACACAATCCCTACCACTTACATTTGTCAAGGCAAATAGAGTGGGCCAAGTCATTAGTACTGGCCTTCAGCTCTGCAACAGCAAAATTAGATTTTGTGCATCCTGTTTGGAACTTTTGAAGCAGATCTGTCTGATGGAAATCATGTATCTACATTTCTTTCCGATTCAAAGGATCACTGCAATTTTGCTTGGTATTTGAAAAACAGAATTTTTAAGTATTACATTAAACCACACACCCAGAACACCAAAAAACCCACGTTTCTCTGAGCCCAACTTTCATCCTGTCACGCTTTCAAAGGTACTGTCAGAGCCACAACAATTTATCTGTGAAAGTACTTTAAAAAGGTTAAAACACTTCACTTCTATATTTCTAATGAACAGTATCTCCCCTCCTGGTGCTGACCAAGAGATATCCTGCAAAGGAAGTAGCTAATCACTGTCTCCTTGGAAAATGTTTACAAAGGGTCATTGGGATGATCTTATCTACATCCTGTTTAAGCAGCTGTTTTGTTCTTTTAAGCAGATGGTGAACAAAAAGAGGCATTCTTAGTAGTATTGTTACGCTTTTCCTTTCTGTGCCTTGAGTCTCACCATTTCTGGACAGTGGTTTGTTCAAGGGTGACAATGTTTTTCACCTCATCTGTCCATATTTCACACACATTTTAAGGAAAAAAAAGACATTGCAACAGGATTGGGGCTTTGGGGGTGGGGGGGGGTGGGGGTGTATGGGGTAGAGGGAAAGAGCTTTGTTTCTGTGCAATTCTTATAAAAATCAATTCATAAATTTACGTACACCTAAGCATCCTGATGACCTAAATCAAAACTAATAAAATACGTTAATTCTGGAAGACCATAAATGAAAATGACTTTGTTATGGACTTCTGTAAGGGAATAAATGTTAGGACAACATTGCTGCTGGACTCACAGTAAATACAGGCTTTATGTCGCACAATTAAACATACTTCTGGTTTTAGCAGTACATAACACAGATTGCAGTTAGTAACATTATTACATTTCACTGAATGTTACTGTTTCATAATATCACAAAGATGTTGGCTACTTCTGCAATGGCTGGACATTGATGCAAGGTAGTTGCAGGCAGACGATCAGTGCTTGCTGTATTTGAGCATTCTTTTAAATAGGAAAACATTGAAATATTTACTCAATAGAAAGGCCAAGATGGTTCTTTCTGGACAGAGCCTCAAAGCCACACAAAACCGAGTGTGATCCTATTCAGAAGAATTCCACCAGCTAATAGCATTTCCTAGCTTACTAGACCTGATGGTTATCAAGATGTACGTTCATTGGTCTTACTGAAACAACTCATTTTACTCCACTCTTCTAAAGTCTTCTAGATGAAAACCAGAAATATCTAACAGTTTCAATCCTTTCGTTATCTTTTAGTTGGTTACACTTGAAAGTTCAAGACTTGTCCATCAGTAGCTTGAAAATTATCTGCACGAACAGATAATGATAATTCAGACCTATCTCATCCACCAGACCAAATCTTTACTTCTACAGTCCTCCTTCCTTAATGATTACATGCCATCTAACTTCTGGAATAAAAGCTATTGAAAATATCTTTCACCTGTGTGCCTCCTTATGTGCCCCTCCCTGCTACATACACATCCATACTGGGATCTGAATGAAGCAGGGGTGCCCATGAAGGGAATTGCATCTTGCTTTATAGTTAGAGGTAGTATCAACATCCATACACGCAGTGAGACAAATCAGTCTCCTAATTTTGGGTTACACAGTTCTCCGAGGGACTTCAAGGCTTTCAAGAGTAACCTGGATAAAGCACTGAGCATCCAGATCTGGTCCCACAGCTGGCCATGCTTCGAGCAGGAAGCTGGACGACACACTACCTGAGGCCCTTTCCAAACCTATTCTTCTTTTGTGCCTGTGGTTCTCTGCAGAAACCTTCTTCAAGTCATGCATTTTTCTGGCTGCCAGTTGGACTGATAGAAGATATTGCTTTTACCTACAAACTATGCCTTGTCTGTAATTTCCAAGACTCAAAACCACAGACGTTCCATCATGTGGCATGTTCACACCCACATGGATCATTAGTAGGACTGGAATCATTCAATCCATCCCACAGACCTTTAGCACTCAAACTGACAAAATGACTCACAGCAGCTGTAATCATCAGCCTAATTGTTCACTGAGGGTGGTGGGGAATTCATGACTGGCAAATACCTGTAACAAAATAGACACCATTAAGCATAGGATGAGTGTATAGCACTGCTTTATATAAATTTGCACGTTTTTTTTCACTGACACATCCCTCCCCTCTCACTGTGTTTAAAGGCATACAGATAAAGGAGAAACAGTTGTATTTAGTTTGTCTTACAGCCTCGGTTCTAAAAGTAAGATGACCTATACATATTCAAGGTCTCCCAAGACACAAGAAGAATCAGTTCATTTGCACTGATTTTCTGTAAGTGAAGTCCTCAGTGGGCTCAAGATTGACAACCGGCCATTGAATCATTTAACAGAAGCAGCCTTTACAGTAGAAACATCAGTATAGAAATAGATTGGATAGTTAGACCTATTAGAAGCATAGGTACCAACTTTGTAAGATGTTTAACATAGAATGTATTCAAACCTGTGGTTCTAAACATAAGGAGGCAGCTGCTACTGGGTGCTCTCTGTACCTTCTGTTCTAGCAGAAAAGCTAGAGTCTCACAGCCGCCTTACTGACAACCCAAAGCACTCAAGATTAGCCCAGTCTTTCTCAATCTGACTTAAAAATCACATTTTAAAAACAATCAATTCACACTCCTCTTAATTTGCTATGCACTCTCTGAATGCTACAGTTTCATAGTTTCAAGTCACATTCTGCAGCTGCAAATACGAATTTTACTGTCACCTCCTTTTGTTTAAAAAGCTATAGTTGTCTAGAGAGTTGTCCCAGAACATGCAGCACTGAAGGAAAATATTCCTATCATGACACAAAAGTGTGAAGTCACAAATACTAATTCTGCTATCAGTCACGTTTCTTTAGAAAGGGCAGCACTTCATCTCTGGCCCCTGTGGCAAAGCTGCATGAGGAGGAAAACAGCAGAGGGAATTGCCATTGTCTGATAACCTCAGTGGGGTTATCAGACCAAAATCTTCACTAACACTGAAGCTTTCTAAGAATAGAAATCTTTGGTAAGCTAGTGAAAACAATCCAATTCTAGATAACCCTGACAAAAATTACGAGCCAGGCTTGGAACAAGACACTGGAAGTGCTCTACTAGCTGCAGCAGAGGTCAAGTTTCATGCTAAGAAAAAGCATTTTAACAGCTACAAACTTCAGTTATAATAAGGAAGCACATTTAAATGATGCTGTCAGTAGGGATGCTATTTGTATAAGCTGATCACACGTGATAGCCCCACCTTTGGCATATCACCACTTAAATATTATTTTTTTTCCACATAAAATTGCTAGCAGCTCTAACCGAAGAGAACTTATTAAACCTGATTATTTTGATTACTACTTGTTTGCATAACGTAAGTTGTTCCAGCAGAGGCTTTTCATACTTTCTATGTGCTGTCCTTCATTCCAGTTGTATTAGCAATCTTTTCTCCTTCTCTGGAGCTGCTTCCCACACTGGATTGTCTGACTTGCCTTCCTAACACCCGTCTGCTGACCCCACCACTCTGCAGGGCCCTCTGTTACCACCAGGGAACTTCCTCACTCACCATTCCAGCAGGACACTTGAGTGCCTTTGTCATTGGCCTGGGAATTCACAGAGATTTAAATAAAACAGATTCAGGCAAAAGCTACCGGAAGAATGTGTGCATGACACCGTAAGTTATATTTAAAGTGGTTGTCTGCTTCAGCTCTGAGAAGAAGAAGAAATAAAAAGGATTATCTTGCTCTTCAGTGGAGCAAGCCTGGTTTGGACACAGACCAGGTATGAATCTACTTCACAAGAGGAGGGCATATCACCTGGAGAATGTTACAGTCATGGATCAGCACATCGGGATGTTGTACAGGTACGTAAGTTGCAAATGTATTTTTGTATGAGGCTGTGTAAGATTTGCTTGTGGATTAACTCCTGATCAAAAAGCTGGAGAGTACTCTTTGCATCAAAGCCTCATTTGTCTTGGAGTAGAAGCAGGCAGGGATATTGGCTTACCAACATAGATGCTGCAGAGACAATTGCAGATGACATGACTGGTGGTCTTGGATGTACATTATGTATCTGTATTTCATAAAGCACAGCGATCTTCAAACTGGACGTGAGCTTGATGCTTACTCAGAGGAATGTCACCCAGTGAATCACAGGGGTGATTTCCAGAGGCATGCTGGGTTTTCCTTCCACTTGCAGCTCTGTAGTCAGGTCTGTGTAGCTGTGGTGACAAGCGGGAGTCACCATGAGCCTGAGGAAATGGCAGCAAGCTGTGGCCTTGGTGAATTTGGCCACTTTGGATACCCAGAGAGAAGCATGTCCTGGTTGCTGGCAAGGAATTACTCAGAATATCTGAACCTTACCAGTTAAAGAAACAGTTTATGAGAACCTCCTCATCTCAGCATGAGGTACGATGGCGTTTTGGTGCCGAAGTAACTTCCACAAGCAAGCAGAGCTCTCAGAACAACAAAGCCTGGGTGCCCTGTGACTTCCTGCTGCTCAGGTACCCGTGTTTCTCAGTACAACACCTTTTGGTCACACTCGAAGTTACATGCAGTGAGTTTGCCTTTCAGCTTTATTGTCGGGTCATTTCTTCTCTGAAGTGAGAAGAACGAACGGCTGAAATGGGACAATTAATAGTGCAAGCGCTTAGGAAATACAGCAGTTAAGCTGGAAGGACGGTGAGAGGCGGCAGCTGAACGCAAGAGCTTTAAATCGGTAACTGTCGATGTAAGAATCTCAGCTCGGCGCCCGCCCTGCGGCCGCGCACACCTCTGCCCCAGCCGCCCGTGCCGTACCGCCGGCAGAACGGGGCCGGGGCGGGACGACAGCCACCTCCCTCGGAGCGGCCGTTCCCGCGGGCGCCCGCCGGGGTTTCCACGCGAGTCGGCCCCGTGCCGCCCGAGGCCTTTCCCAGCCCTCCGCCGCCCCCCGCCCCGCCGGCCGCCGCCGAGCAGCCAATCAGCGCGCGCAGGAGCGGGGCGCGTGCGGGCCCTCACCGCCCGCAGCGCGTCGGCGGCGGCCCCACGCGGGTGGGGAGCGGCGAGGCACGCGTGACCCCGCAGGTCCGGCCCCCGTGGGCCGCCCCGGGTGAGAGTCCGCGCCGCACGCGGTGCCGCCGGCAGCGGAGCGTGTCGGGGTACCTGGTAAAGTCGACGGTTCGGAGAAAAGCAGCGCGATAGCTCAGCACTTCCTCCTGCCGATAAGATCTCCGCCGCGCTTGTCACGGGAGGCGGCTGCTCCGCTCGACCCGCTCTAAGGCTCCTCCTGAGGCGGGACGGGGGCGATGCGCGGGGCCGCCCCGCCGTCCCCTCCGCCCCGCGCAGTCCGGCTCCCCGCGGCCGCGCGGAGCCGAAACCGGCGCCGGCATGGGAACCTTGGGCAAGAAGAGAGAAACTCAGTGAGTCGGCAGCGCGGGGGGCCGAAGCGGCGAGAGGGGCGCGGGGCGCCGCGGGGCCGGGAGAGAGGGCAGAGCGGCGGGGCGGGACGGCGGCTCGCCCATCCGAGCGGGCGCGGGCGGCGCGTGTGCGGAGAGCAGCCTGAAGGCGCGGCCGGAGCGCGCGGCTCAGCCGGAGAGGCGGCCCCGCTACCTGCGCTGCGTCGCCGACGGGAGAGGAGCTGCGTCCCGGCGTCGGCGCTGCGGGCGGCTCCGTCCCGGCCCCAGCGGCGCGCCGGGGAGCCCGGTGTGCTTTTCGAGTGCCTTCTCCGTACCGAAAAGCCGCTGTGCGGGGATCCGCGCTAATTAACGTGCGATCGGTTTCGGATGTGTCACTCGCGGAGCGTTGCCAGGTCGGCCACGGTGTTATTGTTGTAAACTTACTGGAGGAGGACGAGAATGGTTTTCCGTTTGCGCGCTGCTCGGTATTGACTCTGTTGTCAAGACCTAACGTTACCTGCTGCTGCGACTCTGAGCGTGCCCTGTGCCTGAGAGCCGCTGGAATAAAGTGAGGAGAGGTGAGGGTGAAGCTTGCAAAAAGAGAACCCTGAAAGCTAAGCAGGCCTCGCTCTTTTTTTATATGAGAACAGGAAGTCAGATCTCACAGCGAGGGGGGAAATCTAGAGAAAAGGGGAAGGGAACAGAGCGTTCTTTGCATCGCCAGTGTCAGATTCGCTTCGGGAAATGTAAGCGATGGCCACTACCTCTGCAGTCAGGTCGGGGTTCTGCTGGCCATGTGGGTCATGAATGACCTCATCTGCAGCTTCATGGCTTTTCCAGCATGGAAGTGAGTCAGAAATGTTAAGCTAAGGCCTGAAACTCACTGAGATGAGAAGGGTCTGATCTGTCTTCGTTAGGCATCTTTATTTCCAAATTGATCCAGGAGTATGGGATGTCCTCGCCATCTCTGCCTGTCTGTCTAATGCACACTGGATACGTTTCTGTGCCTTTTCCTTTTGGGGCTGTCTGTTTATTAATAAAGTTTTCAGTAGTGTTCTGTCTGAGGAAAGTCGTATGAAGACTTAAGATTGCAACATGAAGAAGCTGCAGTAACTTACTTAGGAATATGGTGGACTGCACATTGACTCTGAAATAAGCCCAAAGTTTCATTGAAACAACAGTGGTCGTTGCCATTTTGTGAACGACATGGTCATGCTCTCAAGTCAGATTTTGAATCAGTTCCTGTTATTTGCACGTAAACTTGTATCAGAACACTGTGCTTCTTTAACATTTCGTACAGAATGATGAGCTTGCATGCAAACAACGAACACTTAATATTATCTGTAAATGTACACATTCCTAAACTCTTAAGACATCACAATAGGAGCAAAAGAAAGAACCCTGGCTTAGGCCAGTATTTATTTTATCTCTTTTAAAGATGTGTTTACTTATGAAAGTATTAATTCACTCATGTCTGCACCTTTAAAACAATTCAGTAGGAATTAATAATATAGAATGGATAAAATCTCATCAACTTTTTCTTTCTTTTTTTCCCAATTGTGAAATGCTCCACTGTGAAGTTGCACTGATCATTTTGGTACTTAATTTCATTTGGAAACTCAGTATTTATACAGCTGGTCTGTCTTGTTACAATGTGTTTCCAATAATGTTGGATTAAGCTATTTTTTTTTTCTCCTTTATTTTTATGATCACACAAACCTGTGGTGGCAGATTACTGTGTAACAGTGTTCCTGTTTTGTGGCTTATATATTATATTGTTGGAAACATAACTCTCAGGCAAAAAAAATAAGATTTGTGGCAATCTGACAGATCGTTCAAGGAATGCTGTAACTGTGCTCTACTATCTGTGTTTAGCAGGAAGATAATGTCATTTACCAAGCAGACTCTTAGATACACTTAGCAAGTGGAAGGGCTGTGTGTTTCACCAGCCTAGCCACAGGGAGTTCATTGCCCTTTAAATCTCTCCTTCTTTTTCATGTCGTTTAAAATTTGTCACTCACCCTTGTACTTACTTCACTATTGTGCTTTCTTCTAGGCAACCTGCCCAAGGATGCAGCACTGCCCCTGAATCAGCACTTGAGCTGAAGCAGATCAGTCACTGTCACAGCCATTCAAATCTTACCCAAGTCACTATGGTGCCTTTGGGGCACTTAGCCAAAGGGGCGACTTTGGAAGATCTTCTTGAAACCTGCATTCAGTCTTTTGGTGAGTATCTGCAGGTTTTTGGAATGGTGTGAATGTGTTTCTATACTGGTTGCTTTTAAGCCCTTTACCAGTGCATTACACTGATATATTAACGAAGTAGAAAAGCTTAACTGAACATTTTGTATTCTGTAAGCGTTGGCATCTATTTTACTGGTTTGTGAATATGTATGTAATATATGCTAAGAGATTAGCGTTGGTATTTACCAAACCAATACTTGAAGGAATAGCAAACAAACAAACAAACAAAAAAGAAACAAACAAAAAACCAATTAATCTTTGTAATACTATAATACGCAATAAATCTCACATGTTTAATACAAAAATTTTGAAATGAGCAGAGCTGATTTTATAAGGTAGGTGAAGGAATACTAGATTACCGCTTACATTATCAATATAGATTTAAAGTTGCCTCTCCCTGGAGAGAAAGAATCCAAATAAAAATTGTATACTTTTTTGAGCCTGTCAGTTATGTGTTCCTTTTTACGACAAGAGTCATAATACATGGACAATGATTATTATTGCCTGAACCCTATATCCTTAGTCTCCTTTTTCTTTTTACTATTCAACGTGTTTAGTTTTTACATTATTAAAATATATTAGTACTGAAGGCGCTCAAAAGGGTTCTGAATATTTTGCAAATAAGACATTTGTTTGTAAGCCCCCTATCTTTCAGTGTCTAGAAACACTGTCTGAAAGTGTTGCAAAGTTTTCTTACAGAGTAGTCCTTAGATGCTAAACACACTCAAATGCCTACTCACCTCTAGAATAATTAATCTGCGCAGTTAAATAATAACACTGAGTGCTGACCAACTGCTGCAACAAGTAAGTACTACATAAACAATGACTAATCTTTCACACCCATTGGAAATGCATTAATGTTAATATACTGTAAAGCATTATATTCAGTGCGTGCAGAGAAATGCACATCTGAGAGAAGTTAACAGAACATGCAATTATCGTTTCTTTCTGGCTCATTTTCTCATTCAGTTCATTATTGTGTAAAGAACATATCCACTGAACTGTTATAAAGCCCCAGTTCCTAAACAAACGTTGATTAATCTGTAAGGTTTGGTTTACTAGAAGTGAGACAAGGCATCTAAAGCACACGTAAGACCATTGTACAGTTATAATACTGAGACCAATATTGATTTGTATTCATGTTTTTAAGGAGGAAGAAATGGGGACTATAAGTACAACATCTGGTAAAACTATTGTGAAGGTTGATTTCAAATTCTGTGGGAGACTGAATGGGAGGCGACTATTGACTTAGTTTTATTTTAATACTTTTTAACATTCAATGTATATATATATCAGCACGTAGTTTCATATTGCTAGGCATCCATGTTTTATAAGGGCTAAGTTGACAGAAGAAGAAACCTGTCCAGTTAAGCTATATATGGACAAAATTCTATCTAAAGGATTTCATACTTAAATTATCAAGTTTACTGAAAATCAAAGTAGGGTTTTCCTGAACTTTGACAAATTGTACGTAGGTCTAGCAAAGTGAGGAGCAGTGTACCTGAGCTCATAATCGTAGACTAAGGACTTCTAGAGTCATGATATGCACTGTCAGCATTTAGACTCTGTTGGGCAATTCATAACAGAAAAAGAAAAGGTAAAAAAAAGAATAGTTGCTGGTGTAAATTGAATGATTAAGCAAGTTTATTCCCATGCATAGTATCTAAGTAGAGTTTCCACCCTGTCTTCTAATAGTTCTATTCAGATTAAAGTTGTATCATCATTTCCAAATATGCTGATTTATATTATTACAGAAATTTGTTATTGTGTTCTGAGCAAGATTTACTTCAGTATTAAAAGTACAAAATCTCCCAAGACTTGAGCACAGATCTCCTTACTATATTTTAAGTTTGCTTTCTGGAAAAAGCCCTTGATTAATTTATTGTCAAGGGTTAAATAAAACAGTATGTAGTAGATAGAGAAGCTGTGTCATGCTTGTGAACACATACTGTTTTATGCTAATGCTATACTGCACTTGCTAATGTTATATGTACAGTTACAAATACAATTCTTATAATAAAGTACACAGCCAAATTTATTTTCCTGAACTCAATTATAAATGCTTGAAAAATCAAATACCATGTAAGAGAGGCTGCTATCAACAGCGGTATATAAGGGGAGGTTGGCAGCCTTCTGCCATTTATGTGGGGAACATCATAAGATGGCCTAGCAAAGAAGGCATTAAGAATTAACCCACAAATGTACAGTACAGGTAAGTAGGAAGTGTGAATCTCAGAAAATGAGTGAAAGACTTTGCCAAAGTGCTGCAAATGATTCTAGGATAGTCTGTGGAAAGATGATGTTTGTCAAGAGAACTGAGGTAATCCAAAACCTGTACTAAAGAGATACTAAAGGTGAGGAGCAAAGATTGGATCTTGGAATTCACAATATCCTTTGTGGGTCTGTGAAAGTGCTGGATAAAAGATGGTACTAAAACATGTTTTCTTATGTTGGCCAATGATGTCAGAGTTTGATGTTGGTGGTATGGCAGTAGAGGTTGAATCTTCCCACCAATATTCCATTACATTTTGTTGCTGTGTGACAGATGGCAGCAGAGGGGCAGTCTGACAGAATGGTGGCTGTCATGGAAGGGTGTATGAAGCAGAGATGTGGCACTGAATTCCTCCATGCAGAAAAAAATTGCACCCATTGACACTTCCTGAACATTTAAGCAGACCAAACAGTAGACGAAAGCACAGTGAAGTGATGGGTGGTGTGTTTTAGCAGTGGTGGCAGCAATGTGAAAGGCAAGCCATGTCCCGGATGGTCATGCAAATTATTATGAGTGAACATGCAGGTCCTTGTTGACAGCTGGAGAATATGAATAGTCAGTGGTGGTGGCTATGTTGAAAACTACTGTTTTGGGTGTGAGAACTTGCTCTATCAAATATTGTTATTGTGCTTTTTGTACCTGTTGTAGTTTCCATTTCCATATTTAAGAGGCATTGCTTTTGGAGTGACTTATGTATATCTGAGTGAAAAGTGTTACAACAGTACTTACTCAATAACACTCAAATTTTAAACTCAATTTTTCATAACAAAAATAAGAGATACTAAAAGTATAAGTTTTTCAAGTCTCATGAAAGGTTGATTCAGGATGAGTACGCTGAATCTCAAAAGGTATTCGCCAAAAATAAAGGCAATAGAAAAGCCAAGACATGAGTTGGAGCAAGAGTTCATAAAAAACAGTGTAATGAGATATTGAAGGCAGAAAACTTAGAAAGGAGCATGGGTCCTGAGATTATTCTAGAAGAATTGTAGAGACTTGAAACAACTCTCAACAGCGTGAAGAGGAAGAATATGATTATGTAGGGCAATTATTCCAAGTATTTTATGCATCTTGAAAGACCTTTTCAACATTACAAGTAGCTAAAGAATACTGTTGCAGCTATGATCTAGATTGACAAGAGGAGCTGCAGAGTGCAAATGAATGCATCACATTTGATTGCCTTAGAAAAGAGAGGGAAGCACTGCGTATAGGTGGAGCCAACAGCTACATTTAAAAATGAAAAAGTAGTTATACAGAAAGAAAGAGAAGTCATAATAGGGAAGTGGAGTAAAAAAGAGAAATCAAAGTGAGGGGAATACACAGAGAGGAAGAGCAGTGGGTAGCGTAAAGTGATTGAAAAAACTAGAAAATGTAATGCATAGTAGGGCTGGATTCACTGGAACCTCTCCACCAGAGAGACTGATTCTAAACTAAGTTCTTATAAAGTGAATTAAATGTAGTAAATTGGCAACAAGATGTCTGAACTTGTGACTTCAGGAAAACAAACTGATTATTAGATTTTTGACTTGGAACATGTCAAATTCAAGGATTTTTTTTTCCCTAGAGGAATTCTTTGCTAGTGACTGTGATTCCTGAATGGAACTGTATGTAGAACAGTAACCTCTTACAGCCACGTTTTCTCCTTATAATACGAGATATAATAGCAACTGGAAAATAATGTACTCTTGGCTGGCGGACTGTTCTCTGAAAATCAGTATGGCTTAATTTACCACATTATTTCTTGTTTGTAAAGATACTTAGGTTATTAGCTTTGTTATCAAAACTGATAGAGTAGGGTCTGGCTTTCTGTTCCATGGCCATATTTAGCGCTGGCAGTTCAGTAGAACACAGGAAGCATGTGCTCTGTGGCACAGCTTTATTCTTTGTTAGTTCTTATAATAATCTTTGGAAGACTGTGTTAATGCATGTTGACATATATTTAATCCAGAAAGAGTTACAAATTGAAGAGTATAATATTTCAGCAGTTTTCACTTTGGTGGATATCTATGTCTTAACTTGTTAACTATTTTTTTTTAATCTGTACAAATTACAAATCTTTAATTTGTATTCTGCTAAGTATGGAATTAAAACAGCAATAGTTCAGCGTACTTTTTACCATTGGCTACGCTACTGTGAAGCTGATTTTTTTTGACTGTTTGTTAGTAAGTAAATTTCTGTTCTAGCAGATTTTTATTTGTATGCTCACTGCATTTAAGAGGTGTGTGGTGAGAGACCTTTGTTTTCCTTGACTGTAAGCTTCTGTTTTACCACATAAAGGGAAGACAAGGGAAGAAGAACTGATATAATCTACCTGTACTTCTATGCCTTTAACACAATCTGATGTCACATGCTTACCTCTAAATTGGAGAGAAAGAGATTTGAAGGATGGGCTATTAAGTGGATAAGAAATTGTCTGGGTGGCTGTAGCCAGAGAGTTTTGGCAATGGTTCTGTATTCAGGTGCAGGCTGGAGGGTGGTGAGAAGCCTGACCCAAGCCGTTCTATGATTCTGTGTTATGTATATCTTTATGCTTATATTGAGTAATGTTGACATGTGCTTATTTTTTTTTTTTAATATGCCTTTCAAAGATTCAGTGAACTGTTATAGCATGCAATAAAGCTTATAGGCCATATAGGGTTAAAGGGTCTTTCTCTTGCACACAAAACATTTGCTTAAATCATTTTTTGCAAGTGTTTAAAAATTCTCTTGCAATTGGGACAAAATATATCTTCAGCATAGTGACATTTTGCTATTTCCTTGTTTCATCAACAGAGAAGCACTGAAAATTTACTTACAGTTACCTAACAAACAATCCTAAGAGCACACTTGACAGTACTAATTTATACCAACACTTGTGTCTTACTGAAAAAAAATGAGGGTCATGAATGAACTAAGAAATCACTAAAATGGCACAATTTTAATATCATGGAGGTATTTATGTCTTTAGTCTTCAAGTGGAAGATGTTATGTATTTGTCTCTTACATTTAAGTATTGCAAGCACGCATGCTGTAGCACAGGGAAGAGCTACGCTATCCTACAGTTCAGGCACTTCAGTTACTGCTAGGCAAGATGAGTATGCACAGTGGAAAAAAGAAATCTCAAAACATCTTTTTAACTGTCTGTTGCCATGCAGAGTCTCTGTATGATTTCTTGATAGAAGTACGCACAGGGTTTTAGGAAAGTAATAGATTTTTTTTTCCCCCTGGGGTACATGCATATTAATACATCTTATGTAGTGTAATTCTAGGTGGAAGCTCAGATATGAAAAACTGCAGTGGAGTTAGTTTATAATGGATCTTCAATAGGAAAGAAAGTATATTTAAAAAAAAGTTTTAAAACCATGGCTACTGTTTTTAAAATACATAAAAACACTAACTTTATAGACTAGCAACATTCTTAATAGAATTTATGTGAACTTGCTGCAATTTGCAGCCTCTAATGGTCATAATAATCTTTAGATTGTGATGTAAATTCTTCTGTAATGTCTGGTCAGTGCTGCATCAGCTTGTTGCTTCAGTGTGGGATAAAGGGAGTGTTTGTAAACAAACCTTAGAAATTCAGCAAGCTATTTCAGGACTGACCTGGATGAAAGATGCCACATAATTACTGTGATAGAACTGAGAAATCTGGCAAAGGAGCTGGTTTTACAAGCACTAGTTGATTATAGTTAACGTTTTCCAGAATATAAAAGTAACTGCATTAGTGGAGTCTTACAGTTCTGTGAACTTCTAATATTTCCATTACTCACTTTCGCATCAGTATCATGCAAAAAAATGTCATCTTAGATTGCCCTCTAAGAAAAACCCAGTTTGCTCCCAACATAAGTACATTCTTCCAGTCTAGATGCAACATTGAGTAACTAATAAAATGATCATAGCTCAAGTACCAAATCTGTCATTATCTTTGTTCAAAATTTACCAAATACCAAGCTATAACAGAATTCTATTTAGAATGCAGTTATATCTTAAGGCATATGTCTTCTATGTCTTTTAAGACATACACACACCCACAGAAGAGGATTTCTGTCATTTACGTTTTTTCTGTAACTCTTGCCTGGTCAGTCATTTCCTTTTGTCTCATGCTCCACAAAACTTGCAGAGGGCACAAATGTGCCCCCACAGCCTAGAATGACTGTTGAGATCTTTAGTTCCCCAGAGAGTCATTAAAATTTGTACAGTTCGTTATTCTGTATTAAAATGGTGTTGATCACTGTGTGATTTGGTAAAATACAGTTAGGAAAATCTACTGTTGCTTGGCAATGGAAACTATGTTAATGAACAATTAATGACATTGTGGGAACAGAAGAGTAGCTGCTGTTCTGTAGAATGCTAAGTGCTATTTAGCTAACTGTTAAAAGTTAATTGTGATTGTACTAAAATGAAAATGAGTTCTTTTTTTAACCTGATGCCTGTAAAATTTTTTTCACAAAGAAATGAAACTTTTTAGATTTCATTGTGTATATTCTAAAGTTCTAATTAACTAGTTTGATTTCAGTCTTTTCAACGTAGTTGTCCAAAGTCATGAAATAACAAAAGAAATGCATAGAACTTAAACTACTTGCTTTATAAAGAAGTCTCCCACTTACTAATACTTAACACAGGGGTATGACAGAAAATTATATCTTCAAACCTCTAATTGTAACCTCAGAAAAGCAATATAAATTCTGTTTATCAGTGCACAAAAGCTTAGATACAATAAGAAAAGAATTCATTCTACTGAGAATATTTATGAGTTTGTTTTCTTCTCCTCAGTGTACGTATGAAATAGAAGCAAGCAATAGTTTCTTGTTCTTTATGCTTCCCAGTGCAGTTTACGTTCTGTTATTTAGTTTGGTTTGTATATGCTTTAGTGTGAAATCTGTCAATATTTTGCTGCATTTTGTCAGGTACTTTTTTTGCATTGCATTTTTATAAGTCTGGGAAAGAAGGGGCTTCACTTGAAGTACTACACAGTACAATAGATCTATTACATAGTATAGGCTTGAGAAGAAAAGCCAAGATAATTTTTTAAACTTTTTTTTTTTTTACTTCCATTGCTAAGATCAGAATGTGGAAGTGCAAGAGCAAAGATGGGAGAGCACCCATTAGAGCCACTCAGATTATACTTGCATTGAGGCTGACTTTCAGGAATCCCCAAACACTGCAGCTTTCATGCTTGAATACATATAGAGATCATACTAAGAATTCAGTGCCTAGTGCCAGCTATACTGTGATCATTTAGTGGTATGCCATAATATGGAACTCCTCTGGCAGAGACCGTAACGTGAGATGTCAAGAGCCTCTCTTAATTTTCTGTATGTAGATATCTGATAGCGATGCATGGTGTTTTGGCACATTTAAGTTTGTAGGGAAGCTGCATTGTCTTTTTTTCTTTGTTCTGTGGTTGTTTTTTTTTGTTTGTTTGTTTTTTGGTAAACCTTGTATTTTTAGTCTATGGTCAACAAGGGCAGTTTCAGCCTCAGGATGGGACAAAGGCATGTCCCCATCTAATAAAGAAGATAGCTTGTCACATAGTCTATAAACATTAATTCCAGAAATACATCTAGAACTTAGACCACAGACTGGGAAGCTGACATATGTAAGGAAGAGAAACTTGAAACAGCAAGTCAGGAATATCATAGCAGGATTTAGGGTAGGAGTATGAGTCAGCAATGAAAATTAAGGTCAGAAACTGGGGCCTAATCTATCTGTAACATCTTGAGGTCTCTGAGAGGAAAGATGCTTGGTGTCTGCTGGTTTGTTGTAGTTTGAACCTTTGAATGTGGCTGACTTCGTGCTTCCTCAGATCCGGTGATTGGCTGCCCCAGGATCAATCATGCAGTTAGATTATCATTGTAAAAACACTGCAGTTGAAGTATGAATAAGTACTGAGTATGCAGTTGAGTTCAGTGGTTATCTAGCAATACTAGGCTCAGAATTTCCTGATTCCGTTCTAGAAGTCTTATTTGTCTTATCCACCAGGGCTTACAATGGCACAGTTGTGTTGCCTGGCACTACACTTGAATTATTCAAGAGTTGCCCATAGCTCAAAAACTACATGTGGCTCCTCCAGTACCATGATTCATAGCTTTGAAAAAACTTGAACACTCAAATTACAATTGGTAGGCTTTGTAGAAAAAGACCAATTAAGAAGTTCTCATTTGCCAAAACCAATATTTTAACTATACTATAGAACAATGAAAATCAGTGCATGGAGGGGGTGTTAACATTTTACTTTTTGTGCTTGATTTGAATTTCCAAGGCTAATGGAACACTTTCCACCCACATTTCATTTGGTTTCTCTTGAAGAGCATTGTAATTTCTCAAAATCGTCCCATTTCTCCTTGACAAGAACATTTATCCTCTTGTTTTCATTTCGAAGAATTACCCACCCAGAGCTTTCACAAGAGCTTTCTCCAGAAAGCTGTTGCTCAGACAGTAATGTCTTTCCCTTGAGGCTTTTACTTCCTGATGTTCCCTACTCTCACATGGAGTAGTCTTGGGTGCGTATTAGATTTGCCTGTGCCTTGGTCATATCTTAGCTTGTCACATAGTCTATAAACATGAATTCCAGAAATATATCTAGAAGTTAGACCAGAGACTGGGAAGAACTTTTTTTTCTTCCCGTTCTGTAGGGATCTTGAAGTGTGAAGTAGACTTAGTGTTTCTTCCAGAATCTGTTTGACTTGTTCAGGGTTCTGTTAGTGGTGAAGAAAATATATAAAAAAAAGCAGAGTTATTTTAATTTTGGAGCTTTCTCTTGTACTATCAATTATTTTTTTATAGGACCAACGTAGTGGTTACAAGCACATTGCTGTGTGTTGGGGAAAACCATCATTTGTAGAATAAAATTTAAATAGGAGAGCTTGAAGATTTTAGCTACTTTCTGCTGCATCTAAAAATAATTGTCTTGCCTAATCTTTGTAAAGTCATCGTAATTAACTTATACTATTTCTGAAAGAAAGGCATCAGGTAGAAAAACCACCCAACAAATAAACAAAGCTAAACAAGAAGAAAAAACAAACAAGTACCACCACTCTGCAGAATACTATATGGAATACTAATATAGAATACCATAGAACAACATCAGTAGAGCAACCAATGACTTTCAGCTTTGCACTTAATAAGACTGCTTGACAACTGCCTGATGATTTGTCATTACATCGTTCTTGGTGCTAGGTTTGATAATAACTGGAAGACTTCAAGTAGCTTACAAGAAATTCTTATTCTTAGTAGTTTAGTCATTGATCATGTGATATCAGTGTTCTATGATTCACTTCTTATGCATTTCAAATGGTACACCAGATGATGAGTTGGAACCTGATGGTAAAGAAATGCTTATAAAATAAATGCCTGTTAGACCTAGGAAAAATGAATTTCTTTCTCGCAAAATTCTGTTCAATTAAGACCTTCCTGGCATTCTTTCAGTTGCCTTATGAATGCAATCATATGTAGATCTTCATCTCAGGACCATGGTATTATAGCAAACATACACACTATTTTCTAGTGAAATTAGAAACTACAACCCAACTTGGGGTTGTAGTGAAAAATAGGTAGTTTGCTGTTAATGCCTTTCTTAGTAGCTTTTGAATACTTAGATTGTTCTAACTATTCTAGAAACAAGTGATATTTCAGTTATATCTAAATCACAGATTGTAGGGAGTCACCAGTTGGATCATGCACAAGAATGGCTGATAGGCCTAGGTTAGGATGTTGTGTCTTCTGATTCTTACATATAAAATGGAACTCTGGTAACTGTAAATTCAAGTGACCTTGTGTTAATTTATAAATAAAATATTCAGTCCTATATTTGTGTATTTTCATGCATGTCATTAAAGACTGGAAAAGTATATTCAGTTCCTACTTCGTTGTTTGCTTCAGAGAACTTTTAATAAAACATCTTAAGGACATTTACAGGAGAAAAATGTAACTTGCAGACTGTTTCTATTTTTCTGCAGCAAAACAAATCCAACAAATCTTATGCAGTATTTTGCAGCACTCTGTTAAGGTAAATTGACTAACTGAAACACACCCATGCTACTTTGTTTAGTGCTCACTCCGGTTTTTGCTCAGCAGAGTATGTGGTTAGAAACAGATACACAAACGGAAATCAAAATGAGTCTCAGACTTCAAAAAAAAAAACAACAAAACTTGTGGAGGTTCAAGAGAATGCTGTAGAAGCACTCAGAGAGTCTCTCCCAACTGAGTCAGGAAAACCCCCATAATCACCTTCCCTGTTTGCACAATGATACTTTACCATAACTTTTGTAACTTCCTTACACACAGTTATGTTTACCAGGTTAGGTCTCTGAAAAACAGCTGCCTGCAGGTCAGTGACAGTTCTGAAACTGAAACTGAGCTGGAGTCTTTTCTCACTGAAGGTCAATTTTTAGCTCTTATTGAATTAGGAATTTATGCAATACAAATAGGAGAATCAGACCTAATGTTTTTCTCTTTACTAACAGTATTCATTAATGGTGTACTCACCCAAATAGCATTTCCTTTATAGAAATGTCAGTAAGGTTACACTAAATATTTGATAATGATCATATCTGTAAAAATTATCTGCTCCTACAATGCCATACAGATTTGCTACTTTGTGCTGAGCTGTACTGGGAACTGATTAGACTGTCTGCAGTGTGCATTTTGTTTTTTAGTACATCACAAGTACAAAGCTTCTCTTAGTGCAGATCAAGTCTTTTAGTCATTGGCGTGGGGTAGGAATGGCTAGCATAAAATTTAGTTCCGTTTCATTGTGTGCAAAATAATTACTCTTTATTGTAACAACATCCACCTCTGCTGTGAGGTAGTTGGATCTGGATGTTTTAAAGCATAAATTCACTTCTGTTGGGTAAGAAAATGATGCGTGTTGACCTAATCACTAATATTAGGTAGAACACTCTGTTTTTCTCCACACTTCTACAGTGCAGAAAAAATATTAAAGAGATCATTAAAGAGGATCCAAGTTCAATTGGAAGCACGATGCCACGTAATACTTATGGTAGAAGCCTGGAATATGCACAGAGAAGAAACTGTTAAGATAGACAGTTATTTACTGTCTTTGTCAGCTGGAGATGATCTGTATTGAACACCTCTGAAAAGCAGGTGATTTAACAGTAGCTATACACTCTTAACAGTATACATGAAAATAACCATTTTAGCTTTCAAGTTAAGGATATATAGAACTGCTTTTCTGGTTAAACAATCTGTGGGATGAAGGGCTCCATCAGAAGAGAGGTGGCCAGCAGGGGCAGGGGGGTGACTGTCCCTCTCTACTCTGCCCTTGTGAGGCCCTATCTGGAGTATTGCATCCTAGTCTGGGGCCACCAATACAGGAAATATGTCAAGCTGTTGGGGAAGGTCCAGAGGGCCATGAAGATGATCAGAAAGCTGGAGCACCTCCCCTATGAAGACAAGCTGAGGGAGTGTGCATTTTGTTTTTTAGTACATCACAAGTACAAAGCTTCTCTTAGTGCAGATCAAGTCTTTTAGTCATTGGCGTGGGGTAGGAATGGCTAGCATAAAATTTAGTTCCGTTTCATTGTGTGCAAAATAATTACTCTTTATTGTAACAACATCCACCTCTGCTGTGAGGTAGTTGGATCTGGATGTTTTAAAGCATAAATTCACTTCTGTTGGGTAAGAAAATGATGCGTGTTGACCTAATCACTAATATTAGGTAGAACACTCTGTTTTTCTCCACACTTCTACAGTGCAGAAAAAATATTAAAGAGATCATTAAAGAGGATCCAAGTTCAATTGGAAGCACGATGCCACGTAATACTTATGGTAGAAGCCTGGAATATGCACAGAGAAGAAACTGTTAAGATAGACAGTTATTTACTGTCTTTGTCAGCTGGAGATGATCTGTATTGAACACCTCTGAAAAGCAGGTGATTTAACAGTAGCTATACACTCTTAACAGTATACATGAAAATAACCATTTTAGCTTTCAAGTTAAGGATATATAGAACTGCTTTTCTGGTTAAACAATCTGTGGGATGAAGGGCTCCATCAGAAGAGAGGTGGCCAGCAGGGGCAGGGGGGTGACTGTCCCTCTCTACTCTGCCCTTGTGAGGCCCTATCTGGAGTATTGCATCCTAGTCTGGGGCCACCAATACAGGAAATATGTCAAGCTGTTGGGGAAGGTCCAGAGGGCCATGAAGATGATCAGAAAGCTGGAGCACCTCCCCTATGAAGACAAGCTGAGGGAACTGAGCCTGTTCAGCCTGGAGAAGAGAAGGCCACTAGGAGACCTCATTGCAGCCTTCCAGTATTTTAAAGGGGATTATAAACAGGAAGGGAATAAACTTTTTACTTGGGTAGATGCAACAGGACAAGAGGAAATGGTTTTAAGCTCAAGGAGGGAAGGTTTAGATTGGATGTCAGGGGGAAGTTCTTCATGGAGTAAGTGGTGAGGTGCTGGAACAGGCTGTCCAGAGAGGCTGTGGATGCTCCATCCCTAGAGAAGTTCAAGACCAGGTTGGATGGAGCCCTGGGCAGCCTGGTCTAGTACCAGATCTGGAAGTTGGTGGACCTGCCTGTAGCAGGGGTGTTGGAACTTGATGATCCTTGAAGTCCCTTCCAACCCAAGCCATTCTATTTTGTAAAAATTGTTATGGACCTCTGTGTGCTATATTTAAAAGAATTTTAGTCTTCCTAAAGGCACTTGGAATAATAAGCCAAAACACTAAAGAATTTAATAAACATTATGATTCCTGATGTCCCAGCCTTTCTTTACAAACTCCCCATTTCTCTGGAGAAACTTACACAGCAGCTGTTTTAATGCCTAAGCTATTTACATTCCATTAAGAACAGAAAGATTAGTAATAAATGAAATTATGCAAGAACATGAGTAAGGGACATCTAAATTTTGGTTTCTGCCACAAAACTAAGAACTTATAATAAAAAAATGAAAAGACAGCTGAAGAACTATTTTTTTGAAGTGTGATCTGGATGCCTGTTCACTAATGTAAATTTTTATTTCACATTGGTCTATTAGTTGAACTTCTGTATTACCAAATTAATTCTTTTTTAATTTTTTTTTTTTTGAGATTGCTGGTCAGTATTCTTTTCCAGTCTGTCTTCACCTGACTGCATTTTCTCATGCTCAAGAGCCCTGATCCAACTGCCTTCCGGTGTAAAAAGCACCCTGCTTCTCTCATCTCTACAAACAGTGTATAGTTAATAGGGCATAAATTCATCATATTTAAAGCAAAGGACTAGTTCCTATCTGTGACTTTGTGGGAAACTGTATTTATACAGTTAAAAATAATGATTATCGATGTCAAGTATTTAATTCTACCTATTCCTTGAAAAGAAAATAGTCTATGGTGTTGCTCTTTCATGTTACTACCAAAAGGCCCTAGACTTTTGAGGACATGCTTGTGGTTGGTAACAATTTGTATGCTTTCATATCACCTTAGTTGAACCATATGCTAAGCTGAGTGCTCTGTATTTCTTGAGTAGTGAATGCACTATCGTGACTGTGAAACTCAGCTAAGATGTGAAAACAAATCTGGAAGGATTGCTAAAGAGCACACATCTCTAGAAGTATCTGCAACTGCTCCTGTTAGAGTAAGCCTATCACTCTACTGAAAGTAGAGAATAACACTACAGAGATTAGTCTCCTAGAATTTTATGATCTTTTTTCTTACTGTAGATACAGGACAGTTTGAATGTTATGTTTTGAACATTCTGCTTTAAATTCTACATTGACAGTAACTGTTCAATTCAGAGCCAGCAGAAAACTTCCTGTGGATTCAAGTAGTGCAACTTATTCTCCTAACTCTCCAGTGTTTTCTTTGGAAGTTTATTAGACTGAGGCTATAAACAGAATTGTCTCTTATGATGTAGGTGTAATTACAGAAAGTGCATTCAGAAATTCATTGTCAAAGATGACCTGATATAGAAAGTTTCTGTTCTTGGCATAATAATGCTGGGTGGGTTGATGCCAGAATCTACTGATTAGGAATTTTCTGCTTGCCTTTCCTGAGAATATGGCTGTCCATCATACTGGTTTTCCTGCAAACTGAACACACTGTTTCTAGAAAAATCTACATTAGTGCATGATAGATACCCAGCATGTCCTCTGCTTCTAATGGCTGAGAGCTTAAACAGTAACTTCACTTGTAAACTACAAGCTTAGGTCATTCTGAATCACCTTCCTAGAAAACTACATATACTCTGCATGAAATAATTTAGTCTGTTTGATAATGGAAAGAGAGGGATCTCTAGAGGATTGAATATGTAGAAGGGCAACATCCAGATTGGTGTAGGGGCAGCTGTGTGAACCTAGCAGTTGGTTGATGGATTTCACTCTGGCCAATCAGCCTGGATTCAGGCACAGTATATTTTGTGTTACCCACTATAAGCATGAGTGAGAGGTTATAGCACTGATAAAGGGAAGAGAAAGCTTTCAGGGGAGAGTAAGAGGACTGTTGTGGAGTGAGTAGTAGGAAATAGATAAGAGGAAGCTGGGCTCTATAAGTTCTACCACAGATCTAATGTACTGTTTGACAGGAAAGGCCTTGGCTTTGGGGTCCTCTTCATGTGTGGTACCTGTCTGTATAAGGACATGGAAATTGCTGCTCAGTGCCTAACATGGATTATATTGTTCTGTGACTGGGCTGAGTTTAATATTCCTTTTTACTACATTGTGCAGCCAAAAAAAATATTTTTTCCTCTAGTAGTAGATACCACTTCATATGCTGCAGATTTGCTGTTTTCATCTACCTCTTTTTGTGTTATCGTGCACTGCTTCTGCATGCTGTTCTTGTTTCAGGTGGTAACTACATTTGTCTTAGCAGAGGACAAAATATTTAAAAATGATGCAAAAAGGTAAGTTTTGAAAGGACATATAATTTTATTTCACATTACCTATTTTGTCTCAGGGCAGCCTGCTCAGAACCATCATTTTTTAATATTAACAGACCCAGCAGTTAGTAAGAGAAATGGAAACTTTGTAAAACATTGATACACTTGATGTCCTTGATCATTTCCTAATATGGGAAAAAACACCCACAAAGCCCACAAGATAGATATAGTCTAAAACCTCCTTCAAGTAAAATCCTTGTAATGTGCACTTCAAGGAAGTGTATTAGGATGTTTATGTCTACTGCTGAGAGTCTGCATTGGTTAACCTTTGAAATTCTGCATACATTATACCTCATTCCATGCATTTCTAGATGAATGTTTACTTTAGGATTATATATGTCAGCTATACAAAAAACCTGCATAATCACTTAAGAATATCTCCATTCTGATGAGTTCCATCATCTCACTGACTGATATGGATCAGTTGCCTAATTCTTCTCTAACTCAGTTCATTCATTTCTTACAAATGTTACATTCATCTGATGATTATGTACAGCTATCTGAATATTTTGATTGCTTTTGAGACAAAGCTGTTTTTTGTTTGTTATCTCTCATCAGAAAAAAAAAGATAGACCTACTAAGTTAGTAACTAACTACCATCTTTCAAATAGCATGATAAACTGGCCTGCTTAGTATTTCTGAAGAAGCCTCTTTCATGTTTATAAAGTTATATGACAATTCCAATATGAATACTCTTTTCCCCCCCAGATTTAGAAGGAAATTCTTATCAGAACAACCAGCTGCTAAAGATGATTCTGACCATGCATCAATTTATCATCTCCTCTGCAGATATGCTCCAGAAACTCAGTGATCTATATCCTTTAAAATATTCACCTGCTCATAAGGTAAAAAGTAGGTATGCTTGAGAACTCTAAGATAGGTGAGTATATTTGATCTAGGGATGCATTACTTTTCTGCTAATGAAACGATAGACTTTTCACAGTTTTTTTTTTGTCTGTATGGTGTGGCTTTCATTTGTTTTAGGGTATGTGTTTTCTCTTTTTTGCCTGGTTTAGCTTATGATCCACATAGAGATGAAATTCCAGTTCAGATTTTAAGTAGGATAAATCATCCTCTATTGGCTGCGAAGGGATTGTCTAACAGGTGTTAGATACTACAAACCTGGGACTGTTACAGATTTCTGGTCTTCTATCCTCAGTATTACAAGAGAAAAGCACGAAAGCATAGTTTTAATATTCTAATGTTATCATCTGAACATGACAATTCTCAACAAATATTATTTCTTGGGCACTCACTGAAGATTATAGTGTATTTAAATCAAACTTTTTCTCCTGATTTGATGCTATCTTGAGATGACTGCCTAGACTCATATACATGTGGTTTTTCCTTAACGTTTTCTACTTATCTTAGTGCTTTAGAGAAGAAATCATCTGCGCTCTGTGTAAAAATATGCTATTTTGTGAGGTAAGAATACTCTTGCTTGGTAGCCATTAGTCAGCAGCTGTCCCTATGTCATAGAATAGGATGTTTTTATATATATATATCTTAGGATCACACCAAAAAGAGAAAGTTGTATTCCTTCAGCTTTTCAAGATTCACTTTAGCAGCTTTACAAAAAGACTCACACAGATCCATTGAGGTCAGTGCAGGAATGATTGGGTCACACTTTTAAACCGATTCTACATGAACCTGTTCCTTAAACAGCAGGAAGAATTGACAGTGCTCAGGAATCAAGAGCATTATGTCTAATATTATTAGGTCTATTAAAAAAATAGAGTGGGATATTGCAGCTACTGTTACATAAAAAAAACAAACTACCTCATCTGTAGGTAATTTTCCCTAGTAACTGTTCTTAGTCATTTGCAATGATCACAGATCACTTTCGTTAAGCACAATAAAGTTTGAAATCTTAGCTTAGAGAAAAGCATAGAAATATGCTCAGTAATAAAAATGGGAGTTGCCATTCCAAAGTAGCTGTAGCTTGAATTGCGTCTGGGCTTTGGTCTGCTTGTAGGGAAATAATGAGCAACTGCCTTTGTCTCTTATTTGGTGGTGGATTTCGTTTGGTTTTGGGTTGCATTCTTTTCTCTTTCATTCAGTTTTTAAATCTTTCTCTTGCTCACAAGCTTTTTTTCCCCCTCCCCGGTCCCACTGCAGGGGGAAGGAGTGAGTGAGAATCTGGGTCAGTATTTAGTATTTAGGCTAGGGCCAACCTATCACAGTCAGTGATAAGTCACATGTGGGAAATGAAATTAAATATATGACAAATAATTTGAATGCCTAACATAAGAGTATAGTCCTTAGAAAGTATTTGATGCATGTGAGAATGAATCACTAGTAAAAAAAATACATTTAATAGTAACTTATTTTTTGGTTAATAATTAAAATTCTGATTAGCCTATTGCATTTTTAAGCAGAATAATTTCAAGTTCTAAATGAATATGTAAAATTGTCTACAAGCTTGTGAAGAAAATAATCAGCATACATATTATCTAAATGTAACATGAATCTAGATATTTTAATATTGAATTTAATGCAAGTACTATAGTTTAATTCTGTATAGAACTAATTTTTTTTAGTCCTGTAAAAGATTAGAAGTACCCTAACAATAGCATTTAAAAAGCAAGCATTATCTTCCAAAGTCAGTCAAAAAAATAAATAAAATCATGAATGTGAGCAGTTACCTAAATTTCAGCCTTCCTCATGGTAAAGTAAAATAAATTATTTTCCATTTATAATAGGTATTGGATTACAGAGTTTTGGGTTATGTTCAAAATGGACTCTAAACTATCAACAACCATGGAGGCATTTCAAGAACTGGTTAAAGCTAATGGTGAGGAGTTACACTGTCGTCTAATTGACACAACTCAAATGTGAGTGCCAAAGTTTCAATATAGTTGGAAAACAAAGTTTTGCTCTGAATTTCCTTTATTCAAAAATAATGTCTCTCCAGTATAACAGGATAACAATACCACAGTGGGTTAATTTTAGTCTATAATAAGTTCTATGTTATTAATTCCTAGCAAAGTGTTCATACATTATTATACACAGAGGAACAGAATGCCTTTCAAGAATGGGTTAAGCTGAACTGGACTGTTCTCTAGACTTCATGCTGATTTTCTATGCTAGTTAAGTTTTATTATATCCAGGAAGCATTATTGACTCAGTCAGTGAGAAAAGAGTACATTCTGATTGAATAATAAAGGAGCTAAGAGTACCAATGAGATACATTAAGAACAATTAAAGGGAATGTTTTATGTTCAGTAGGCCAAAGTTAGAGAAAGCAATTCTGAAAGTGCAGTATATGATCTTGTACTGCTTAGTAATGTTGGTGTACTGTACTTAGGTGCAATATAAATACTTAAAGCAAATAATGTTTTGTCATGTAGTCTGTAATTTGTGAAAGATGTTTGCCATTAGAAAAATCAATATACTAACTTTTTAATGCAGTAAAGCATGAAAATAATGCAAGTTTTCAATTAAGAAGTTTGATCTTCAAAGGGTAACTTCAGATAATTCTCTCAAAATTTCTCTAAAAGAAATTCCAGGGACTGGTCTAGAAAGCTGACACAGCGTGTAAAGGCTAACAGCAGTAAGAAGCGGAAAGTTTCACTCCTTTTTGATCACCTTGAGCCTGAAGAGCTATCAGACCATCTTACCTATCTTGAATTTAAGTCCTTCAGAAGAATATCAGTAAGTGCTTTTTTGTTTGTTTTAATTTTAAATAAAGGCAGGAAGGAGGTAGTAAAGATGGGGAGAGGTATCATTACAGTTTTAAACCTAAGGTGCAAGCACTTTGACAAACTGACAAAATGACTGTGGTGGAGAGCTGGCAAGATCAAGGTCAGCTGCAGAACCAGATGGGAAAGCTTACCTATGTACCAGTACAACTAAATGAAGTAGGTAAGGCCTGTTTCTTTGGCCCCGAGATCATGTAGATCTCATGTAGCTCAGCTTGTTTCTCTATGATGAAACTCTCATGTTGTACAGCAGACACTGATGCATGCTCTGTGTTGAAAATATTCCTTGGTCTGTTCTATACCCAAACCACTATATCCAACTATTACTGAGAGAGTGGTAGCGCTGTGAGATAAAATTTTAATCAATTCCTTTGCTAACAGTTAAGTGCATGGACTGATATGTGCCCATGTCTTTGTCCATACTCTTGTTTTAATAGACTGAAACTGGACAGTGATACTCTGACTACCTTCCTTTTTGCTACAGTCAGTTCAGAGAGTGTGTGAGTGTAGAACATATTAGGTAACTACACAACAGATTGAGGGAAGGGGCCTTTGGGGAAGCGGAATAAGCTATTTGAACTTCTTCCAAATAATTCATTTCTACTAGAAGTGGTGGTGTAACTGCATACAGAATCAAACAGCGTCCCTTGGCTCAGACCAGCAATCAGGCTCAAGTGGGATGAAAGAAGCCTGAAAAGCTCCTAGAAAGCTAACTTCCTGTGGCAGTACGAAACAGCAGTGCAAAATTCTCATGCAGCAAATAAGTGCTTTTTTGCATATGCTGCTGCCTGTAGGTAATACTAACATTCAAAGCTCACGCAACTCCCAGCACTTTCAAAGCTTTAAGCAGACATAAAATTGAGTATAACAGGTATGATTGCAGTCACTTTCAAATTTGTCATAGGATTCCAACTGTTACATACCTGAATACATTTTGGTGCAAATGGAAATTTCTTACACCTCAGATTTGAAAACAACGTGCATTAGTAAGAAGTTCTATCATTAACTCTTTGTACAGTATATTCGTGATATGTGAAGCCATAGAATCGTTTCCTAATTCTAACTTGGCAGCAAATACCAGGAGGGAGACTGCAAATGGCCTGCTACATTATCAATCATTGGAATAACTACTCAGTTGTTGATCCCCTCTCTCTCTCTGTGTATATATATATGTATACACACACACCACGTAGCAAAATTTTCCATGAAACACCATGCATCTTGAAGCAAAGTGCAGAGAGTGGTATTCACAAAGTAATGACTGCAAGTATGAGCATACCTGCAAAGCATTTGAACACAAAGCTGTAGAATACAGGCAGCCTAAGCTGTCCATTCAGATTCTGCTTTACTAATGAAGCTTTTTAATTCATCATTGCAATATCAGGCTGTTGCATTATCTAAGTACCTGGACTTCTTTACTGTATCAGCTGCTAATAATATGGTTACATCTAACCAGTCTAATAAATTCTTCACCAAAATTTTCTTGAGCTTTTATGAAGCACTGATAAGAATTTGATCAGCATTAGAAAAAAACATTTTTGGAAGGAGAGAGAGCTACTGAGAACAAAATATAACCTAATCAAACTATAATTGTACTGAAACTGCTATGGGGTTGATAATTATGTAGTCAGATATTGAATAATTATCATACAGTGTAGCTGCTTAAATTTCAACATCCAGCCAAATCTGGCTGTAGTTCAAACAATAACTCTTAAGTGCTGTGAAATCTTACAGACAGCTCTACTTATTATTTTTTCTTACTGTTCTTATGATTTATTCCATTTTTATTTAGTAAGTGGAATAATTCAGGTGTCTGCTGTCACCTCTGACTTCTTAAAGCATTATTACTACTTACTAAATGAGCAGAGGAAAAAGTTAAAGCAGAGGTTGAACAAGCAAGAAACAGTTTTACCACTTACAATATTTTCTTAAGGATCAATACTACTCAGTATCTTTGTTACACTGAAGAAATATAACATGTACATAGAACACGTATCTACTGTAGCTATGAAAGTTTTTGTTAAGATATCAATATTATTGTCCATAATACAAAGTGTGTATATAAGTCTCTTAAGTTTTCTGATTAGTCACTTTTTGTGTATCCTTGCTAATAGATAAATCAAGGAATCAGACACTGCATCTATGAAAACAAACATTTGCTTCTCTTCAATCTTAATGGGAAGAACGGCTTCAAAGAAAGTATCGTTACTTTGTCACATTGAGGGGTTCCCTAGACTATCTTAGGTCACTTTTGTTAAATAAGAGAATTTCACAAAGTACATCAAAATATTAAACAATCTGTAGTTCTTTTTCTTAATGACTCTAATCTCAGTTTTATGTAAATCTGATAGAATTTGTTTTGTTTGATTAGAATAGTTTAATGCAGAACTGCTATATTTTCAATGTATGTATCTATACCTTAAACTATCACTGAATTACCAGATTAAACTGAATTTTAAGCATAATCTTCCTCATAGAGAACTAGATTCAGTGAATCTGTGGAGCCAGTGACACTGGGAGGAGTCAAGATTTATGAGATATGCATGATGCAATGATGTGATACAAATGATGAAGAAAAGATTATTTTAATTCCATTACTATGAGCTTTCTGCTTTGGAAAGAAGAAAAGGAGAGGTTTCAAACTTATGTACATTTAAGATTCACTAATTATCTTGTTCTTCAGGATTTCATTTGTATTTGCATACAGACCATGAGGTAGATTTTTTTTTTTTTTTTTGAGTTCTCAGATTATCAGAGCTACATTGTGAATAGCTGTGTGAAAGAGAATCCAACAATGGAAAGATCAATTGCTCTTTGCAATGGTGTCTCTCAGTGGGTGCAGCTAATGGTTCTCAGTAGACCAACACCACAGCTTCGAGCTGAAGTATTTATCAAGTTCATTCACGTTGCACAGGTCAGTTAAGTTTTGTTACATGATACTTACTTTGACTTCCCCTGAAACAGTCCCTTAGCTTCTTTTCCCTCCACCCCACTGTCAAGAAGTTGGCAATGATCTCCCATTTCATACATATAGTACGCATATTTGTATAATGCTGTGGTCTTATACCAGGTATTCACATATTACAATGTAAGAACAGGCAGCAGCAGATATAGCTGCCTTTAACCAGTTTCAGACTACCCAAGAAAATTAACAGTTAGTCCAGTAATAAGGAAAAAAAAAAAAAAAATCACTTACCCCTTTCAGAGATGAGGGCCCACTGGAAACTCCCAAAGGAAGCAGTCTCCAAGTAGAGAAGCTTCCCTTGTGGCTGCCAGTCCTTAAATGAGGTTTGAGATTGAGGATCCACCCCTTCTGGTCATACAAGTGAATTGCTTGCAGCTGTGCTCGCAGGGCTGGTCACACCCCTTCTCCAGATGCTCAATCACTGGTTCAGGCTGTGACCTAACAGTTCCTGTACATACAGTATCTTTAGTGTCTCTATGGTTTTCTCATATTCATTTTGAAGAAAATATTTTCAATGAGAAATGATATTTATACATTTTTAAATCAGCCTGTGAAATACTAAGCTGAAAATGCCTATCATTCCAATGTATGAACTGCTGTGATGACTTTGGCCATAAGTAGAATTGCTTTTACTTATGTTTCATGTGATAGAAGCAAAGCTATTGTTCTACTGATGTTTTTTGCATACTAATCTGTCTGCAACCATAAATAAGAAATTGAACAGTATTGTTGCAGACTGTGGGAAGAGGGAGAAATACTGAGGAGTCCTTTGAAGACTTGCTGTATATGCGGAATTATTATCATTTAGTAACAGTAAAACAAGTAAATGTTGCACTCACCAAAATCACAATTCCAGTACCAAAGTGAATGAAGTCAAATAGATTGTGGTACAAAACTTCTAAGACTTTGGTCCCAAAAGATAGAGGAAATGCAGAATTTGGATGTACATATGGAACAGCTTAAAGCTTTAAATAATAAATACTGCTTGTTTGTATGTCAACACAGAAGCTTCACCAGTTGCAGAATTTCAATACATTAATGGCAGTGATAGGAGGTCTCTGTCACAGTTCCATTTCCAGACTCAAGGAAACAAGCTCATGTGTTCCTCACGATGTAATTAAGGTTGGTATTGTAACTTTTACAAGTCATGTAAATTTAAACTTCCTTTGGTCACTGCACACAAAAATAAACAAGTTTACTTTGTTAGACATGACAGATAGAGCGGAGGCAAAAAAAGGAAGAGTTCCCCCATTTCTGTTTTTTTTTGTCGCTTCATCTTTACAAACATCAATTACTCCTACACTTTCAATGTCTCCTTTGTAGATTTATAGAGCTTCCTTAAAGTTTCTGTTTAATATTAGGATATGAGAACACATGTTTTCATTTAGAAGCACACAGAAGTACAGAATAGCATTCAAATTTGAAAGCAGACAATTAGTTCCTAGAACATTTAAGAACAAAACTTTTGCTGTCCATAGCAACACCGACTAGCTTGAGTCTATAAACGCAAGCCCGGGCTTCTGCACTTTAATATTGGAAAGACCAGTTTTATCTGATCTTTCCCTATGATAAACTTTATCTAATCAGACTTGAACAAATGTAGCCGTAAGACACACATGGTGACAATTTTGCTGAGATTCCAGCTACTAAAACTAAGAAGAAAAGGTTACTATTTTTTTAAAGGAATTAAGTGGCTTTAATCATTTGCTCTTAAGAGACATACATTTTATTGTACTTGGCTCCTGAAAGACTTTATATGGGCATCTAACAAATCTGCTTTGATCACAGAGTATAATGAACAGGTTTAGTGAACAGTGCATATCTGTTTTATAGAGCAGAAATATCACCTTCCACTGATAGCAGTTGCAGCTCTCAAGATCCATTTACCCAGTTTAGCAAGCTTATTTTAAAGGCATTTTTTGTTGTTGTTGTTGTTGCTTGTACAAATTTCTTCACCATGAGGAGTGGCTATACTAGTTTAAAGTTTACTTTGAAGTTTAACTAAAAAGACTAATTTGTGAAGGTTAAAAATTGAGTTAATAGACGGGAACTTCCACAAAGAAAAACAAACAAAAAAGAAACCAACCAACCAAAGAACTCTACAAATCACAGCAAAACATTGTCCTATTAACTTTATAATATTAAAATGCAGCTTTATACCTGTATAGTTTTAATTAAGGAAGGTGTTTATATTGCTAGACTTGGGACACATTTAGCTTGCACAAATTGAAGCATATGTTTCTTTCTTCTTTTCAAGGAAAAACTTTTCTTAAAAGCACTGACATGCCACCCTGAGCTGTAGGAATTCCAGCCACGTTGTGATGGGACAGTGTAGGGTTTCTCTGCCAGGACTTTTAGGTGTCAATTCCACCTGGTGACTTGGAAGCCAGAGAATTACGTTGAACATTTTAAGGTGAAGATGCTTGCATCTGGGAAGATCAGAGACATGACATCTGCAGACACATCCCCTCGATTTGAGAGGGCTGTATTTTTTTTCCATTGACTAAATAGGGAGTGTAAGAAGACTGTCATTATAGGCAGATAACACAGATTATTAATTTAAGTGAGGTGAATAACTAGATTTCATGTGGAGCCTAAAGATTTACATTTTAAAGTCTATTTTGGGAGCCACTGTGAACAAACTGCATAAGAATAACATGGGAAATTACTGTGACATATTAGTAGAACAGAAAGAGTTTTGACAGTTTTCTTTTTATTTTATTTTTGACTATTTTCTTTTCATTTTTAGGTGTTTAATGAAATGACAGAACTGCTTTCATCTTACAGAAACTATGAGTGTTATCGACGTGCTTATAATGAGTGCACTAACTTTAAGATCCCAATCCTTGGGGTCCACCTGAAAGACTTGATATCACTTCATGAGGCTATGCCAGACTACTTAGAGGACAAAAAAATTAACATCTGCAAACTGTACTCTCTCTATAACCACATAAATGAGCTGATACAGCTCCAGGAAATGCCACTTCCCCTGGAGGCTAATATGGACCTTGTTCATTTGCTTACGGTAAGTCTATTGGAAGAGAGAAATACTTTAGTTTTTAAAATGATTTTCAATTACCTCAAACTGAATTAAGTAGAGAATTATATTAATTACAAATACCTAATGTTGTAAGATTCTATTTTTTTTCTTTAAGGAAGTCTACAGTAGCAGAAGAGGAGAAAAAGTGATGTTGATTTACCAAGTAGCTAGAGTTGTAATGCCACATGAGCAGTATGCTTCCAATTATTTATATAAAAGAAGACAACATTTATTTCTGTTCCATACATTCTCTCTGTACTTTCCTAATGAAGCACTCTGAATCCTCTGCTGAGTGAGCCTAAGCAGGGAGAAAGGTAGAAAGTTTCCCTTGCTACATTATGAAAGCAGAAGATTGCATATAAGGCTGCCTCATGTAAAATATGTTAATTTGGGAAGTATATGGAAGGGGTTCCTCGAGGAAGGGTTAAACATACCACATTTCTAGCCAGGTTTCTTCTGGTACTAGCAAAACTATCTGACATAAAAATCAGTCAAGTATAGTTGTTTCATTATGCTTCTAGTCATCTTTAGTCAGTGCTATCTTGGGAATAATGCTAACACTACCTAGCACATATGTTACAAAAATAGTTTTTGCTTCTCCTGGTAAATTTAAGTACTCTCTCTTGATTAAAATAGAAAATCTACTTTTCTTATTTCTTATTTTTGTTTGGCCTTCTCAAGCATCTCAGATTGGATTAGCTATATAGCATGCCTTTTAGTTTATGATTACATGCCCTGTTTCAGCAAAATCTGGTAGACAACAGTGCTCGTGCACTTGAGATTATTTGTTCTTTTAAGGAGCAATCATGTCCACAATTTCATGTAACTATGTATTACAGGACATAAAATAATTACTTCATTTTAAAAGAAGAGCTTCTCATCAACTAATATTTCCAGGCACATAATTTTCCTGTTTGCTTTTTGTTGTTTTCTTCCCAACAATCTGTGTCCTTTGCTTTCCTATCAACAGGCAAATCAGTTTGAAGAGATGCTTGAACACATCAGTCAATTATTCAGAGAAGTATCTTGATATTGGACTAATTTTTGAGTGTCAGAAACGACATTTAGATTTCTGAAAGATCTGAAATCATTACTTTACTATACCAGTAATTCTTTCAGTTATTCACAAGAAAGCTGCACATCTAAAATTTGAGTAATGTTATTCAGCCATGGTCTAATGTGTTATCTGAAAAAACAGTATACTTTTATTTCTTATTTTATGTCACTGCCACCATCTTGACTGACACACTAGGGTAACTCAGAATTAAATTTGTCATGGAGATAGTGTTTCAACATTACACTTTCTTCAAACTTGCCACAGAGCAAAGCTTGTAATGCATTTGCCTGTGGTTTTTTTATCCAGTCACATTTCTAATGTGAATATTTTCATATAAATATTCAAAAACTGTCATTACCAGTCTTTGATCTTAGCTTGAAATTGTTCCCAGTCAATACATTATTTTCTATACTATTTTGCAGGACACATCCAGAAGCAAAGATGTAAATTTGGTAACTTCTTCAAATTCCTTTACTTATCCGAGTACAGTGTTTCCCATTCTGCATAACTGCAGCTGTTAGTTGAATTCTAAGTAAATATATACATGTCCATCTTTTATCCTCATCATGCACTTCTTGATTCAACCTGGTCTCATGACATGTTTAAACAAGAGTTTCCTGAGAATTCAAGTTGATGCTGAATTTCATTGGACTGGTGCTTACGTTGCGTGAAAGACTATCTGTATGTCATGGCAGTCACAGGTTTTTTCAGGTACCTTACTAACATGCTGATGGTTATGCCTACAGTCACTTGCAGTGTTAATGTTACAGATTTCCAGACAATGGCAGCAACAGAATGGAACTTGGAAATGCATCCATTTCAAATCATGGTCAACACCTGTGCAGCCTATTTTTTTTTTTTCTAGGTGCAAACTTTAAACACCAGTCTACCAAAAAACACAAATGCATGCCAGAAGCAAGTACATCAAGTAGTAGTAATTGCTCTGGGATTAAGCCAGTGTTCTGTTTATTTTCAGCTGTCCCTTGATCTGTACTACACAGAAGATGAAATTTATGAGCTTTCATATGCACGAGAGCCAAGAAGTCACCGAGCTGCTGTAAGGACCTTTCCAGATTCTTAACAAAATAACTTCATGAGTAATGCAGTTTTTATCCCTTGCATTAATCTTATTTTATTTTGAGCAGAACTGAAAACTGAGCAAAATTGAGCAAAGTCCATTAAAGCATAAATAGTTTGGCTGATGATGAAGCATAAAGGAGAATGCATGCGAGACTTGATGCTGTATCAGGTTTCCTAACAGAAACACAAATGCAGTTATTTGTATAGAGACATCAGGCTTCATCTTGACAATTGATACTGGTTCTTTTAAGTTAAGAGCTCTTGTGTGATTCAAATGATCAAACACATAAGTTTTATGCTGCAGTTTTTGTTCCTGTTTTGGAAAAGATTGTGAGTTTATAGGGCAGTCAGTGGATTGTGACAATTTAGGAAAAGACAGTTCAGGGAAGTGCTTTATCTGAACTATGACAAAATTATCAAAAATATGGCGTTGTGTCAGTGAGGCCATTTCTACAGTCCTGTATTTCATAGTCCATCATCACAATTGAAAGAAGTATAATACCAAAAATATTTTAGTGTGGTACTAATAAAGTTCCATTCAATTCATTGTAGCCTTTGACACCTTCCAGACCACCAGTAGTTGCAGACTGGGCCTCAGGAGTAGCCCCAAAACCTGACCCAAAAACAGTCAGCAAACACGTTCAGAGGATGGTGGATGTAAGTATGGTTGGACCATTTACCTTATATCTCAGCTGTAGTCTTAACTGCCAGGTACAAAAAGATGCAAAGAAAGAAACCAGCTACTGGCTACATTCAAAACTGTGCTGAGTTTGTTAGTACTTCTGTCCACACAAAGTGGATATTTCTGCTACCTTTAAACAGCCTTAGCAGTGAGGCATGGGAGGAAATTCCTTAAATGACTAAGAAGCCAGCCGGGAATGTGAAAGTTGATTTGTATGCTTCCAGAGTCATTCTTTCAAGCAGCCAGGGATTCTCTCTCTAGCAGGGTCTTCAACACCATGTTACTGGTAGAATCTGAAAGCAGACCTCTCAGCAGCTTTGTTACTAGCAGCCATTGCTTTTTTTCTCATTTGGGTCATCAGTTTTATTGATGACTGATTTCAAAACAGAAAGATGGAGAGAGGTAAAGATTTTATTTACATTCCTGCATCATCTCTTTTTCTTCTAAAGACTTCTAATATTGCTTATTATCCCTTGATAAATGCGTACTGTTTTGGAGCGTATTCCTAAATTTGTTCTATATGTGCTCCTTGCTCTAGGGCCAACACAGTCAGTAATGTCATTCCACGATTGGAAATAAGTCTTCATATAACTGATTCTCACATAATATTAACCTGATCAAATAAGCCAGGCAGCTGTGCTTGTTTGACTAGAGATCATCACTGAAAGCATCAGTACAAGTTGTGTATGTAGACCTTAGTGATGAGCTTAAAGAGAGAATATGAGGTCTGCTCTGAAAGTAATGCCTGCTATTTTATTATGTTGGCCCATGACATCAGAGGTGGATGCTGGTGGTATGGCAGTAGAGCTTGAACTTTCTGTCAACATTCCGTTACATTTTGTTGCTGAGTGACAGATGGCAGCAGAGGGGATGTCTCACAAAATGGTATCTGAGATGGAAGTGCGTATGGAGCAGTGGTGTATCCCTGATTTCCCCCATGCAGAAAAAATGGCACCCACTGACATTCATTGATGCTTGTTGAACGTTTATGCAGACCAAACAGGGGATGTGAGCACGAGGTGGTGGGTGGAGTGTGTCAGCAGTGGCACTGTCATAGCAGCTGTGAAGCAGTAGGTTGGCTCTGCTGGTGCAGATTTTTATGAGCGTGACCTGCAGGCTCCTGTTCACTGCTGGTGAAAATACATAGCTAATGGTGGTGACCAAGTTAGAAATAGTGTTTTGTAGCTGAGAACTTGTTCTGTGAAATACTGTTATTGTGCTCTTTCTACCTATTGTAGTTTCCATGGAAATACATAGGAGGCATTATTTTTGGAGCAAACTCTGCAAATAAGAGCTAGCCTTGTGTAGTGAACCATTCAGTCATGTCTGTGTTGATCTAGCTGCATTTTTCTAAAAATCAAGAAATCAGAATGTTTGTTTAGACTCAAGGGAAAAAAAGAAAGTAATTATAAAAATTCTTGTACTATTTGTACTATTTAATAGATATTGAGGGAAGGTTGGAGAGGAATCCTCCAAATATTGTGGACAGTTTCTGAAGTGGCAATGTAATAGCTTCTATCCTTGTTATAAACTATTCTATTATTATCTTATACAGTCTGTCTTCAAGAATTACGACCATGATCAGGATGGTTACATTTCTCAAGAGGAATTCGAAAAGATAGCAGCCAGTTTTCCATTCTCATTTTGTGTAATGGCTAAGGACTCGTGAGTACTCATAAATCTCTTTTCACTACTTTTGCTTATCAACATTGCCTTCTTTGTTTTGTGTTCTCTTCTTTTATTGCTAAGATCGTAAAGTCATCCTCTTCAGCAGCAAAGTGAAAACATAACTGACAAAAGCATCTTTCAGATGTTTTGTGAATGAGCTTACAGCAGTGGCTGCTGTAGCAAGAAGAATAAAGAAAAATATTTTTGAATGACACTCAGTGTACACCACCGAATAACTTTCCAAAATGAACCTGCCCCTCAAAAACAGAGAATTGGCAAATGTATATTTTCGAAAAAATTAAGAACATTCCTCTTAGCACCTTAAGACGTGGAACAATAAAACCTATAATAATATCAATAAAACTATGAAATAGTTTTGAAGTTGCATCTCATACGCAGATTATTCAATTATCCTTACACACTGCAATTATAATGTGCAGAGAAGCTTCCGTAAACTTTGGGAGCAGTTGACAAAATAGCTGATATCACTGTAGGTTTTGGTCAATTAAGGGATTGCCATTGTAAACTGTGAAGAAAGGGTATGTTTAATTGTCATGCTTTTAAGAAAACAGATGCTTCACAAACAACTTTTCTTGTTTATTTTCAGGGAAGGTCTGATTAGCAGGGATGAAATAACCGCTTACTTTATGAGGGCTAGCTCAATCTATTCCAAATTAGGACTTGGCTTTTCTCACAACTTTCAGGAGACCACTTACTTAAGACCTACTTTCTGTGACAACTGTGCTGGATTTGTAAGCAATCCTTTTTTATTCATTTTTTTTTTTTTTTTTTAATTGAAGGCAAATTATGTTAATATTGTCCGGAAAAATGCCTGTTTTTAATGCATAATTACCTCATATAAACTACTGAAATTAACCTATATAAAATACCAGTGAACTTACAAAGAAAACCAGTCTGCTGCCCATGTAGCTATGTATTGTGCCCTTTTACACATACCCTTCTTGGTAGTATTATCTGCTTAACCCAGGTCCTTTCTTGTGTTTGGCTATGTCACTTAGACAAGACTTCCAAATGCAAAGGCTTCCACTCCACTGAGCTGTTAGAACTTGCACTATTAGAGACCATCCAAAGGAGGGCTATGAAAAAGCTGAAGATAATTGGCAAACAGATAATTTGGAGTGCCTGAGGCCCCTTTATACAGCCCAGAGCAGAGGAGGCCTCATGGCAGCCTGCAGCTCCTCAGAGAGGGGTGGAGGGGCAGCAGTGATCTCAGGTCTCTGTTGACAGTGACAGGACCTGAGGGAACGGCATGGATCTGCGTCAGGGGAGGGTCATTTGAGGTGTTAGGAAAAGGTTCTTCACCACTGGGTGTCTGGACATTGAAATGGACTCACCATTTGGACAACGCTGTCGGAAAGATGGTTTGAATTTTGGGTGATCCTATTCGGAGCAAGGAGAAGCTTAGCTGGTATCAAACAAGAATGATGATACACAATTCTCCATCTACTCTAGTTCCACAGCTTTACTTTGGGCTGTCAGATCTGCTGATGTATTCATTAGAGACTAGGTCAAGCTATTTTGCTCGTGATTTAAGGAACATACATATAAATATTGTTTGCTAAACAATATTTATGCTAAAGGGGTAGATGGTTTGTATTTTGATTTTACCATTAAAAGGATAGAAAAACAAAGTACTCTACTGGTGCTCAGATTTCAGAACTGAGTGGAGCTTTCAGTGGATTTGTATATCTGGAGGTATCAGATGTGCAGAAATAAATACTCTTTCTGTCTGTCTCAATTTCAGCTATGGGGAGTAATTAAACAAGGATACAGATGCAAAGGTAAGAATCTTTTGTTAAATTTAATCTATAATTAATGGTGAATGACAAAAAGAAAAAAAAAACAACAACAATAAAAAAACATCCCTGATCATTCCAAGATTCATTGTTGTGGACCTATTTAATCTGGCTCCTTAAGGAGGAGAAGGCTGACTTAGAAATAAGATGACAGAAAGATGCTCCAAAAGAAATGAAAGGCTGAAGGAACTGTTCTACCCTTTGCAAATCTTCACTGAATCCAGAGGGCTGAGGAACAGACCCTTCTATTCCAATGAATGAGAACATCAACTCCCTGTGAGAACTGTATAACAGACTCAGAATAATTTGCAGGTATCTCATGCACGTATCTGCTTTCTCTGCAACTCTACAGTCAGAAATCTGTTGCAACCGACTGTTGCTGTTGGATGTTTTCAAAATGAAAAGGCTTTTGAGATGTATATAGCGAAAGGATACAGCTGATTTCTTAGTCTGTGTTGTTTCAGGTAATGCATGTAGAGATGACAAACATTTCCCTGCTTCTTGGGCAGGAAACTCAGTGTGAGAGTTGATCTTAAATACTACAACAGAGATGCTGAATTGTGTAAACTTTGATTTGTTTACAGACTGTGGAATGAATTGTCACAAGCAATGCAAAGACCTGATTGTGATAGAGTGCAAGAGAAGACACAAAACTTCTGTTGCAGACAGCAGCCCAACATCTGCTCTTGCTTCAAGCCTCTGCACAGTTGCAGTTAAAGAGCAATTCCATGGTGAGGAAAGGTCATATTAAAAAGATCAAAAGATCTAGATAATTTTTATGTTGTTTCTTTTATTTTAAAGACAAGTTTTACTGCACTGTTCTGAGTTTTGTTAGTTAGTTACAGAGTTTTATCAGCCTGCTAACTATAACTAGGTGTTCTAGTTCAAGTCTTGGGTAAATAAAGACTTTCTGGGAGATTTCTCCTCACGCTAAACAATGTAAGGTGCACAAATTCCACAATAACTGGGTAAATCTTCAGCCAGATTCTCATAAGAACTTAAATGCCATGAAATGAAGAGTTGCCAGGTTCCCTTAACTCTCCCATCTTGTAACAAGCAGGTCTTGGTATGCTTGTTTTTACCACCATTGCTGCATAAAGGAACAACTGTACTGTTGCAGTTCTAAAATTTCAATGTGGAATTTGAAGTCAGTTTACTTATGTGTCTTTGTGGTAGGAATCTACAACTCTTCTTGACTCAATTTACCATATATATTCTATAGGACAAGAAGAAGGACCATTCACATTTCCAAATGGAGTAATAGAACACAATGAAGACAGCAAGGACCGAACTATTATGCTCATGGGCTCCTCAGCTCAGAAAATCTCAGTAAGACTGAAACCAGCCGTAGTTCATAAAGGTATACAGACAGATTCCGTACTGCTGGCTGGTGACATATCGCATAAGTCAATGGAGAAGAAAGAGAAAAGGATACTAGAAAATCCTTATCTCCAGCCCATCCCATCATCCCCACGTCCAAGCCCATTACTAAGCCGTAAAAAAGCATATGTTAAATGGGAAAACAAGGACTCCAACCAGAAAATTAAGGAGGAGCATCGTGAGCATCACAGCTATAAACCCTCATACCAGGAACTTGAGCGGGTATGTACATAGTGGAACAAATTTGGCTTTACACACCAGTACTGTAAAGTAGTCAGAGTGTGAGGACGTGGCTGGGTGGGAAGATGTCATTCTGTTACTGTTCTCGAACAATCCATGAGGGATATAATGAATTCTTAGCCACTTTACCTCCAGCAATGCTTCACTTCAAATAGAAATTTAAGTATTAGTATAGGGTTTAGGGAATATGTTTTGGAGACTTTGTTATGACTATATTGATCCCTGCCATCCTTAGAACTGACAAGCAAGTCTGTGACCACAGTCCGGTTGCTTAGGACTAATGTAGTAGATATTACTTCATAAAACAAGTTAATTTTAAGGAATTGTCTTCCACACATGTACTACAAGACTAGGAATGCTGAATTAGTGTTTTAACATGTTTGACAGTATTCTATTTATGTATGGCATTATGTTGAAACCAGATAAACACTTCCTTAACAAAAATATTTGTAGCTAAAGATAATCTGACTCCTAATACAATGTTAAAACAGCAATGTCAGCCAAAACCAGAAATTCCCAGCACTGGAGAACGCAGAATAAAAAAACACTGAGGGAGATGCACTCGAGATAAATACTGTAAATCTCACAGTTTTAACATTTGTAGTTAAAAATAATTTTTTTTTTAACCTGAGTATCTCAATCTACTTTGGAAACAACTGTTCTAGATAATGCATGGAGTAGCTAGCTGTATTTCTTTCCTCATAGATTACAATGCTGGCATATCAGCTCTGTGCACAAGCTTCACATTTTCTACAATATGGTGTCTTCTGTTATGCATTACATGTCTCGATTCCTCCTATATAATGAAGCAATGTAGAGATATGTACTAAACCAGTCTAGAACAACTCGATTGAAGCTCCTTATTTGGCTTGAAATAATAAGCAACAGGAATATGCCGAAGCTTCTAAAAGGAAGAGCTTTGAAAGGATAGTAAGATGCCATACTTCTTCTAAGAAAGAAGATTTTGCATAGCTTAAATTCTAAGAGCCAAATACTTATAGATTTGCATATTTTTAAAGGAAAACAGAGCAAAATGGGGTGAAATAATCACACCACCATCAAGTTTCTCACTGTTTTTTCATCTACTTGAAATGTGGATTTTCAACATCATGTCTAAATTCCAGGCCAGTAAGATCAATAAGCAGTGACTATCGCTGAATATGAAAAGCAATGAAGCTTTGTCTTGACAACTAGCTTGTGTTTGTATTCCTGGTTACTTAACTACTCATGGCATGGCCTCATTTTGGATTAATATGCTATAAAAATAAGTTTGTCCTAATCTAACTGTTGTGAATACTTTTAACAGCTTCTGTAAAATTTTAACAGGACCCATCTTAAAAGAAACAATGAAACTGACATTTTCCTCCTAGGAGCCAGACCACTATCTTCACATATTCAGAACACTAGTTTCACTTAATTGTATCCTGCATTTTAAATACCTCACTAGATATTTCTGTAGCTCAGGTTCAGAATAGTCTATTTATTATATTTGCCTTTAAAATTCTTAGTCCACACTTTTCAGTTTTGCATTCAGAGAGCACATGTGATCTGTATTTTTTTTTAAACTACTATAGCATGTAGTAGACAATCCCTAAAGCACTAATGTGTGCCATTCTGTAAGCAAACAAAATGATGGTCACATTCCCATTGAGTTTTCTGGACTTATTACACTCTTAGAGACAGATAGGAGGGGAACTATAAGAATTTGTTAAGATCAAATTATTTTCAGTGCATAGTCCCTACATTTTATCTTCCAGCATTTTGGTTTTGAAAACAAATGTACGTAGAAAATATCTAGGCCTGTTGCCCTCTCCACTCTCCCACCTCACCCCCCAAGAAAAACCAAACAAATACCATTTTCATAGCCCTGAATTTCTTTCAACTTTGGGAAACACTCAAATAACTTGGTGGTTCCCTTCTGCTAAGAGCTACACCAACTGATCTTTACGCCAGTCAACCTATATGCACAACCAGACAATCCTGAAACAAATGTAAAATCAAATACCATTCTTGTTTCCTTAGGAAAGAAATATTCTAAAGGCAGACAACGAAGGTTTAAAGATGCAGCTGGAACAGGCACATAAAACAATTGAATCTCTTACAATTCAGAGAAGAAATCATGTTATCGACAATCTACAACACAAAGACTGCTCCTAGCAGATGAGGGGAAGTTTCTTCTGGAAGAATGTAAGACTGAAGGAAATGGTTGTGATAAAGCTGCTTTACCAAGTGAACTGGAAAGACAGTCCAAAGGATTTTAAAACAGAAATGCTCTCTTCATTCTATACATTTCCCTATTGAAAACACACTCCCAAGTCTATAAATGAACTCCTTCAGTGTAAGGTATGTTAGCATCATCTGCACAATGAACACAGTATCTTCTGGGATTGTTTTTAAAAGGAGCAACAGTGTTCTTGAAGCTTATGTACGTGATGACCATGTGGATACTACAGTGACTTGGCTGCACATCTCACTCTACAAGTGTTCTAAGTAGCTACTCGTAAGACTATCACTTCAGATTTGGCCCAAATTCAGGTTTGTAGAAACAAACGTTCAATAGAGATAAGCACTTAAGTAAAGCTGTATTCCATTAAAAGAGAGAGAGTTCTTTCTCACTGTGGCTGAAACCAATTAAAAACAATACGTAGACAGTCATCTTTATTTCTAGAGTTTAGCAAGAATATTAATATAAGTAGTTAAGCTGATTTTTAGACTTTGTTAGGGCATACTGACAAATGTTTTAAAACTTCTTTAAGGTAAAATATGAGACTAGAGGGAGTTTATAGAGTGAATTCTGCTTCCATTTCAGAGTTCCAGGTTGCAGCTTGGAATACATAGCCCTACTCGTTGGGCTTAAGGGATAGCTTGCTGTCCCTGTACTGTAGATATGGGATAACATTGACTATTTTTTCTAACATCAAAGTGGATACCAGTATTGTAACATCTGAGTAGAACCTTAAAGACCATATTACAAAGGAAACTGCATAGCAATCTCAATACAATGGATATTGTATTTCAGTTTCTAACATCTTATGGTTCTCTTTCTTCATTTTCTCTCATAGATTTCACACGCACTTTAGGTGAAGAGTCGAGGTGACTGTGCTCTTATGTGTGTAGATTTTGTACAGTGAAAGGTGCTAGGGAGGTAATGTAGTTTTCTTAAAACTACAATGTGTACATACCGTTATGAGATGACAAATCCATCTTTCAAGTTACTGGTGAATCTTTTAGTCATAATAGCCAATCTTAAAATTTCATTTGTATTTCGTAATTCTTGTGTAATACTCACTTGCTTTTTGATAAAAGGGACGTCATCGAGCATTTAAACAGCAGAAACTGAAACTAACATATCTATTATAACAACATACCTTCCTGCTCCAGCAGGGGGGTTGGACTAGATGATCTTTCAAGGTCCCTTCCAATCCCTGACATACTGTAATCTTGTGATATACTTCAGTCTCTTCAAACCTTGCAGATTAGTTTACAAAATCCAAGACAGATTAAATTTTTAGTTGACCCCTTACAATAGCATGTGTGCTTTGCGTTCAGTGGCATAAATGTATGCTCTGTTTCCAGCTTACAGTCATTAATTGTCAAGTATATTAGTACTTTATTTATTGTTTAAAAAAGTCAAGCTGAAACTACTTATTAATCTACTGGTTCTAAGTTCCTGGTTAGAACTTGAGTTGTGTTTGTATCCGTGACTAAATAAAAACAAATGAAGGGAGAGAGTAGTAGTAATAGTAGTAGTAGACTTTCTGTTATTTTACTGTAAATAAATATGATCTGTAAAGAATTTAAATGCATATGACAAACGTAGCCGTTGTGAAGATTGTGAAACTTTTGTTCCTCATACACTAAACCTGAATTATTAACAGTTAACATGAAATTGCACTTTGATCAGTGAAGCAGTCAAAATGGCTTTCAAATCATATTTGCACATTTGCTTTGCCAGTTTTCTGTGAGTTTCTTGGTTTTTGTTCTCTGTGCAGGACAATCTGCTAGGTATTTCTAATACACTTAGCAGATAAAAGTCTATTTCTACAACAATTAAAAGGAACAGGATAAATGTTGGAAATATTTCAATATATTTGGAAAATGCCTTAAAAGAGCAACGAAATTTGGCAAATCTTGTGCATTTAAGGTAACTCTGCTTGCTTATGGTTTCAATTCCAACGGAATTTCTGTATGTGTCTGTGTATATATATATATATGTGTGTGTGTGCATATATATATGCATACACACACACACTTTGCCTATTCTGAGAGGCTGGAAGAGGATCAAATTAACAAATTAATACTTCCCTAATGTCAGCAGCTGACCCAAAGGTTACTGTGTTAGTAACGTTGAGTACTTAATGCTCAAAATCAAGTCAAGACTGTAGATTTGTGCAGTCTAAAATTAGAACTTACTGTTTACTGTAACCGTTACTGTTATCCTGTTCCTATAAACAATTGGAATGATTTAAACCCGACCTGTTTGCAGGATCATCTTACAGAATCCATATGTGATACTCCATGTGTGCTGAAAACTTCCTGCTTCAGATGAATTAGTTGATACCTGGAAAATCTCAAAGATCTCCAAATACCTTCAGGGTGTTTGCCCAAAGCCTCCTGCAGTGTTTTCTGTTGTTGTTGTTGTTGCTTTATTTTGGTGGTAGTCCCTTGTTATTACTTTGCAACTTCCTTTTTGCTGCATGAAATAATAGTGTTAATAGCAAATGCTGACTGTACAGGGATACTGCTGAAACTGACAAAGTTACTGAGCAAAAATCACCCACATCTCTGTTGATCTTAATGCTACTTGATGCTAGGAAAAAAGATATAATGAAAGTACTAAGTACTGTTTAGAGGACTTACCAGCAAGCACTGGCATTGAATACCATTTGAAACTTAGCATGTCACAGTTAATATAAATGAAAAGCACTCACCTTTATTCTTTCTCCAGGCTCAGCTGTGTTTCATATACATACAGAAAGGAAGAAAAAATGCAACGTCCTTACCCCAACTACTGTTTATTTTTTAAGTGTGAATTCTGATCCTTAAAAGATGAAAGTAAGTAGACTGAATGATCTAACAAGGAAAAGGCCAGAGCTAATGTTAATACTGAAGACAACTGCCTTTAAAATACCTTACATAAGCTTCTGAAAATACAGAACTGTGTTACCTTTTGGAATTCTGTGTTATAGTAGCAATCTGTTATCCTGTTGGAACGTGTCTCTACAGAAACTCCATTTTTGTTTCAGTGCTATTAAAGAAGATTGAAAAAGTGTACAGACTGTAAACATTTATATAAAGTGTAATATTTATAAGAGAGAAAAACATTAAAATTGTACCTTGCCTCTGAGTTTGTATCTGAAAGAAAGAAACCTGAACAACATATATTCATTTTCCTTGAGTCTGTCATTTGGGTCACTTCTGCAGGACTCACCTGAGATAGGAGAGTCTGAAGTCTACCTTTACATTCCTGAGCCTGCGGACACTGAGAGAACTTGGGAAGCTGGGAATCTTCAGATCATTTTTTCAGAATTTAGTGGCTGAGACAATACAGACACTGGTTTGCCATTACACCATTCAAGGTACTACCAAGCACAATTCTTCGTTAGCACAATCTCTTGCTTTTGTTAAGAACATTAATTCTCAAAAGATTTTACAGGTACGCTTAAACAAGGCTTCTGCGAGTTCTACTAGGGTTGGTACACAGGCAGCATCATAGCATCCTGAACCTTTGCTATTCTTTACCTTACCACAGAACTCAAAATACTGTATCTCATATATGCTCTTATGTCAGGAAGTGAACATCAAAATATCTGAGGGAGGGGAGGGCAGAAGAAAAGGGTGCGGACTACTGAAAAACACCATACCTACTTACAGGCAAATCTGCTCTCCAATCCTTGCACATACAGAGCAAGGTGTGTTTTGCTTCAAAATTACAGAAGCAAAAGAAAAAAAGGAAAACCTCCAATTACTTGTGAAGTTTTTCCTTAATTTACATAAAGACAAAAGTAACGATCATATAAACCTCTTCGATTTTCTTTTTTTATTAAGGTAAATTTTAACTGAGCGTCCTTCAATGGAGACGGATTCCTTAGTAACTCCAGATAGCGTAATCAGGATATATCTGGGACCTCTCCTGTCTGGTGAACTTCTCCTGCATTGTTATCTACTGCCTTCTCTACTTTTGTCAAAATCTGCTATTTTTCATGACCACAAAAAGCACGTTTCATCATTATTTCAAATCACCAGCAGGAAATCTTTCTTGCCAGCACGGGAGATATGAAATAGAGAATCAAAATCACACTTCACAAGTGATGCAAATAACTTCAAATACAGTACTTTATTCCTCAGTGTTTACAGCTGTTAACAAAACCATCTCTCTTCAGCCCTGACACAAAAGTCTTCTTTTTCAATTCTTGATCAACCAAAACAATTCACTGAATCTGAATAAACACAGAAATAATCATAGACAGACATATATAAAACGGCTTTTTTCTTCCAACAGAATTTTTGAAAATACTTTTTTCAAGGCTGAAACGGAAGGGTTGGAGGTTTAAATCAATTGTTTTCATGGTATTATTGCATCTTTTGATAAAATAAGAGCGTATACTCTGACAACAGAGAAGACCGAGAAAGGGATACCTCTATGAAACGTGGTGGTGCTTACTTTGCTTTTCTACTACTGGCTTCACACTTTGGAATTATTCAAGAAAATATGAAATGGCTCAAATAAAAAAAACCAAAGTATCTTCCATAAAACTTCAGCCTATTCAAACTTCTGTCTTTTACAATGTCTACATAAAAAATCATTGGAAAACAGTACTGGAATAATTCAACTGCTAGAACTGGATGGGGGCACACATCTGGTCTACTTCACTCCAAACTGTTCTATCTGTTACAAACAGCACTAACTGACAAGTGTAAGAGCACTGGGGCACATACACAATTACTACGGTTCTACCAGCCCTACAGGTCAACTAACCCAGTGCAGCTTCACATCTTAAGAATGACAAAATCTTTATGCATGGACAAACCACTTGAATTTCCTAGCCTACTTCCTTGGTGAAACTAAATTCTTGATTTGTTTGTATGTTACTTGTAGCAAAAATAACAGCATAGGGATTAGCAAAGGGAATTTTAAATTAAGGCTTTGTTTGTTAAAACCTACTCTCCCTCTCCCCTTGCTGGCCAACGCTTGTCATCTCTGTGGCCAACAGTCTCACTCTGAATGTCATTTGTGAGCTACTCCATAGCACTATGCAACAATCAGTCTCCAAAGGAAGAAAATCAGTACTACGCTCCCACTTGAAATTCCTCTCCACAATGTCAGCAGAGGCTGACAACAGAAATGAGTGTAGAAACAAAGTGATAATGAGACTACTGCTAGAAGGCGGGTGAAGTTAAGCCAGCAGAGTACTTCATTGTATTGAGTTCACATTTAAGTCAACATGTACAAGCAATGAAGTCTCCCACTCTTTTTTTCTTAGATGCCTACTGGAACCATAAAGTATGGTCAAGGCTGTACCAATCACATCATAAAGCAGCATTCTCAAACAGTCAATAAGCATACAGAAAAATAACAGGAAGGAAATTTTTAAAGTTTATCTAGACTAAAATTTCAAATGAAGGTGCTGGTAGTAGCTAATTAATAAAATCTGACACATTTTTAAACAACATGCTAGAGAATCACTTCATTTTAAACAGAGCTTTACATCCCTGCATAGATCTGCCTCTGTAATTGAGTGCACAATGCACGTGTTCCTGAAGACAGGGTAACAACTTTAAAGCATACCAACATGGACACCAACAGCAAGTTTGGGGAGAAAAAACCAACTCATAACTGTGATACATAAAAGCAAATTCAAAACTTAAAGTTCAACTGCCGATAAGTCTAAGTTATTTATTCCTTGAAAGCGCTTCAAGGTTTCTGTCAAGAGATAAGCCCAGGTTGATCAGATGCCTTCCTGAATCTCTGCAGTAACCTGACCCTGATAAATACTATCATGAATATATACTTGGGCATCATCTCTCTGTTTTACCTCTACTCACAAATGGCATCACAACAGAGGAGGGATCTAAAGAAGCTAGGTAACAGACATCATTTTTAGCTGACAGCTCTGAACTTAATTTAATCGATCTTAATCTATTTACAGCCATAATTATACAAAATCCATTTCCTCATCTACATGCTCTTTTTCTAGAGTAACACTATCTGTGAAGGAGAAGGGATCCATACATATCGAGACAGAGTTTCTTCCGGGTTATCAGACCAATTGAGTGACAGAATAAAAAAGCAAAGCCTTTGAATGCTATATTGGAACTTTTTCCAGAAACCTCAATGGAGAGGAGCAACTTCTGCATGAGATACCTAATTCATCGGCTGGCAGGTGGCAGTCGCCACATACAGAGCAGGCAGGAGGAAAAAAAGAAATGGCATGCTCTTTCTCAGGCAACTGAGCTTTGTTGACCTTTATTTTTAAAGGCTGATGCAGAAAGAGTGTATAAATGAACTTCTACTGGACACGACGGTAGTAGAAAATGCTTTTATGAAACAATCATATGAAAAGCAAGTAAAGTAAAAATAAACATCAAAAGTCACCACAACTCTGGTTTTGTGGTACATGCTCTGACCTTCAATTAATCTCCGATATATTTACGAACACACAAAGCCACCTAATTTAATTCCTATCTGTGGAGAAGTACTTCAGAATATGTGAAATTCTGAAAGAATAGGAAAGCTCATTGAGTAATTCTGACCAAAGCCTGAAGTGACAATTTGCTACTGAAGTTCTTCAGTATGTCTGATGTGAAAAGTGGCTAAAGAAAAAAGCACAAAAGCAGCATTCTGGACTTTCAGGAGCGTCTCCCTCAACTTCATAGGTCTGATTGTTTAATTTTTTTTGTTGTATCCAGCCTTTGGAGCAGGAGAATTCAGGTGCAACATGCAATAATTAGAGAGGCCTGAACATCATCTTTATTCTGTTTCTTTAAAAAGGTTTTTATTCAGTTTTCTGAGGCTTATTTTAAATAAATGAACATAATAAAACAAACCAAAACACAACCAGTACGAAAAGCAAGGACTCTAGTCATGATATTTTAGTATAAAAAGTTCTGTTCAGTTAACTAAAAGAATTCAATGACAACATCAGTTGGTCGAATGCAATGATTCACGTGGTCATACTTAAATCTAATCTAAACCAAAGGTACAATATCTAAATTCCTGATACCAGTAAACACCACCACTGTATTTTGTCTGTTACTCTTTCAATATCTCCGGTATCCTCCACCTCCTCTTCCACCATATGGATCTCCATAACCTCCTCTGCCACCATAACCACCCCTGCCACCATAGTCTCCCCCCCTCCCGCCTTGGAAACCACCTCCACCTCTTCCACCGCCTCTGAAACCTCCACCTCCAAAGCCACCCCCACCCCCAAAGCCACCCCCACCCCCAAAGCCACCCCCACCTCCTCCTCTACCCCCTCCGCCACCCCAGCCGCCCCTCCCACCACCACCTCCACCTCCCCAGCCGCCTCTTCCACCACCTTCCTGTCTTTTTTGCCACGGAGGCATTTCAGGAGGAGGTGGTTCAATCTCTGTTGGTCTGCCTCCACGGTCAGGTACTCTCCCCATCAGAACCTATATTGAAAAACAGAGGGATATAATAACTTGAAGGGACAGAGGATAATTCTCGTATGGACAAAGACATGCTGCCTGCTCTTCAGAGGAAATAAGTTCCCATCAGAGCGGAGCTTGACAGCTGAATTCCTATTTCCTTTCCTTGTAACTTGCCAGCACCATGTGGCAAGAACTCCAAAAGCGATCCTATTTTTCATTGGCAAAATGTAAGTAGTTAAAGCTAGCTAGCTAATAACAGTGTTGTGAAATAGTTATGAAGAAAACTGCATGCCAAGTATTGCAACAAAGTAGCATATAACTCAAATATTTACATACACATAAAGATTAATGTGTCATTGCTCTTCTGCTTTAATTTCAAAAACACGTTCTAACCTAATCTGCATGTAAAAACCATGAATTGGCAGATTGGCACGCAGCTCTTAAAAGTAACACCAGTTTGCCTTACAGTAGGTAGTAGTGAGCAGAAAGAAAAAAGGCACAAAATGCTGCCCTAACACTTTCAAGAAAAGAAAAAATGATCTTTGGTGGATATTATCCAGTGTGCAAAACAGAAGATCGTACTGGACAAAGCTTCACAAAATATCGAGTTGAAGAACAAAGAGGTATCCAGGTATGTCTTTGGTTGTCATTCTCAGATTTCCTAAACTCTCTCTGTGATGAATGTTAACTGACACTGAGTCAGCCCCAGGCACTCCAGTCAAAACAACAACAAAAACCCCAACAAAACACACACAAAAAACAGAGATCATACAGTAATTAGAAAACTTCAGAATCTTTGGGATCAGAACATATTAAAAAATATCTAAGTGGGGCAACACAACTTTAGGAAGTCTGTAAAACAGGATTAATAATAAGTCACCGTTTGAATTGTGAACCTCATGTAATTACTTGCAAGCTTTGAGATTTTGGTTTATTTTTTTATACACAAGAAGGCAGTGCAATTTTTTTTTAAACTACAAATATCCAAATAAAATGTTACTTTGCAGAAAAAATGTCCCTTCTATAGAAACTTCTGTGGTTTATAATATACCCATAAACTAAGGATGTCTGTTAACAAATAAAGACATGTGTTTTAGTTCTTCATTACTATGCTTGGCATAATAAGCTGTAATGAACTGAACAACATAAACCTAGCAACATGCAGTCAGGCTTTACACCAGAAAGAATAGCAAATATCCTTAACTTGAGGTATGCAATTCCACTGAATTCAGGTAGTCATCTACACACACACACAAACACATTAATGCTTTTGTCAACACATACCCCTATATTGGGGGTTTATAACCCAAATGTAAAACAAAGAAAACCCAAAATCAATTAATAATGAATCCAAATGTACTCTATTTATCTACTAATCCTAACATGAAGTATAAGCCAACTTGTGAGGCAACCTTGAAGCACAACTACTTCCACCTTTCCCCTGTTTTACCAAGTATGCTCTACCTGATCTCTAGTAGCTCTAAGGAATGTTAACAGTTCTCCAGTTAACATATCCTGTTTCTGTGTTGACTAAGCAAAAGGAAGAACTACTACTACTACAGTTTTATGTTAAATGAATGAATGAGGTCTCTTTCCTATGATAATAAGGATCTCAAAACAAAAAGGTGATTCTTATCTTTATCTTACCCCCGAATGGTGTGATCAAGCGTGTATCGATCCTGAGAACTGGCTACAGTAGTCCTGCTTTCTGAGACTACTGTTTGAAAAGAACAACTGTAGGAAGGGAAAAGTAATTTCTGAACTCTGCCTACCTCCTCCGTTGGACCTTCTCCCCTAGATTACCTTTTTGTATGACTGACGGTGTTATAAGATAATAATACAAAAAAAAAAGTTGTTGCAGTGTTTACTGGAATGCTGCAAACCTTCTTTTTCTAAAGCACTGAGTATACCCATCTTCCAATAAGGAATAAAAATATTAAACAGTGTGATCCCAGAGTGTTGGTAGGTGACACTGTAAAATCCCGAGTCCTTTTAACATAACCCAGAAAGAAAAGTTACCTTGTTGATTGCGCAGACTGTATTTTCCCGTGTTGATCCACTACTTGTTCTTATGATCTTCGATAAATCCTCTCGAGCCGCAAGAAGGTGAGCTAATGTTATTGTTGACTTTGGAGACAATGCATAGCGCTTGGGCTGGTAGATCCGTGCTATGTCATCTGTTTTTACCTAAATGATAAAAAGCAAACATAACCTACTTGAGACATACATACAAACACACTTACTGTATGTAGGCTGTAAAACACACTGTACAGGTCTCAGTAAGTTGCTGTGGCTGTGATGTCTGAAAAACTAGGTTACCTTACAAAATACAGTGCCAGTCATCACCAGTTCTCTTCATACGGTGATGTACAAAATATGCTGCTGAAAGTCAGCACAGTTACAACAGAAACTCTCCTATTAACTGGCAGCAAACATTCTTTGATGCTTTACAATATATCACAGACTAAAATTTAGACTCCTCACCAAAGGCAAATTTTGACACCACTTTCAGTAAGCTTTAGAAGTTCTAAGAGTTATCCGTCCTAACTTTCTACACAAATCTTTCATCTTCCCATGAAAGAAAGGTTTATCCTGCAGCCCATGAGGAAAAATATCTCCCTTTAGCTTCCTGCATGTATATTCATCACGTTACAAGCTTTTATTATCTTCTCACCTTATGTTACTGGATTGAAGTAGTATGCATTTCTAGGTCAGAAATATCAGACTGGGTTAAATCATTACTTTTTTTTTTAATATACAGAGTGCAAGGAAATCATAAAAATGAAATTACTGCCATTGGATATTTGGAAAAATTTCTTCTCAAAGCAGAGTGGTCAGGTGCTGGAATGGGATGCCAAGGGAAGTTACCATCCCTGGAGGTGTTCAAGAAACATTTAGATGTTATACTGAGGGATGTGGTGTAGGTGGGAAATATTGGTAGTATGTGGATGGCTGGACTGGATGGTCTTGGAGGTCTTTTCCAACCTTGGTGATTCTGTGATAATTAAAACAATACCAGCAGACAAAATCCACAATAGTGGTTTGGAAGTTTCAGCCTCCTGAAGGAGTAGAAGCAAATTGTGTGCTTTTCTCACACAAACTCTTCAGCTGATCATTTGCTTATTCAGTTGTTTTGCTTCTAAGATAGATTACAGCCATTGTAATAATCTCACTGACCCTGTGGCTTATCTATGTTAAGGCCCAGTGTTTGGCTTCCTCTTGCATTTCTAAGAGAAATGTTGAGATTCCTCTTACTTTACTTTACTGGGGGCAGATGGATACAGGGAAGAAAAAGGGAGGTGTGGACTTAGAGTGAAAAACCTCAACAGAGGATGCTAGAATTTCTATTTTTGGAGCTATAGACACTCACTCACAAAAGATGGCCTGTACCACTTAGTCAAATTCTTGCCCTTCTGCACCATCCAGGATTCAAATATTACAACCCAAGGTGAGAAACTGCTTGAAAAGACGACAGCAATAATGGAATTGTAATTACATCGTATGCATATTTGCTAACAAGACCTACAGAATTGTAGCAGACTCCCACCTACAGGAAGCAAAGAAAGGAGCAAGTTTACCTTTGCTCTATCAGACCAGCTAAAGGACTGCACTGTCACATCTAACCTCTTCATTAACATACGACGGCGACACTCATATTCACTGCGAAGAGCATCATTGATTTTTTCCAATCTTTCCTGCAGTGTTACAGCAAAAAAAAACAAACGTTCAATTCTATACAGGTATGTAAATCAACTGAAAGTTAACCCCATTCAGCAAATACGATGGCCATTCCCAGGTAACCTCTATAAACTACATCAAATTATGGGTGCATCATGTAGTGCTGCAGCAGTCTGCATTTAAAAGTATTTTAAAAGGAAATACATGTATCAACACAAAGTCCATTAACAATCAGACACTTCCAGAATTAATGTTAGCGTTATTAATGCTTAGTAATTGAATGTTAGTTATCAATAGTTAGAACAGTGACTGTAAAATGAACAGTCAGATGAAGCCATAAACATGAATTTTGACTACCCTGTGATACACAGAAAAAAATGGAGTTTTTTTTATTCTTACCACTTGATCAGAATTCAGAGGTTTTGTTAGCAGTGATTTCCCCACGTGGTTTTTTTGAACTTTTGACAGAATGTCCTTTATCTGAAACAAAACACATAACACAAATTATATTTACACTTCAGCATAACTCGTTTCAATCATAAGATCGAATATAGCACACGTGTTTTATCAGACTCATAAAGAGAGATGCATCTTCTGTCTTATTATCCATTACAAAAAAAAATAAGAGTTCCTGAATACTTTCACTGCATGACTCCTTCTGCAACCTTTGTTAACCAAAGTAAAGAAAACACATCTGTAATTTTATCCAGTGACAAGTATATTAATCAAGCAACACCTAAGGAGGAATTGGTTTCACACACAAACTCATCTACAGTTTGTGACACACTGCAAAGTCATAACCGGATTCCTCAATCTCCATCAATACTTTATTCCTTCACCTGCATCAGCCGTACGCTGAGTGCACATCCTCCAAGTACAAGCTTTGCTGCCTTACAGTTGCAGAATACATTGTCCAGCCTCAATCAACACAGCCATAAGCAAAAGAGCTTTGGTAAATATCTTGTCTGCAGGAAGACAGGAATACAACTGTTCTCTGGCATATACTCCTGAATATTATTCTCAAAAATAGCCTCTTCATATTTCAATTAAATTCTGTTCAAGTTAAGTTCTCATATGCTGTACCAAAACACAACGTGTGATCTGTCCCTTTAGCAGACTGTTGTTGCATGGCTGAACTATTCTCAGAACTATTCCCACAGCTGCTGACAGTGCTGAAGATAGCAGACAGAGGCACGAGTAGACAGGTTGAAATGCTGCTTTCAAACTCTGCTTACTTTTTCCAATCCAATAAAAAATAGTAGATTCATTTGTAAGTTTCTGTTACAAAGTATCTAGTAAAATAGTAAGCATTAGCAGTGCAATTTTATGCAGGATCTAATTAAATTACAAGCAAGAAAACATTTGGAAAAAGTCACTGATTCATTTGTAAGGGCCAGAAGGTTAAGAGCACAAATTACACTATTAATTTGCAGTCAAAGAAAACGAATGAACTACTTTTGTCACATTTCTACACTGTGAAGCGAGTGCAAGTTGTATAAGCACGGCAGAACTGATGGATCTGGAAAACACCAAAATAACAGCTCAAGGCAGTTTGGCAAGGTAGAAACACAGGGGGAACATGTTTTGAAGACTCTGCTCACTGTAGCAGTAATGGAACTGTAACAGTAATGCCCTGTGCACCAACTCAAACATGTAATCCTATCTGATAAGAAGTCTTGGACTTCACAAAACAGGGCAGACATGAGGAATCCCATAATTCAAGAAAATCTTCTAGGCTCAGAGGTGTGTGGGTGAGAAGCTGGCTCAGAAGACCTGCTGCTGCAGAACTAGAGTCCTATTCCCTTACCTTAGCATGAAGGTTTAAGCTTACATATTGACTAACTTGGTAATTCAGGCATTTTCATTCTATTTACAGCTAAGGGAATGGCTCTAACAAATCAATACTTGCAATTAAGATACTCATAAGCTAAAGAGCAAAAATGTAAATTTTAGAAATTTTTATTAAGTTTAAATACTTCTCAGAATATAGATATATAAACACGCTATCAGTTATCAGACAAAGTTTTCTGCATTTAAATGGGTAACACAAAAGCGTTACTTCAACTCACACATGCTAAGTTTGCATGGCAAAGTATGGCTCACCACATACCTCACCTTCAGGGAGTCACTCAAATATTTCACCCCGTAACTGAAACAGTTAAACACTAAGCAGTATAAAATGGATCATACTGTTAGGCCCTTAACTAAGATGGATGCTTACAGACGTGAAAGTTAAAAACAGAGAGAAAACCTGTACCTTTTGTTCCACATTGTTTAACAAAGGAGGAATATCGGACGAGGAGGAGTTTGGTAAGCCCAGTGCATCACAGATAGCTTGTACTTCCTGATGGATTTCGTTGTGCTTTTCCAAATGAGAGCTTTTACTTTTCTTGCTGTGCACTATCTTTAAAGCTTGAAGTTCTGTACTTAGAAATACTAGAGATAAAAGCATCATCATGGCAGATTTAGAGGCATGAAAAATTTTGTATACATGTTCATGTAACAGAAGACAACTATAAAAGACCCCTTCTCAGTCCTCCCTTGACAGCTCAGTGTCAGTTTCCCATTCGTTACGTGAACGAATCTAGCTTCCTGTCTTCTGTCTGCACATCTTAAGTACACACACTTAACTGCTAATATCCTTCCCCAGGTCAAGTTCCTTGGCTAGCATCATACTATCACTCTGTTTCCTGCTGTTATTCTATTCTTCTCCTGTCAAATCGCAAGTGTTTGCCACCCATCAGTTTCCCAACATAATTTCTTTCCATACTCAGTCTCAGCTGGTGTCCCTTAGCCCAGGTCTAGCTTAAACCTAGATGCTGCTCCCCTCAATCTTGCTTTCACCGTCTCCCAGTCATGCTGCATTTTCTTTCCAGCTGCCCCAAAACTTCTCAGAAACAAGAGAAGCAAGGCCTTAGCTTCAGCTGACCTGGAACTGGGTCAAGAAATTACAAGGAGGCCCCAGTGAGTTGAACAATACATCACAGAGAAATATTAGTTTTGCCATTTTCACTCCTCCACGAGTGATCTGATGCATGCACAGGTAGGTTGTAGTGATTGTCAAGATACACTTAAATACACATAAAGAAATATTTAAGTTGTACAAAAATTATAGAGCAGGCACATAAAATATTGTAAGGGGGAAAAACGATTTTAACTTACAGAGGAGTTTAAGACAATCCTCTTTCCCTTTCAATCTGTCCTTTATGTCTCCAGATATAAGTGATGAATATGGACAAGCCATTTCTCTCAGGAAGCCGCTAATCTCAAGCTGGAAGCTCTCTATATCTTTATTACCTGTGGAAATAAATAAAGACCATTAATCGTTTTTATTTTAATTCTGATTTTTTATTAATAGAAACATTCATCTAATTAAGTTTTTATGATTTATACATTTAGATTGCAGGTTTCCATACCCCCTGACAAACATCACATACCACTCCAGTAACATTTTCTTTCTTCTTAAAGAGGTCCTACATACAAACAGACACCACTTCCAACAGCAAAGGCAATACTGTGTTCATGCTTTAAACAAGAAGCTGATGCTACAGCAGTCTGAAACCATAATGCAAGTATTTGGAGTGAATCAGCAGCTTACATCTAGCAGAGAGAGAGCAGCACTCACTCCTTCAGATCACAGGAATATCACTGTCAAGTGAACAGCGTATATCATAAAGCGGGCAACCGTCATTCATTTTGTGACAAACAAGTTGCAGGAGTCATACTAACCCAGCAATACCTGCGTGCCCAGGTTTATTGCCAATGGTTGGTTGTCTTTTTTTCTCTTTCTTCCTTCTGAAACAATCTTCACCAGGTAAGACCTTAATCCAGCAGCTACATACACACAAACATCAGCCTCTCTTTGGCTACCTCTTAGCTGCCTTCTAAATTTCAACACTAATTTTATTACTAGCTTAACTGTCAAGTGTGAATCCCCTGAACAAATACTACATAACTTCAATAAATCAACACTCATTTACCATCTGCTGACGTGATGCTTTCTTCCATGTCACCAAGTGACTTTATCTGGGAACCTAACCAAACACAGAGGTCAAAAAACTCCGGTGAAGACAATCCACTTTGTGCTGCCTTGTTCAGGGCTCCCTCCTCCAAGAGGGGACCCGTGTACCTGTACAGGGAGATAAACCTTGATAATACGAAGCAGGTTTAACAGAAAACACACATACTTCTAAATACGCTGAGCGCTCCGTCGCGGCGGAGGCGCCCACCAACACACGGCCTTCAGCGTTACAGGCAGCGCAGCCTCCGCACGGACTCCCAGGTGAGGCAGGAGGCCCTGCCCGGCCAGCGCTCCGCTCCGTCCCCAGCCGCGGGCAGCCCCGCCCGCCCCGAGCGCAGCAGAGGCGCCCCTCGGCCCCTCCGCACCGCCGCCGGAGCGGAGCAGGGCCGGCCGGGCCGCCGCTTCCTCCAGAAGCCTCCCTTCACCCTCTAAGGCCTCGCCGCGAAAGGAGAGCCGCAGCCGCTCCCCCGTTACCCTACCCCAGGGCCTCCAGCGCGTCCAAGATGTCGCACTCCATCTTCAGGCCCGGCTCCAGCTCCCTCATGCCGCCACAGCGGCTGCCGCCGCGCCGCGCTGTGCCTACCTCAAATCGGCCCCGCCGCAACCTGCGCCCGTCGCTCCGTTCCGCGGAGCCGCCGGGCCACTGTGCAACCTCCGCCCGGCCCGGCGGGATGGGCCGCTCCCACACGCTGCTTCAGCTGGGTTAGCAATTGAGCCCAGGGGCGGTATCTGAGAGCAGGGAATCCAGAAATGAGACTCTTATTCCTGCTTAAACAACAAGTAATTTTGTACATACTGGAGGACTTCAGCTTCCCTGCGCTGTCTGGCAGCGAGGAGCTTGCACTGAGTAGCGTTCATACTAATAGCATATGTAAGATTTTAGGAGAGCTTCAGAAGCCACAGGATTTTGTAGCGTTGCCTGCTTTATGAGAAGAGCAGTTCATGGGGCATTTCCTTGTCCTTCTGTCTCCTGCTTGAAAAATGGACTCAATCCTAAAATAATTTTGATCTTTATTTCTCCCAAGGGTTCCAATTGCATGTGCTGTTTGAAATAGAACATAGGTACTCCTGCAGCAACAGGAATAGAAAAAAGTACTGCGAAGCTGACTCAGGAGTGGTGCAATCAGTGCATCAGTGTCCCATGTGGAAAGCACTGCTTCATTCAGAAAACATTTTTGCTGAGGTCTTGAAGGCCTAGAATCATGTCCTCCCCCTATCTGAAGTAGCAATAACATTATCAACCTTACATTTCTACATTTAATATCTCTACATTTAATATCTTGAAACTCCAGGCTTTTGCCACTCTCTTAGAATGATCAACTCTTATTTGGAGTCTAAATAAATGGCTAGTAAAGAGAGCAGGAAAGCAAAATATGTAGAAGTAGGCAGTTTTCTTTCTCCTTCTTTTCTGTAACCTCCATGCCACACACACAGCAGCGTATGCTAAGAAGAACAGAGAACTGAAACTATCATAATACAATCTATGGGAACTAGAAGGCAGTCTGGTAATGTAAGAAGTACTGTGTGGAAAGAACAGGTGGCAGCGTTTTTCCATGGATCTCTAAATTTTGTTGTATGTTAGAAGTGTATTTTGCTTCCTAACTTTCCTGCATTATATAAATATTACACACATGAGGAAGAACAAGGCTGAATTCCATAAACACTGTCTTGAAACCTGCAAGTGAAAGATTTTTGGTTGTGACTTTATAGGCGCATTGCCTAACATCTGCTTACAACTTCTCTGTTCATTTAATTCACAATTTTCTCTAAGTCCATCCCTCTGTTTCCCATCCGCTGGAAAGGAAAATAAGAAATTGTGATATAGCTGGCTAAAAATGCTTTGTAGCAGTTTACTTCTAAGGGATTGGGTTTTGCCCTTGCCACGTGTTCTGTGAAATATGCAACCACCACCACCAACAGAAAAGGCCCCAGCATATGGCCATCACCCTCATGGGAAAGGCAGATGTGGCTTCTCTGTTGTCAGCTCTGTCCTTAGAGCCCTACATATGTGAAACCAGAACAAGGATTTTGAAAGGATTTTTTTTCACTAGTCTGGCTGCTTGCCATCCCTCAGCACTCAGGTACACCCTAGTGCTAAGCATGCGAATGGGACAGAAGCACACAGCTTGGGTTAGAAAATGGGGACAGGTCTGGATCAGGGCTGACCTGAATCCGCCCAAACGAGTAGGAAATGGCACTTTAGCAGTGCGTGCAGCTGCAGCTGTCTACACCTCTCTTAAGTATACTGGAAAGCACCCTGAGTGGAAAGCCAGGTGAAGGCAGGAATTTAGGTCTCCTGCCAATTTGTATTAAATCTCTACAATTACAAGGTGTCTATAATATTACTTAAACAAACAAGTAACAAAATTCTTTCTAGTAAACATAGCGACCCTGTTCACAGAGAAAGCAGCTGCATCTTTGGAAAGATTCCCTTGCTTTGTCCTTCTAAATTGTGGCCCAGGAATAAGAAGCAGATATCTTGAATTCAAATGAGCGGGAGATGCCTCTATTTTAGTACAGAGAAGGTGCAATTTGTAGCGCTGAGAAACATGTAGCAGACCATTATTGACCACTAGAGGGACTCAGAGGAGCGGAGAAGAAATAGACTATCCCACATAGTAAACGTTTCCTTCCCACACCTTCTTACCTGCGCACGGTGTTGTACTGTATATGCACAGTTCAGAAATGAAGAAAGACAGCGTTTTGCACATGCCTAAGTCAATGTGAGAAGCTTACATGAATGGAGCATAAAACAGATCAATAACAAGATTACGTTAAAACAAAGCAATATCTTTACTTGTTTCTATGCATCAGTTTAAACTGTCCAGCTTCCACCTGTAAAATAGCACAAGCCTATTAGACAAAAGATAGGTACTGTTCTACAGACTCACTGACATTTAAACAACAGCAGCTTGCTACTTTCAAGCCCAATATTAAACTACTCTTAATCCTTTGATAAACTCTTTATCATTTTTTAAGGATTATTTACAAGTATCCATCCAGGGCAGCATCACATCATTAGAGCATTATAGAATGGGGCTGCAAGGTAAAATTGGTCTGTATATAAATTACATCAATCTTGGGAGTATTGTAGGTATGAATGATACATGTACTGACTTTACAGAGCCTGAATGGGTTTGTACTGGGTAGAAGAATCCCACCTGTCACAGTGAGAGCTGCACTACTTCAGCTGGAACTGCCCTCACATTACAGACATTTGGTTTAGGAAGCATTCTTCTGACATCTTCCAGACCAAACCAAGCCACCTGAAGTGGTGACTTGGAAGTTCTCAGTCCAAAATGAACTCCTGCTCAAAATTATGTATAATGATAAACTCTGAAGAATGGAAAAGTCGATTTCTGGAAAATGGATTGCTCTCAAAGTACTTTCCTGGGGCACACAGCTGCACAGCTGGTGAGGGAGAGCTCAGAAGCAGGCAGCCATCAGCACACTGCAGACTGCCTGCAACATAACTGAACATGTCTCCTTTTCCAATGCTTGTCTAAGGAGGTGATGGCACTTCACAATCCACAAGTTGTGATAAAATCAATAATGCACAGTCTAGCAGTGTCATACTGCTTGTCACTTATAGTTGAAGTTACTGAGATTTTTGTCATTTGCTTTAGAAGGAGTTGTTGTGCAACCTAAGGATTTCAGTGAGATGTGCTTCTATCTTTCGGCATTGTTGACAACAAAACCTCCTTCTTTGCAAACCCAACATTCACATTTGTCTGCTCCCATTTCTTCTTCCTGCGGTGCACTGCAAAAGAAGAGTTATGAATGTTGAAAGAACCAATTTTTTATTGTTAGGTTTCGTTTCTTTTTGCCTAAGTGGAATCTCATGTTGAGTGTACACAGCAACATGCCAAGAAAGGTGTTGAGCATAAGTAGCCTGAGAAAAGGAAAGGGAGAGCGACTCACAGAACTGACAGCACCTTTTTCCTCTTGTCAGGACTGAATTTAACTGGCTTCTCACTACCAAGGTACTCACTACCTTGTGAAGTTCTCATGGGTAGCACCTTTTAAGAGAAAGTGAGCAGGCAATGCAATCTCTGGGTGCCCAGTGAACCTATCTCCACAGAAGATGGTGCTGAGTACTGCTTGCAATTTTGTGGGCAGTATTCCATTACGAGTGAGACTGAAGCCCTGAACTGCTGCAACATATGCTATTAAGTGAGCAAAACAAGACAGGCCTGCAGTAAGCCTGGCCTCTGCTGCAGCAAATGTTCAGCCTGGCAGGACAAAGCAATGAATATTCCAAGTTCATATTTCTCATTCTTTTAAAAATAAACCGTGCCCATTTTGCTCTTCAGACCATATGGCATGAATCATTTCAGTGAAGCATTCATCACATCATGATTTACACTGACATTATTTCTTAGAAGTTAAGTGGTAGGGCTTCTCTGAGAGGAGCTGTGCGTATTGCAGTCCTTCTTTGTGGTTTCACTCCCTTCACTGAAAGGTATTTTTATTCATCTTAGCTGGAAACCAAAGTTACAGGAGCAAAAAACCAAGCACAAAATGTTCCCATTTTTAGGTTTTCTGATTGAAAATTAATCTCTTCATGATTACACACAAACTTACCTTAATCTTTTATGCTCATATATGACGTATTCACATGTTCCTGTTCGATACCTAGCCTGACCTCCTTCTAAGAATGAATAACAGAAAAGTCTTAGAATAGTTCCTATGCATACCAATCTAATTAACATACAGTGAATATCTGAATGGATGAATGAGGTGTATGGCCGGGTGTGTGAGTTACATGAGGGATCTGTAGGGTCAGAAACCCGCTACTGAGAACCACAGCCTGCATCAGGAGCACCAGCTGCCTGCAGAGACTTCCAAGAGTGCACATGCCAAAACAAGTGTATAAGATCAGGCAAGTATGTAGATTTGCAAAAGGTAAGGTCCCTCTTTCAGCTTAGGAATGTCATTATGCGATTTTTTCTCACTACCATTACTTTATTCCATGGATTTGCCATGGCTAAGTGAATTCTCTTTTCTTTCCTTTTTAAATCTTCCTTCCGATGAGAGGAAAAGAAATCAGAGAAAGGAAGATCTTTTTATCTATTGTAGGACAAGAAGATTTATCTCTTGTAAAATGCAGTGTGAGCTTGGGAACAAAACTTAAATCTCTCCATGTTTCAGGTATGAAAAAAACCCACAACAGTATTATCTGGATAGTAAAGATGGTACACCAGAACTTCATGAAGTAATCATCACACTCTCCTCAACTGACAAAATGTAAAGTATCAGAGTATCTATCATAGTTCAAAGAGAAGACAGGAAATACAGGATAGCTATTAAAAGACTGGAATAGTTGACTTCTAAAAAAAAAAAAACAGAAAAACAACAGCAAAACGAATCAAAACATTCTGAAGTGGCAAATGTTGGGTCTTGAATGTAGAGCAGAGGGTTTCAAAGCATGAGACATCCGTTCCACTGGGGCTTCAAACACAAGTCATACTTCACAATTTGCAGCAATACTGGTTTCTTAACATATTGAAATAAAGCTTCCATCTGTTAAGCCAGCAAGTTGGCTTGGTCTGATCATGCTTGCTGTTTTAATAAATAGCCAGCATCATTTTTCAAACCACAGCTTTCAAATTATTTTGGAGTATTTCAGCGTGCACCAGTTGTGGCCAGTCTTGACAGATTTACGTTGCTTGTTCACCACAACGAGGGCCCAACCTTGGGGGTGGTGTTTCAGAAGAAAGGGCTGCAGTGCCATTCGGGAAGGGTGGGCTCAGGAGTGACCTCAGGATAGCCACTTCCTTGACTAACAGCATTGCAAATGAGACGGAATTGGTCTCAAACAGGAAGGGAGTGAACCGCTCAAGTCCGAAAGCAACTCCCTGTCTGGAAGGTGTGCTTGCCGCAGAGAAAAAGCTACTCTGTTAGTATGGGGAAAAGGAACTGAGGGTATGTTTGTCTTATTTTCCCCCCCCTAGCAGCACAAATGAAAATGCCAACAAAAGAAGTGTGCAAGAAATAAAATGCTTGCCTTTTCCCCTTAAAGAGCAGGCACATTTCTAGTTTAAATGTTTCAGTGGTGCTACACAAGCCGTTCTCTGGGAGTCTGGTAAAGGAAAGGCTTAACCAAGCAGGATTAGAAGGCTACACTTCACATTCTCCAGCAGAAATTATCTTCTGAGGAAGTTATGCTCCAAATCAGTGTGACTTGAGGGTAAATTAAAATAATCTTGTGACTCTGCAACACTAAGCAGGCTATGTATCTCTGTATGTGTTAACTTTGTTAGTAAAGATGCATTGGTAGCGGATAAGTATTGATAACCATCTTATGGGAAAACAACAGATATTCCCCCTAATTTATCTAGCTAACATGTTTATCCGAGCACTCTCAACCACCACCAAATTGTCTTTCCTTTCTACTCACTGCATGTGAGAATAAAGAAAATTAATTCAATACCCTAACTTTTTTTTCCTGGTCAACAGGCATCAAATTAATAATCTGTTGTAATATCGCTCATTGAAAAATGAAAACTGGCAGTGTTTGAGAGGGACCTATTCAATTTCATTCTGCTTGTGTAATGATAATGTAACTGAAACAATCTGGAGAGAAGAGAGGCAGCAGAAGTTTCTGAAGGGGTGAGAGGAGGGATGCTTAGGGTGATACACACTGATTAGGGTGTATATATTCATATCTAGATCCAGACTTTTTCCTGCTCTCCACATTAATCTTGTCAGAGGAAGTGGGACAGGGACAAGTTTCAAGAGAGCTACTACAACTCCAGGGAGGTGCTAAGGGTTTGGTGACATGGTTGCTTAAATAATTGAATCTATATGAAGCAGCTGAGCTGACACAGCTGAAGTAAAAAAAAAAAGATTAAATTAAATAAGCATGAAACATTTGAGCCCAGATGATTGAGTTTTGACACTAGGAGCAACCAAAAATAAAAATACATGGTGTGGTCTTCTATGCACGCAGTTCCATGTGAATTCATTTGTTTTCTACAGGTACATACCTGTATGTATGTGTAAAAGCAAGCAGCTAACTTATGTTTGGAGGTAGGTTTTGGTTCAGATGCTTTCTTTTAGATGATCCACCTGTGTATTGCTTTTGTTAATAGTTCCTAGCCTAGTTCTAAGGGATTCTCCTAGAAAAAGAAATGAGGTATTTTTAGAGGGCTTATTTTGCCTTTTTTTCCCCCCCCTCCTTTTTGAATGGTAGGACTTTTTTTTAATAGTAACTCAGCCTTTTGGTTTTCTTTCACCCTCCTCACCCCCTCTGTTGCTATTCCTTGAGAACTGTGGGTGGCCGCTGAAGCGGTGAACATCACATGATGTCACTTAGCAACCTGATGTTCATAAATAGCAACAATCTTTTTTTTTTTTCTTTCCCCTAATGGCTATTTTTCCCCATCAGGAAAAACACTTAGATCCATTCCATTCTGACAGTGCTAAATTCTTTCTTTGACCTTCCAGCCTATTTATTGCTTATGCTTTCCTTTTTTGGGGTCTGATTCCAGTGGTAACATCAAGGCTAATGCTCCTTGAAGGCATCCAATACATTTATGAGCTTAATATTAGCATATAATAACAATAATTATTAACACCCTTGAAGCACTTTAATAGTCCCTTCTCCTTTTCCATAGATGTCTGCACTGCATAAATTTCAGATGACCTCAATATAACGTTAGCGAGATGAAATCAGAATAGTTATCCACAGATTTTCGTAATGCCTTTTGGGAATACTCAGGAAATCAGGCATTTTTGCAGTTCATTCAGATTGAATCTGACAGAATTTTTGTGTCTCCTCTTAATATTGCAATGGCCCTTTAAAATATCAGCTATGCTGTACAGGACTCTCTTTTTCAGAGTAGAGTTCTGCCAATAGCATACTGTCACATGAGTTATTAAGATAGAAACCTAAAGATAAGATTATAAACCAAGAAAAGTAGGCTTGTATAAGTCTTTGAAAAGGATCTTGCAAAAATTGCTGAGGAAACATAGCAAAGTTATGCAACAACCTAACCCTGGCTTGTCCCAGAGATCTCTGTCTGAGAGCAAACAAAAAACCCAACAGATCCTGTCTGTACAACACCGCTTCAGTGATCCCAACCATATGGCTGCTCCTCAGAGAGTTGGGGGGCTCTGTACCTGAGAAGAGGGAGTAACGTGGGGGAAAGCAAAATGTGTCACAGTGCACGCGTGATGGCTGCCATCACCCCTGATGGTGGTGACGCTGTAAATACTCCTCTCCCTCACACTATTTGCCTTGCTAACTCATAGACATCTCACTGGTGGCTAAACTACACAAATGGGGAAGAATACCTAGATTTCTTGTTTCCTTTATTAGCTTCTTGTCTTGATTCTTTTCTGGATTAATATACTATAGAATAGAGAAGACAACTTTTCTTTATTTCTGAGACACTTTCTTGTTGTCCATGCCTACATCCTCTGGAACTGCATTTCAGTTCTATAAAACTGGGAGAAAACAAACAAAACCACAACTACATTAGAATCACTCAAGCCTACAGAGCCGTATGCAGCTTTTGTATAACCTTACCGCTCACTGATACCAGCTTGTATCAGCAGACTATTGCTGTCTGAGCCACTCTAGGGGATCTGGAGAGTGGCAACAGTAAGCCACCAAGAACAGCTGGGAATGTCACATCCCATTTGTCTGGGAGTTGTGGAGCACAGCCCTTCCTGTGGCAGAAATAGGGAAAGACAGAGACCCTCATCACCAGCTCTCCAAGGGCTCACTAAAACCTTAAAATTGTCTTAAGAGGACTGGCAGATACAGTGATCCCTGCCATATGATACCTGCTACTGGATCTTCCCAGAGGCAAGCTAGGTTAAGGCTGCTGTCATTGAAAGATCAATCCAGCCAAGCTGGGATTTGGTGTGAGTAATGGAGGCTGAAGAGACAAATGACACACCGTGGCCTCTCCAAATGTATGCTCTACTGACTGCGAGTGCAAGACAACATATCTCTATACATAGACACACATATTTGAAATTAGCATCTTTGCATAGCAATTGCATGTAGAAGTCATCACTGCCAGGGCAAAGCATATGTTGACTGAAGACCCATGATGAGCAACTCCTTAGCCTGATTATTTCCTAACGTGTTTCCTTTTGCCTTACTGTCCTTCTGTATGCTCCTGTATTACTTAGAGTTGGAAAGCACATCTCAATGAGGGGTGGTCTGTAGAGCGTAACAAAACTAAAACCATAGTTACAGGCTGCAGTAAAGATGTTTTAGGAAGGAAAAAAATGTTTGATACTCTGTAGAAAATAGTGCTCTGTATGCTTTCTATGTACACAACATACACGCACAGGGTAGTTTTATAGAAAATAATTGTTGTATAGCCTTCCCTTAAATGGAACGGAAGGGACTTTTGAGGAGAAAAGAGAATACTAAAGTTATGTATAATTTTAGTTATCTTATGAAAAAAAAAACAAAAACACCACCACCACCATTTGCCCCTTCTTTTCTTTCCAACTCCTGTCTGCTGACATGTTTTGCTTCACTATCAACCTATAAGATAGCAAATAAGAACAAGCCAGTATATAAGCTTGTCTCAAAATTTAACTGACTTCCATTGTAACTCTCACAGATGCATGTAGCTCCATATGTACATCTATTTGGCTCCTTATTTGAGAATGATATTCCCTAATAGTCTTTCTAAAAATAAACTTTTAACATATATTAGCCCTTCATGTGGATCTTCACACACTATGGTTATTTGTTCTTGTCATTAAGTGACATCCATACACATGCCAGAACTCTTGTAGGGGGCTCATCCTTCTTTAATTTTTTATGATATAGACATCCGTTCGGACATGAGACTATCCAGAAGCATTCCAACTATAAGCATGAATAAAAAAATAAATAGTGTTGAAACATGACTGAACCTTGAAGTATGCTGTGTTTCCTAGTGGCTTTACGAAGATGAAGAGTTCATCCTCTTGCAAGACAGGAGGCTTTTTGTTTGGAAACAGTTACAAATCACAGCACATAGAAAGCATACAAGTTGACAATGGCCCACTCTCAATCCCACAGTGTCAATGGAAAAGCTCCTTTCCTCTATGATAAATGTAGCATGCCACGCAAGCACCTGAAGGTCTTTTCGCCACTCCTTTCTCACACATGGTTGCTGCCTCTTGCTGTCTTTCTAAAGATGAGGATAGAATGAAGGTGCTGAGAAAGTGATTTGGTTTTTTTAATTCCTAAATTTATAGTTTGTGATTCCACTGAGACTTTTCTGTGTTTCAAGAATAAAAATATGTTCTGTACGGCAGTGAAAAAAAATAAAATAAAAATCAGGATAACACATTCATGCAGAGCTTCCAAGTCAGGGATGACCCAGTCAGTATTCTCGCAGGCAAGTTCTTGAGCCTTTGGCTGAGTTTTGCACGTCTGAGCATTATTTCCCAAATTACCCTCTGCAATGCATGCCCTGATGTAAAAATACCTTGCCTTTACTCCATGCAGTGTGTAAGGAGATTCTGATAGGTGAAGTTTGTAAGTCTGAGTGATCCAAGTGGCTGCTGGCATTGTATCCAGGGAGACAAAGAGTTGGGCAAGGGCCTGAGTGCCATTGCTCTTCTAAGCAGTGAAGTCCTTCCTACAATAGAAAAGAGAAGATAATTGGAAAATGTACACTTCAACTCATATTTCAGCATTTCGCACGGTGTGGGAGAGCCAAATTCAAACCTCTACTGTGTAGCCAACAGGCTGAGGCTTCTCAAGCAAGCCCTCTTCTTGAAGCTCATCAGTTTGGAATAGGTGGACTACACAGAGAAATTCCTAGAACTCAGCTCCTCTTCGCCCTTGCAAATACACCTTTTTCCACATAGCCAACATGTTTTACAGAGAGTAAACTCTAGTGCCTTACCAGAGCACCTGAAGGATAGAGCAATCACAGGGGAGCTGGGGTGTGGATTCACACCTGCACTAACAGGGACCAACCCAGGGACCCACATTCAAGGAGATGCTTAGGCTTAGCTACTGGGACCACATTATATGTCTATCTCCCTGTGAAACTTATAACCCTGAGTAAAAACAAGAGAAGGAACCTCTCCTTTGGGAATCCTAGCAGAACTAAGGAGCCTCCTGAAAGACAGTTAATTGGTATGGTTGTAACCTGATATACCAGCACATCTGTCCAACAGATAAAACAACTTCACAAGTTGAACACTGAGTACTGGGTGACTTTAAGTACCTTTCAGTGTTGAGCAGATTAAGGAACTGAATGTTCATGCATAATGCTGTAACGCAACAGGAAATACAGCAATAATAGCAGAGCAGCAAAGTCCTAGGCTGCAGCAAATGAGAACAAGCCCAAACACAACAGGCATAGACACAGAAAAGAAAGAAGAAAATTTGCTTACCTTTGGAAGGCCTCAGGTAGGCAGGGATCTCCAGATGAGATATTCATCTGCACTGCCAACACTTAAATAAGGTCTGGGAAGGGGTGAACCCTGGCTCCAGCCCTTCCAGTCACTCAGGGGCATTACATGCACCTGAGCTCCCCTGGTTTGGCTCTGCCTTCCTACCAGCTGCTCAATAACTGGTTCAAGCTGTGACTTAGCATTTCTGCTGCAGTATGGAAGTGCTCACAGAGAAACTTCTGTTTATAAGAAAAATCCTTGCTCTGAATTTAGCCCACAGTCCCTCAGCCTCAGTTGTCTGCCCATAACATGGGAATACCATTACATCCTTACTTCCTGGAAGCATGAAGAAAAACTCTTGGAAAGATTGGGGAGTGTAGTGACAGGACAGCTGGGGGAGGGAAGAAGGGCAATGTATTAGAATACAATGCTTTCTTGAAATATATGTTTTAGGAGGAGAAATTATATTTTCTACCAAAAATGCTAAGTAAGTTTCTTCCTATGTACTACAACTGTAGTAAGCATTCATAAAGAAACGGCCAACTCTAGAACCAAGAGGAAGATTAACAGTATTAGTTTTATTCTGGTGGCCAAATTCTTCTCTCACTCAGTGGAATTCTTCCAGGCTTCTCCTTTAACTTCAGTGAGTTACTCCAGATTTAAACCAGTGCAAGCAAGGGCAGGTTAAAAATACTTGTGCCACAATCTGCCTCATTTCTTCATGATAGACATTAAACTGACTGCCGAGGCAGACAGCATGTCTTGCCCATAATCATTTTATATTTGCTTCTTTTCCTCAGTCCTTAAAACGAGTTCATGACTTCATGGCTCTGAGAGTAAATATATTATATAATGAATACACTTTTTATTCAATACTTGGAGGAAATTGAAGTAAATGCTGTATGTAATAATACCGAATGGAAAAAGCAATGATAATTATTTGATGAGAGAGTTAATACGGAGGGTGCTCAGTTAATCCTGTGGTCTGAGGGAAATGGCAGACAATCAAGTAAAACTAATGAGCATCATAAAGCAAAAACAAACTGCATTAGTCCACCAGCTCTTGACTAATCTTTTATTTTCTCATGAATACCATTGCATAAAATGGTTAGAACACATACTGTCAGTAAACTGGGTTTCATAAATGAATTGTCACATTGTACTGCTGAAAAAATATCAGTCAAAATCTTCGTCCACATTTCTAATGTTTCTTATTTGGGTTTATTTTACATCTCAGTTTAGAAATTGAATGTTTTATTCCTGTTGTAAATGAGGGTATCATGCTTTAGTAGAATTTGTCCCAGACTGTCAGGTTGCACTCTTGCAAGCAGGCCTTACTCGTGCTGATGCCTACTGGCATTTCTTCTCCATTAGATGAACACTGCATAAGGAGAGAGAGACTATGTTCTGTGAGAACAGTGGTACGTGAAAAGATTAGTGAACAAAGAAATCATAGGGCCATTGCAATAAGGATGATATGATATTTTGGTGCAGACTGTTAAACGAGAGTAACTGCTGCTTTTAGGTGCATTGTACCATTTTCTCCAGTAATCATTGAATTATCAGCACCTGGATAAAGCTCCATCACATTTTTTGTGATTGTACTTTAATTTTGGGAAGGTTGGAGAGAGCTTTATAACCCTTTTTTGTTGTACCTTTGTGTTTCTTTCTTTGTTTTCTTTCTTTCTTTCTTTTAAGAAATCATAAAGCAAATATAATTAATATATTGTCAAATTTGATGTCTTATTATGCAGTTGGCTCCTTCTGCTGTTAAAATCTGGAAGACTATATCATATATAGATAGTCTTTAAATTAATATAGCACTATGTATAAATACTATGGGATGTATTTTGAATGCAACAAAGATCGTTTCTACATACATTTATACACAGAGAATAGGACAACCTTTGCCAAAACATCTAAGGATGGAGTTTGTGAATCCTTTTAAAAACTGGCCTCTTTTCTCAATTTACATTGAAATGTATTGAATGGGACTTAGAAAGGCTTTTGAATATTTATTTTCCTCTACATGAGCCATCTGAGGTGAACCACGTTTCACCTCTGAGACAAGCAGGATTACCATATAAGAAAATAGCAACCACCATGACGAACCAGCATGTTTTTCCTAGGGACAAGGGTAATAGACCATTTTAATTTTTTTCTGTTCAGACAGTCTACATATGTTGGTCAAAAATAAACAGTTCATTATTTCAAGTTATTAAAGGATAAAAATAAATAAATAAATGAATAGGGTGCTGGCCCTGTCCCTCTCCAGTCCTGCCCTGCCAGTGGCATTTCCCAGGGAGAGTCAGCTGGGATTTTGCCACCTGCACAAGGAGAGAGTGGCAAGGTGCACAGAACAGCAATCATTCACCTTCCAGAAACCTCTGGTGCTTTGTTCTGCAAATATATCATACAGGCCAATTCTTATATAGGCTACAGAAAGAGCAGGGAAATAGAAGACTGGAAAAAAGAACAGTTTTTCTACTTCAAACTCAGGATTTGTGCTAAATGCTGGGTACTTTGATCACGATTTATGAAGTTTAATGAACATTAGCTATCAACTTTAGAATCTTGTTGTTTTGCCTCATGTAGATGTGACTATGATGCACTGTATTAAGCTTTCTGTGCCTTTCATCATACTCTGTAGAACGTACTACACACTCCTGCTAATCCTTGTTTTCTTTTTCCTCCTAATGATAAAGTATTGACAAGCTAGATTTATACAAAATGTATCCCACTACTAGACTTTAATGGAAAGGAATGGACCAGAGAATTCCCTATTATGAAACAGAGCAAGTCAGGAGTGATACGTGCACACAGTCAAGGGGTGGCATGGAATGACAGGAACAGGGCAGCAGCTTCAAATTGAGAAAGGAAAATGATGTAATAATGATTAAACCACGAAACAGAACTCCAACACAGTGAATGAGCAATGAAAATAAAGTAATAAAAAGGAGTACTGAACTAGCTCATGAGACATGTTATTACAGCGAACATTATGCTAACACTGTTTATTTTGCTTAGCATTATGGCCAACTTCAAGGTTGCTATGACAAATGCGTGTGAGTGTTTAAAGGAAAGTGAACATTTTTTTTTAGCTAAGAAGGCATCCACCAGCTCTCTGCCTACTCAATTTCCTAAATTACGTGCCACATAAATTTAACTTTATGGGCACTAGACAAATGTTAACATTAACCACTTATGGGTTAAAGCAGTTTTGGAAATACTCAGAATGTTCCTCTGCTTGCATTCCTCAATGCATACAGTGTAATACACACATTATCCAGTTATGTAGTTTTGCTTGAAATAATCACTTGAAACATATATCACAATAACAGCGCCCACATATGAAGTTCTACAAGTTAAAGAGCTGATGCAGAGATAAAATGAAATCTATAAATGAATATATACATCTTCTGCCTGATTTAAGGGACATTAAAGTTGTTTTCGTTACTGGCCTTTCAATTACACTTTTTTTTCACGACGTTGAAAGAGTCTTATTCATCTGTGGCTACGTGACACTAAAATTTATGCAGGCTTCTTACAGCAGAGGGAGTAAAGGAGGAAAAGCACAACAGGGTTTCTCCATACAACTTATGAAAACATGATCAATGTGGTTCATTCATTGAGCAGTGACAGACTCGGAGGCCTGCTACCAGCTGGAATGGGTGTACTGGGCAAAACAAGAGGGAAGGTGAAGCTGAGACAACTGCAGTGTGAACATGAGCTAAAACCAGAGCACAGCAGGGCCACTGCAGCACTGCTCACAGGAGAGCACAATGCTACTTGCCACGTGTCTGTGCTGATAGAGACTGAAGGGGGGGTCTGGGAGCCCCAGTGGCACAGGAATCAGGTGAAGGGTTCCTACCAGCATGTCAGGACCTGTTTTTTGGAGGTAGAGGGAGCATCAGAAGGCTGGAATGGACCTGCAGCATTTGAAGCTGTGCAGGCAGCACTCAGTGGTGTACAGACTTAACTGAATAGCAACAGAGTGGGAGCATAGCAGCAGTTCTGAGGCAAAAGGAAAAGCTGCTGTAAAAAGAGAGGGAGATCAGGGAGCCGGTGTGCCAGTGGTTTATAGGCCGTTTTGGCTCAGTTCTGTGACTGATGGGCTGGGGGGACCCACGGCCCGAGGAAGGGGAAAGGGTAGGGAGGTGGGCCTAAAAACAAAACAGCGGCAATGATCTGAGGAGGAAAGCTGGTTTACTATATAAGATATGAGAATGCAAGATAAAGCAATATAATACAGTATAATTGGAACTGGGGCTAATAAATTAAAAAAACAGAGGGAGTGTCAAAAAAACTGAAAGCCTTACTCTAATGCTGAAGTCGAGACATGTAGACAGCTGTCACTGCTGTTAGGGCAGCCAAAATAAGAGCACGAGGAGGCCTCGAGTCACACCGGGGGAACCTGTAAGACCACGGGTGATACTGATCATGCTGCTGTCTGATGTTTTCTGCCCAAGATTCAAGCTTGCAAGAGACCTCCTGAAGTGCTGGCCGTGACAGTCAACAGGAATCAAAAGCAGCATGCATATAAAGGAGACACTTGTATGAACATTTCTAAGGGGAGTGTACCACTAATGCTACAGGTGGCAAATAGCATAAGAAAGACCCTAACCATGAACGTTTGTTTCTCAAGGAACAGTGTACATAAGAAATAAGTGATGGAGAACAAATAAACAATAAGCAAATAAGCAACTTTTCTAGGTTGCATTTGGTGATAGGAGAACTGCTTCACTGTAGAGATTTTGCTTGAGATACCAAATTCTGCTTCAGAATCAATATGTGAGCTGATACATTATCCAGTCCTTGGGATCCATCCTCGTTCACAGAGCTCTGCCCCACTGGAAAGAAACTTCTTGTGCCATTTTTGTGCAGAACTCAGGAGAGAGGTTCTTTCATCCACGTAAATATGCATGCTGGAGCTCCCCTTAGGCTGCATCACAGATGTCCAAGTTCCACCAAGTCCTGGCAGAGTGCTCACCAACGCTCTGACAGCCAAGGCTTTCATCTCGAACGATGTTGTGATAGCATGTCAGTCGCTCTGTTTTTGCAGACATGAATCACTCATGATGTCAGCCTTTCCTAAATGACCTTGGCAACACATGGGAACAGTTTCACTTAGATGTTCTTGTGTCCAGTTTCCACACACACTATTTTGAACTGGGCATGCTTGAAGATGTTTTCTACAGTATTATCGTTAATTACACAAAGTGTGATCGTTTACTCATACAATTTATTTTTCACAAGGGACGTAATCCTGGAGGAGATCCCCTCACATAGCAGGCTGCAGATTCACTGTTTGCAAGCCTACATTACCTTGGTATCTTCCGTAACCAGAAGCCTGATAAGAAAGCCGACGCTTGTTTAAGGTTCATCTGTGGATAAGTGAGAGTAACCGGTTACTGATTTAGTACTTGTTGCCTATGAACTGAAAAGGAAACCCATATGGTATTCTGTCCATGTCTACAAAAACCTCACCATATGACCTAAGCACTGCCTGCCCCCTGAAGGGCTCCTTTGTTATCCTCAGGAGATTATCAAGTGCAGGTGCTTAGGGACAGTGAAAAAAAAATGCAAATCAAGGGATCAAGGACTTGCAAAAAGCAGTTGCCAAATGCAGATAGCTTTGCACTTGGGATAGAACTGAAGCCTAATCCCTGGGAGTATGTTACAGGCAACTTCTAGACTATGCCTCTGCAGATACACAGCAACTACATATACGGGCACTGAAAAAAAGGTACACTACAAAGGTTAGTCTGAAAGATTGGAAACTGCTCCAAATGATCTAGAAATACAAAGCTCAACCAGATCAGTTTTCTAACTTTATAAAATAGTAAAACTCCTGTTACAACACAGATCTGCAGGCTTTCTCACTCCATCATCTAAATGTAAATTAATTTTTTTAACAAAACTGAAAGCTAGAAATATGAAAGCTGAATGGAGATAACTGGTGTGGTGAAGGAGTTTCAGGAGATACATACGGAACATGTGGTCAGGCGGGGTTTTTTAGGCACAGGTAGCACAGGCAGTTCAGGAAGGCAAACCACACTGACACACAGGGTACAACTAACATACCTTCTCCCACCTCCCCTCTGCTTGCTACCCACCTTCCCAGAAAGAGAGGCTGTTTCTGCAAGAATTTGCCCTCATTTTGGGGAAATAAACTTTCTGCTTTACTGAAACTACTGCTGAGCCTCAAGGCAATGCTTCCCAAGCAGCGAGCTCTGCAGTCAGTAGAGGCAGACGGTACTGTATGGTCAGGACTATTGCTGCATGTATGGATATTTCAGTCAGTTCAGAGGGCTGAGAGGAAAGCAAAGAGGTGAGAGGTTCAAAAGGAAGAAAGACTTCAGCAAATTCTTGAGCCCTTTCTGGAAAGGCTGGTAGATCGATGGAGAGGAAAAATCAAGAAGGGCAGGAAGTACTTGAGTCATAATCACAAGAGAGCTGGTGAGCTGCAGCTGCTTCCTCAGAACCAGCTGGAGGTAAGACAGATTACTTCCATAGACAGCTGGATTCCTGACCAGGAAGTGATGCTGTTCAGGTACTTCAGAATTTTGGGTTAGTTATTAGGAGAAAGGTTTTCACTCAGAGGGTGGTGAGGCACAGTTGTGGGTGCCCCACCCTGGAGACATTCAAGGCCAGGTTGGATGGGGCCCTGGGCAGCCTGATCTGGTGGGTGGCAGCCCTGCCCACGGCAGGGGGGTAGAACGGGGTGGGCTTTGAAGTTCCTTCCATCCCAACCATTCTGTGATTCTATGAATTTTCTAAGATCAAAGAAGAGGCCAGGGTTTCTAGAACATTTAATAATTCTAAATTTTGTAAGAGAGAAATATGACCAAATGTGAACTTTTACACAGTTAAAATCATTCTAGAAATCATTTAAGACAAATACCTTTCTGAAGTCAGGCTGAATGTTTGTGTGCAGCAATTTACTTTGATATTTTAGGAGAAACAAGAACGGGAATGACTCAGTCTTCTCATAGTCCCCACCCATCCTTTGGCTCTGATTACTGGGCACAGCATAAATTTGGGTAGGTGCACAGTCTCAGAGCCACAGTCATTAGGAGCAGCTAGCTCTGCATGCGTAGGACACCCATCCTCATGCTGCTACTTCACTCCAAGCGTGTGTACACCTTCCACGCTCTGCCCAGGCAGTTTTGCCTGTCTTCACTCCAGAAGCTTACCTCAGATTCCCGTCAGTTTTTAGAGAAGCTTCTAAACTAGATTGATAATCTGGAAGAAATTTGGAGGACCTGATTTTTATTTTATTTTTAACAATTTTTTTAAACTGAACTATCTTAAAGTTAGCTAGCAGTTCTGGGAAAACATTCTCTGTGCCAGCAGAGCATTTCAAGCAGCTGTTCAGTACTTATGCAAACACCTGTGCATATTTTTTTTAAACTCACTAACAGTTGGAATAGTTTTTCCCCTCACCTCACTGCTGATACCTATCAGCGATGCCGAAGCCTTTGTTCATGAAATAGGCTCGTATTTTAAAAATTATATCAGCAAAAAATACCGAGATATAGTGATTATGTGACTAAACCAACACTCTCTCTATGGTACTTGAAATACGCAAGCAGTAACAGTAGGGTTTGCCTTCAAACCAGGAACCAAATTTAGCTGGCACGAAGTCACCAAACTTCTCTGAGACTGCTGTCTCACTTCTCCAAAATCTTCATTTTCTTGAGCAACAAGTCAGAAGTGTTGGAAGGGACTTCTGGAGATGGCTGTCTCAAAGCAGGGTCAGTCACAGCAGGCAGCTCAGGACACGCTGAGCTGAGTTTTTAACAGCTCCAAGGATGGAGACTCCACCAACCCACCTGGCAACCAGCTCCAAATGCACTAAAGCCTTCTGGATACTACTGTCATAACCCTGACTTTAGAAACATGTTTGCATTACTAACATTGCTAACGTAGAGATGTTTATGCAAGCCCACCACAAGCTAAAATTATTCAGAAGTCTGAACGCCACCACTTTAGAACAGGGTGTTAATTGAAATGTCTGGAGAGCAGTCAGCCTTCAACATCAATCAATTAGATACTCATCTGTGCAAATCCCAGACAAGCTTTTACAAAAAGGCATGTTTTGTACTATGACTTGGTGGATTTTAAAGACAGTGCCTATTATGGCAGAGTCTGAGCTGGACCGAAACAATCCTTACAGACTTACTCAGGTATACAATAAAGCTCAAGAGCCCCTAGGAAAGTCATAAGCTGCATAACTATAAACAGAAGCTTGAGGTCACTTGCAAATCCTGCATCATTTCGATGATTCATCCCAAATAAGTTCATTTCTTGAATGTGACCTAGATAACGTTCTTCTTCCTCTGTTCTTCCTCCCAGATCCCATTCTTATACACACATGCACACACAGACACACACAGACACACCCCACAGCCAAGCTGAAGTGAGCCTCTGTCTGACACATTCTGGCACCTCAAGCCTCCACCAATTTTCAGGCTTCAAAGAACTCAGTGAGACGACTAAGCCCAAGGAGGAAGGAAAACCACTCCATCAGACCCACTGCAGAAGTAGCTTTGAAAGAAAAAAGGACTCTGAGGTTCATCAGCAGCATTTTTAAAGCACGGTTGTAACACCAACATGAAAAACAAGCACAGAGGATCCTGCACAGCAGATGATCCTTCACTCAGCAGCATTTCTGAAGGCCAGCGGTGACAACCCGCCCAAACCAATTCGTTCCACCATATTGGTTTCAACGTGCTTAGCAGAACTGTTAACATTATTTAACTGTATTACCGATGGGTTGTTAGCGCAAGAGAGTGCTCTAAGAGTTGTTTAGAACTTTGTGTTTTGTTTTCTTGTCTTCCTCAGAAAGAGCTGTCCAACCATCTACTCTAGAGATCATCACATTACTTATTCTATGGACAATTATATGCAAATAGGCGAGAGGCAAATGAAAATATACATAAAACTAACAGACTCAGAAACATACTCTTTGGAAGCCACTTGAAAGGGAAAACTTCTAATATTGTAATACTTAAAAATACTTAAAAATAGATGCAGTACTTCATACTTTTAGCCCTAGTAATACAATTTTCAAAGAATATACTAGTGATTCAGTAGTCCACAGCTGTAATCATCACATACATACCATACAACCTGTACCAACTCTACGTGCCAGTAGAGAAAACTGAGGAAAGCTTCAATCAACATAAAGAAAGAAGGAATGTGTAACAGCAAAAGCATGAGACACCAAGTTGTTGGACTACTTCCCTCACAGATAATATAAATCTACAATAAAAAAAGCACCTAAGTACATTGAAGCTCCCCTGGCACATGCATATGAAGGGACAGTCTGCTCTAAGGGATAGCGATAGCTGCTGACAGCAGTAGTTTGTTTCTGTGTAATTGTAGCTTCATTCTTAAAGAAAAAAAAAATTCACATTCAATGCTGAGTTGCTTTCTTATGCATGTTCCTGACAGAGACCTATGATATTCCCTAAGAAAATCTCCCTTGTTTGTGCCTTAAGTTGTTCACCCCTTTCCTTCCTCTAGTAGAGTAATCGTACAGTAAAAGCTCAGGTACCACCGCTTAATTGTCCACCATGGTTACATCCAGCAACCAAAGCTCTTCTCACTAGAAACTGATTAGAAGAATTGTGATAATTGGTGTACTGATTGTAACCAGAAAGAAAATACAAGAACTAAAGGCAAGTAAAGTTCAGCTTAGAACAGCCCATCCTAAATCCTGACCACTGAGCTTAAAATGGCAGTCTCTCAGATTTCTGCATCTTCACCTCCAGCTCCATTTTCCTTCATGAACAGATTTTGATTTTCTCTTCTTTTTCTTGCATATTTTTTTTATTATTTTAACTTAAAATTACATTTAATCATGCACCATTTATTTATTTATATGTTTCGTGGTGGGGGTGGTGAAATCCTGAATAGAAAGAATTTATATCACATAAAGGAATCCTGACCTGCATGGTATGATGACAAGAGCAAGCGCTGCTGTTGATTAAAAGCAAGGACATTTTTTGTTTACAGTGGTATAGCAACTCTTCAGAACAGATCTCACAGTGAACCGTGGGAACTTTTAAGGCAATGCAACGCTTAGTTTTGACCAATTTTAAATATCAGAAAAATGATTTGATCAACATTTTGTTTAATAAAGGCACAGGACGCTGTGACCAAACATCACCTGGATTTACATCTTTTTATTCTGTTCTCGTGCTGTAGCACTTGACTTCATAGGCACTGTTTGGAGTAATCCCCACACAGAATGGAACAACGCGTCAGCTGTTTCATTTCAAGATAGTTTTAATCAGGTAATTACAGGAAAAAAAAAAAAAACATTTAAACAATTTTTAAGGTGTTATCTGCTATGTCGGCTTACAAGGATGTGATGTAACAAATCTGTTACAAATTTAAAGGCATATTTACATTATATACTCAAAGTAACAAGCTGTATTCATTGGCATAAAAGGAAAAAGCTACGGGATGAGTTAACACAGCGATACATCAATTAGAAAGAAAGGGCAGTTGAGGTTTAATGGAGACAATATACATGAGGCACTTCGAGGTCATAAGGGTGGAAAGCAAACAGCACCAAGCAAAAGGAGAAAATTCTGTACAGATTATATCGGAGCCTCAAGGATGAAGGCTGCTTCTTCACCAAATGCTTCCATTTCTTCAACTAATCATGAATTTTGCAATCAAGAAAGAGAAGTTTCCAGGAAAACAAACAAAAAGAAACCGAACGCTGCCTTGCTCCTCAAGCCCACCTTTCCTCCTATTTGTCAGTGCATCAAAGGAAAGGGAAGTTTTATCCACCCCGCTGCTGCACTAAGAGTACCATAAAGCATCTTTTAAAAGCTAGCATTTTGTTGCCAGCCATGACCCCATCTTCACTCTATTGAGATAAATGCATCACTGTGCTGGTGGCATACTGTGTCAGATTTAAAGTCCAATATGAACCCGTGCATTATTGAATCAGGAGTTGAGCATTACCCTCCAGGTACGCACGAACAGAACGTTCAGAAGAGAACATAACTGAAAAGGGAATGTGATATCCCAACACACAAAATTAAGACATTCTTCTGAGGACTTTGTTTTCCTAGAGGAGCTGGGCTAAGCCTGCTTGCAGCATCCCTTATATAAGCTCTGGGAAGGCAGCTGAGGTTTGTGCCATCCTTTGCTGCTATTTACTAAGCAGTTTCCATAGTAATTGTAGATTTTCAGAACGTTGCTTTAATCTTGCACGCAGCTGTGGGTGTAGCCCTCCGAACCACTGCAGTGCATGAGGAGGTGCACAGGCACACCTGTGCGTATTCAGGCTCCATTCACATCACAAGCCAAAGAGCCAGATTTCTTCTGCAGGAACACCAACGTGCCTTCACTTCGTTGATAGGAATCTCTCACACCTAATGACAGCACCTGAAGAAGTTGTTCCATTCCTCACTCTTACGCTTTTATGCAATAAAGTAACTACGACAGCCTAACAGAACACACGACTAAAGCATTTTTAAGTTTTTAATCAACACTAACGGTAAAATTTAAGAGGCACGACGAGACAAAGAATCCCTGCACGATGTCATACTTCCATTGGGTAAAGTCGTAGTTACAAACTCTTCCGCAGCCCTAACGCCGCACCAAAGCGCATTACGTGACGGCGCGGCCGGAGCTGTGCCTGGGTGAAGCCCGAGCGCTCTCCCCCAGTAGATGGCGGACGAGCGCCGCTGTCAACCGGCTTCCCCCACTTCCTTTCAATAGGAAACGTTTAATTTTCACGGTAACTGAGGCTTTCAGTGAGCGAGGGACTTAGTATGCACCGACTGTTTCCTAAGGCTCGGGTCTCCCCTCCAAGCAACACAAAGCTCCGCTGCCGCATGCCTGGCAAGCTCCAGCTCTGATGCCCAGGGAGAGGGGGGTCAGGGCTGGGGAAGGAATTTCTCTTTTCCCAAACGCTTAAGAAAACAGCTCAGAAGAGAATAGATGTTATTTGCCGTCAAAAACAAAAGACGCACGGATTGAAGAGCCCATTCTGCAAAGGGTCTGATCTGCGTCTACCTTTTGTTACTCATAACTGCAAGCGTGAATAGGATCCCTAACACCAGGAGAGAAGAAAGTATGCGTGCATCCTACTAAAAGCAACCCTTATGTAACTGTACTTCTGCACTTCTCTTCACTAATCTCAGAACGGGCATGCAGGCTGCAAGTTCCATCGCAAGAAGGAAAGTGAACACTGAAATGTCACCGACGTTTTTTCAGATGGAAGAAGTCTTTAAAGGGGAAGGCATGAAGACAAAACATTTTAGCAAAGCAGTTAAATGCAAAATGAGAATATTAATGCACACATTCAGTAAAAATATTAAAGCCTATACGTTTCATATAAAATACAGTACCAGTGCTCGGAGGAAATTGTTAAATTCATTTCCTTCTGCAGTATATACAGAGTAGGATTCTACAGTATTTATCCATATGGCTAGCGGGTTCTGTTCTTAGGTCGTTCACACCTCTCTTTGCCTTGAGTTAGGAACCTACCACTGAAAAATATGAAGTGTACCCCATTGACAAGACAGACATTACTATTTCATATTTTATCCTTTTTATCTTTTTTTTTTTTTTTTTTTTTTTTAAGGTTAACAGCCTATTCCAGGAAACCAAGCTCAGCTGAGAACGTGTGAAGCATGACAATCAACCAGAGCAGCAGCAAATACATTAACACTAAAAACCAAGACTGCTGCTACAGCATCGTATTCGTGGACTTAATTCATCCGATCAACTCACTGCAAAACTGGAAGCTCTCTCATAACTTCTACAGTTATCAATAATGTTTCTTCTTTTCAATGTGAAATAATACTTTGAGATGAGCTATGTACATAATGTGGTCAATTCAAGCCATCATATAAATATAAATGTTTTCTTTTAAGAAGTAATTTACAGACAGCTGATGTTATACATGTTTGCTTCCTTTAATTCTGGGCTACAGAAGAAAATTAAGGGCACTGAACTACACAAACAATACTGACAAATACATAGGGTGAGAAAAGTTACGTGCATCTTTTCGGCTCAATTACTTTTGTTTAACATGGGATACTCTGAGGACAGTCCGCCCCATTCCAGCTGCAACAGTAAATTGGCACTTACCCCACTGAACGATTATTTTTATTGTTTTACGTATTTGTAATGAGAAGCAAATGCTTCTTACTTCACGACAGAGCAAAATATGTTTTAAAAAATTCTCTAAGGGTCAACTGGTTCATTCTTTTCTGAAAATTAAACACTTAGTGAACACAGAGCCATACCAAATACGCACAGCCCCACGTGTGCATACACGCACTCCCCCATCCCACTCCCCAGCCTCCCTCCGAATTCACTCCATTAAGTTCACCCCAATTTTGCCTGGGCTTATTTCCCAAGTCTTCTGTTGCCTTTCCCTTGTTCAAAACCAGTGGTTTTGTTCTTGCACGTTCAAGTAAGAGAAAGTTGCAGTTCAAAATAATGAAAACAATTTCACTTTTGTTATTAATCTTTTGTTTTAATCATAGTACTCGATAAACAGTTGAACAGGATCCTAGTTTAACAGAAAGATAAACAAGAACACTGATGACAACTCGTTACAACTGCCTTAATGTACCTTTTGCTTAATGAACATCTGTATACGTAATAAAGTATTTTTGGAGGACGCCCCAAAAGAAAACAACTTGCTGGTTGAGCAACAAAAACAACTTCCTTTTTGCTATTATGTTGAAATCAAAGTCATTTATATATAAAAATAAATGTTATGTTCTAACAAGAACATTTTAGACAATTACATCTGTGCTTAACAAAAAAATATTGGTCACTCAAGACTAGAATAATTAATATTTTAAAAGTTTTTAGATTATCAGAATGTATGGATACAACTCAACACAAACTGTAGCTGAAGGGAAACAGGACTGAAAATATCAATTTGTCCATCTGGAATAAAAATGCAACTAAATTAACTAATTAAATATTTAAAGTACTACAATGGAATGTGACAGTAGATATGGTCCATACCTACTAGACCAGAGGGAAGGGAAGTTTAACATGTAATAATTCGTACCTTACACATTTAGTTAAATATAAACATTTGTTATTTATACATAAAGTCGCTTCCAAAAAACTATTAATAAGTGATTTAGTTGCACTTAAAATCAGTTTCATTTCTCATTTGCCGAGTATTAACTTTTCTTAATCTTAAATCAACTGTCACTAGTGCACTTTTAGTTAAAATTTCCCCTCAGGTAAGTTTTAATCCTTTTAAAAGAGCCCCCTCACCTAAACCATGAATGTACAAAGTGGCAAAAGTTAATCCCTTTTAGTATAATCATAGTTTATATACTCATTTTATAGCCAATAATAAGAACAGGCTTTCCTTTGCAAAATCTCCTTCACAACTCGCAACAAACGCCACGCGCTCAAAGGAAACAGTTAGGCGTGGCTAGCACTTGTAAAATGCCAAGGTCTGACAAGTCTTGTTGCTTCTTCCACATCCAGCATCTCTTACGTGAAAGAAGATTCCCTTCGGCTCGCCAAAAAGCTTCCACAAATCCAAGTTAGATGCTTCCTGGAAACAAAGATTTTCAGCTCTGTTTGGCACAAGACTGATTCATCCTGCAGCTTTATGCTTCCCTCCACAGCACCCACACGCCTCACCGCAGTGATGGCATGCTCTCAAGGGGAGGTAGCAGCACATACACGGAGCAATGAACGACAGCGCTACCAGTGCTAACCAGCGTAAGCAGAACTTGTCATCGCTAGTGTCACACGAGCAAGGATCAGAAAAGTCTCCTTCCGAGTCTGACATGCAGTGATACAGCATGCTCTCTGCGCAAAGCATGCAACTAACTTGGTAGATACATCTTTTAATAGGATCTGGAGCATCTTGACATTTTCCTCTGCCGTTATCTTCATGATTAAACCTTTCCTGGCAGTATATACAGCGGGAACGCTCACCATCCTCTTTTCTTCTTTTTGAGTTTTTAAATTTTGATGAGGAAGGCTGAGTTTTAAATACCACAGAACTCTTTGAGTCTTTCAGGGAATTCAACTTAGTTCCATCCCCACACGGGTATAAATAGTCAGATTTTTTACTGTCTGATTTAGAAAATGGTATATTTGAGTCTGCGTCATCCCTCTCCAGGTCGTTCTTCCACATGTCAGGATGCCTGTAGTCTGCATAACGACGTATCAAAATATCACGAGGGTTTATTCTAACGATTTCATCTTCATCCTGAAAGCTAACGTGTCTGATCGGCTTCAATGGGACCTGAAATGACACAGTCAGATTACTTCACTACAGTTAAGTCTCAAATTTATGTTCACATATAATGAAAATAATTAAGAGTGCGGGATTTTTTTTTCTTGCTGCACGTGAACAGGTTATTCAGTTCACTCCCTTACCAGTACCATTTACAGACTTCCTCGTGGTACTAGCACCATGAGGTTTCGTACTCCCTCCTAACATTTTATGTCTCACAAGAGCTCTGGACATGTTGGTATCCACATAAAACTTCACACTGTACTTTAGAATAGGCTTAAAATTTAGATTTAACATCTCACACTGGCAATTAATTCTACAGATCAATGATGCATTATGTCACTTTGCCAGTCTCATGTATTGGTGACAACCTCTAGGATTAACTCCCAGATGAACTCATGCTGACTCACTCATGTTATCTAGGAGAAGCTTTCCGTAGCCTTCTACAATAGTATTAAATATTGATTACACAGAGCTACGTTCCAGATTTTGCCATGTGTAAGAATAATATTTGGTGAAGTTCAACAGTACGATAAGACAAACGTCTTGTGTTCAATAACAGCAGCTTCTAAATGCATCTCACCCTTAGCTAACAGACTGCACATTGCTGAAATCGGTCAGTTTAGGACGCCAGTAGACAAATGCATGAGAACTTTTCAATTTAATGGACCTGGCCATAACTCAAGAATGTTTACCTTAATGGGCAAATAAGAAAGAACATGCTAAACATAAACCAAAACAGCACAGAAACAGATCAGATTTCTTGTTTACTGTCTTGCAATGAAAAAAAAATTGAAGGTGGCAGATTTGAAACGTTGGAACTGAAATACAAGTGTAATACAGCAGACTGCCATTGAATGTTACTGAAATCAGAAGTGATTTTTAAGGAAGTGTGTAAATAGTGACAGAACACAAATATACCACGTGTATAGAAGGAACTTCGAAAACAGCAGATAGTCCAGCAATAAAGGAAAAGTGTAAGTGTGTCCCAGACAGGCAATTTTCCTATGCCATAGGGCTATTATAACCAGAGGCAGAATATAACAGAGCTCCAAATCTAATTCCACCTTTTTTTTTCTTTTTTTTTTTTGACTTCCTGTCAACTGCACAGTCTGCAAAAAGCCTCACTGAAAAGACAGAAGAATCACTTCCTAACGCACTAGTCTTAAACATTTTCCCAGAATCAGGAATTACTGAGGGTACCTCTGGTATCCCTATCATTGCTTTGCGAGTACATACTACCTTACTAGTATGGAGCGAATTAATGATTCCTAATGTTGCTGTCGTGTGAAAAAATGCATGTCTGAAGATGATGCTTTAAGGTAACATTCCCATTTCACTTTGCAGGCATCTTTGCTCCTACTACACTGAAATCTGCATGTTCCAGTTCTGGGGTAGAAGGCAGAAGAGGAGGGAATAGCGTGTTAAAATATTCTTACACAACCAGAAGTTGGCATATCCATAGCCTGCTCAGTAATCCTTGTGTGATATGTATTACAGAACTGGAATATGAGCTGCTCTGCCCTATGAGCTTCAACCGCAGTATGCTAGTGAGAACAATTTTTGTCTTGGCTCCAAGTCATTTAGTTGGACATCCACAAGGTGTAGAGGATGTGCTGTGCAAAAAGGCTCCATCCCATTCAGCTGACATCCCTGCTCTTCCGTGCTTTCCCAGTCCCCAGTGCAAGCAGTTAATTCAACCTTTTGCTTACAGACACAGACTGCTCCTAAGTTCTACTGTGTTCAAAATAGGAGAAATAGCCTGCTGCTTTAGCATCAGTAACTAGGTATGGATAACTGCCTTTTTCAAACCATTACGAGCATAAATATAAGGGGAAAAGTACTAAAAGCATCATTACAATTGCATATGTTACAAGCACAAGGATTCTTACCTCACTGTTCAGAGTACTAAGCATGCATTTAAGACATTAAAACCCACTGTTTAAACGTTAAAACCCCAAATCGAAAACTCCACTCCTAATCTCCCATAACCCAGATCTGCTGTTACAGTAAATACCAACAATTGTAAGATCTGACCTCTCTTCAATCTTTGTTTTCTATTTGTTTGAACGTAACACAACACATACACAGCACTATCTTCTTTTTTCAAGTCCCCAGCCACACTTAGAAAACACTTAAAAATCCATAGTGTAACTGATACAAAGAAATCATTAAGAAAGCAAGTGAAAAGACACACTTCCTCACACACTGAAAGAACAAGCAAACAGGAAAACAAACACTGGAAAAGCTTTAATTATAAAATTCCTTCATATTGGGTGTTTAATGGGACCTATATTTGAATGCAAGACGTACATAAAAACTGAAGAACAGTATACAGCCCAGATTTCATTAGGCACAAATACTAGCTAAATGCAATGAAAATTATCCATCTAGTCTTCTGATATTCACAGTAATGTCTCAGTAGAGGTGAAACCTCTGTGTAACATCTGAAGCAGGAAGTGAGGAATAATAAAACAACAAATGAACTTGAGAGAGAATCTCATTACAAACATAATTAGCCAACTGGAAATTAGGCAGAAAATCTTTATTGACACGGCTGAACTTCCTAGTACTGCACCTTACTTGAAGGGTTACATCTGTAAGCAAAGCAGGGGCAGCACCTGCTCAGTACTGCAGCCTTCCCTGACTCCCTTCAAACAGATGCACCTGACTGCTCCAGATGAAACTCTACAATAGGAAGACAATGGCAGCTAAAAGTAACGTTTTGAAGTAGTACATTTAAGTTAAGTTAAACACACATCAGAAGATAGGGAGCTGAAGGAGCTGGTTCCCCCCCCCCCCCCCCCCCCCCCTTTTTTTTTTTAAGTAACATTGTGACAGCATAACGTGAAAGGAATTCAACTGCCATTAATCACCTCTTTAGTTTCAGCACGTACTTGTTATACTTGTTACTTGACTTAGGAGCACAGTAAGCGTTCAAACACACTTATACTAATTGAAACAAAATTGTTATTTACCTCAAAATCTCCTGTACTACATGGCTACCATGCGTGGAGCTCAGCAGCAAGAGCAGTGTTTGCATTTGCATGTACAGAATGTGAGGTTTGGTTGACTCGCCTATGTTCTAACAAGTGCACAAGACTACACAATAAGCACAGGATGTTGGATGCAGGTAGTGCTACAATGAGAAAAATACTTTAAAGAATATTTATCTACTCAAATTTCTGTGAAATCACTAATAACTTCAGCGTACAAGTGACTTCTAGCATTTTCATGTCAAATTTGTATCAGATGGGACCTACTCAATATTTAATTAGTCAATTATAGATTAGTTTAATATGTTCTTACAACATAAAGCAGCTTAAGCTGCTGCCTTTTTTCTTTACAACTCGGTGCTTCAAGCCTTCCTCACATTATTTGTCTTTCCTCTTAAGAATGTCTGCAAGCTGCTTATTACCTTTCATGTGTAACCAACAGACAACCTTCCTTTCTATACCGAAATAGAATATTTAACAGGTAGTTAGCATGAACAAAGTTTCACTAAAAATATTCAGAATTGCCCCACTGTGAATGCGTCCTAAGCATCCATCTTCACAATACCTTTAAATATTGCTAATCAAAACAGTATTAGTATACGTGTAAATGAGACTGAGACAACGGCCAGTTTACATTTTCTACACAATTTAGATAGCAGCTCAAAGCTGCCAAGTCTATGATACAGAAATATGAGTTCAAAGAAAGTAAAAGACCTATTCATGTAGTCTGCTGCACTATACCTTTACAAAGCTTTACTTCTACGATTCTGTGACAATAATGCTGTATATTTGAACTGCAAAACTTATAATGATCATTTCAAGAAGTCCACAATATAATGCTACAAACAAGGACTCAGAATGAAAATGCTCTCTTGTCAGAAGCTGTGTCCCATGCCACTAATACATCAAGCAAAGTAAGAACTGCTTTCATTGGTGGTCTTACCTGGCTAGGTTGGCTAGGAAAACAGGCTCTCCTGGTGTTGAAATCCTCAAGTGCTGAAGGCCTTACATTTGAAGTACTGTAAGGTTCACTGGTTACTACGGTTTCGTGTTGGAAAAGCTGATCTTTCATTAATGAACCTGATGTATTTTCTTGAGTACTCTGGAACAAGCAAGAACATTCTTGAAATGATTTTGCATTTACACAAAAACTGATCCTCAAGTACCAAGGTCATACATAAAAGCAGTAAAATCCTACACAGTTTGTTAGAGACATCTATAAACACAAGCATTTTAAAATACACATTTGTAAGTACGTATAAATACATTTCTTAACGATGAGTCAGCTTTGGAAATGAAGAGTTCATTCTCCGCAGAGCATACACAACTTGGGAGTCAGAGATACAGGCCTTTAACTCGCTTGCCAAATCCGATACAAGGAACTTCTTTAGTGTAGGAGGGGTTAACCCAGGCCCCAAGATAATGCTTTCCCTAACTACCCACAAGGCTGCCAGTATTTACAAATATAGAATTGTAGGAAAGGAAAATTAAAGACTAATAAGGCAAAAGCCAGTCAGAATTTTTAGTAAGTTAAGAAGCAAGATTGCTTAACAGATCTGCTGGAAAGGAAGAGAAAAAAATCAGTGTTAGCATATACTGGCTCAATTAAAATATCTAATTACAGCAAGTGTGTATTAAACAGCTAATGGCTGTCTTTTTAAAATTAAGGTTACATTAGGCAATTTGATACAAAACTGACACCATGTGGCAGCGTATAATGAGATATCTACAGAACGTATGCCACTCAGAATGAGGAAGAGGAAGTATGTTTGGGTGGAACATTGGCTTGTAAGACGATCCAATTTTCTGAGAAGAATAGAAAAGCAAACACTTCCCATTCTTTAAGCTGAGTGGGATATACTTGAGATACAGTGGAGCATATTGATATAAATCTCATTAAGTTGCTAAAAAAAAAAAGTGCTGTATGTTTTGTTTGCATTGGAAGATGCTGCAAAGTTAGCTGTCATCACTTGATAGCTCTGAGAAAATTCTGGCATCATCCAGCTTCCAGCAATGAGAATATTCCCATTTTACTATAAAGATTTCTTTATAAAGATTTGTATGCATCAAGAAAACATGAATGGAGCAAACAATAAAAAAAAATATTGTAGAAAATTACCAAGGAAGTAATTTTCAGTACCTGAAATTTTGACAGGTTAAATGCTAACACTGAATTGTTAGCTTTCATTTATCAAAATAATTAAGAAACTTGCTCCAGAATTTCACGTGCACCTGAGATACATAGAAGCTTCATGTATCAAATTAAAATACACTCAGATTAAGTCAAAGCAGCTACTCTGTTGCTAACGTTTATGAGAAAGACAACCATCACTAAGAACTTACATAACCCTCAGAAGGTCTCTGAGTGGAAAAACACTTAAT